>NC_142714.1:7643518-7950648 GCF_055471065.1 Atractosteus spatula
GTTAATGCACCTGCACATATTCTGAGTTATTCATAATACTGAGGTGTTGCTGTACAATGGTAAGAGCAAAATGAAGCTTGCATGCGAGAAGAAGCCATTCGCCTCTCGTTTGGCAGAAGAGCTCGTTCAGGCGGTTTTGAAAGAAGTCAAGGTATCGGCTTCAACAATATGGCCGGGTAGTTTGTCCTACAGCCCCAGAGCCCTTTGAGTAGAAAAGTGTCTCCTCTTCCACCTCGTTTCCACTGGCTCGTGTTCCCCCAGCTGAAAACGACGTGTCATTTCGAGATGTGATTTCTCATACTCACGGTGTGCGAGAGTAGGGGATTTTTTTAGACCAGATATGTCTCATTTGCTACCATCGCACAGCCGATGTATAAACTAGTTATTTGCTCGCACTTTCCTATGGTCCTTGATAGACCTTGCTCAACACGCCGCGCTCTCGAGAAGGGACGGCACGGGAGGTCGGGATTTCGGAAGTTTATTCGTGTCGAGCGAATTCGTTCCTCCAGGAACATGCGCAGAGTTACAAAATGCACTAACAGGTTTAGAAAAACCGTGTTTCTGGGCAATCATTTTTTCCCCCCTTCCTTAGATAATCCACCCCACCTCTACCTGTATCATCTGTCAAAGCGGAGCACCGCGGTGCGCTGTGGTTATTGTAGTCTCAAGCGAGCTGCAAGTCAGCGCCTCAAATGGCAAGAGGATCGGGTAAAACTACATTTTCCGATCCGCGTTACTTACACTTTATTTGCATACGCATACCTTCTTAAGGCTTTAAAAAAAAAAGAAAAACGCCAGAAAGTAGTTGTACTGCACAGGACCTAAGCGCATGTTAAGAGTTGGGCAGCCTGGATTTGACCAGAACTAAAGCGACCGTTTTGTCCTCTCCTCTATCTGATTTGCTTGTCAACTTTCACGAATCTCTTTTACTTCCCTTTACGAAACCTAAACCTCAGTGGGGCTCTTCCTTATTATGAGTCTCTGTCAGAAGCGCGACCGCACTTGACTAGAGCGGTATGATTGTGCACTGACAGCCGAAATCACAAGGGCTCTCTGGACCGGCTGGACAGTCCGCGCCTCACCGGGACGCTGGGCGCTGCAGCGGCGGAGGATGTGGAGCTCAGTGCGGTGTGGGTGAGCACCTCAGCGCGGTCCTCACACCTGCTGGGGTTTTCTCATCCTCATAAGGCAAATCGTTTTAATCGGGCTACGGTACGTGACAAGAATAAAAGACCGACCACTCGAAGAAGAAGAAAACCTGAAGCTGATTGATGATATTTTCCCCCGTTTGTGTTTTTTACGCTTTTAACTGCTCCCTTGAGCTTTTTTTATTTTAAACCGTTGATTTTTTTCTTTAAAAGGCAACTTTTTAAAAAAGTAACGCTGTCGGACATAATTGGGTGACGTTTTGTTTTCGTGCCGTCTTCTGTTTACGTTCTGATCAGAGCAGATAGGAAGGCATTTAATCCGGTTTTCAGAATGAAATTCAACGGATACATGAAGCTGCGAATCGGCGAGGCTGTGGACCTCAAGCCTACGACATTCTCACTCAGGCATTCCGTAATTTTTAATAAGTCCGGTTTCCTGCTAGACCCTTACATTGTGGTCCGGGTGGACGAATGTAAGATTGGACAGACGCACACCAAGCAGAAAACTAACAAGCCAACCTACAACGAGGAGTTCTGTCTCAATATCAACGACGGCAAGAAGATTGAGTTGGCGGTCTTTCACGACGCTCCAATTGGATACGACGACTTTGTAGCCAATTGTACCATCCAGTTCGAAGACTTGATTAAAACTTCCAACACAGAAGAGACGTTCGAGGGATGGGTGAGTCATACGACCTAATAAAATAGCGCCTTGTCCATCGCCATCCTAACAATTTGACGTGTTTTTGTTTTATTAGTACATCAATCCACAACAGCTCACTTAAGTGCGAGATCTTCTAAATTCCTGCTTTTAAAAAGCAAGATGCAATATCCTTGTAACCTTTCGATTACAAACGCTCTGTTGATGGGCGGAGAACTGTGTCACCCCCCCTGGTTTTAATACGCAAGTTTTTCAAAGGTTTTGGTAAATTGTGCAGTTTAAATGAGTGCGCACATTAGCGCCCTTTAGTATGGGACTTGTAAATTTAAATTCTATAATCCTGAAACCCGGAGATACAGAGGGTATATTAACTCTCAAATTCGTCTGTACTTTGCATCTGGGATGAGATACCTCACCTTTAAAGGTCTACCTGGGTTGCTCGCGAAACCTTTACAGTCGCAAAATACAGACTCCCCCCCCCCCGACTCTCTTCACCATTTGCTTTGTCTGTCCTGGACAGAGCGTGTCCCCTCTACTCCAGTTAATCTATTCTGTCACAGTGTGCATTGGCTTTTCAGTTCGGAGGTTGCACCAGGGGAAAAGACTGCTGTCGCTTCTTCTACACTGGTGAAAACGAGTCGTTTCAAATGAAGACTTAAGCGCTCACTTGCAGACTGGTGCATTTGGGTGGATATCTTCCAGGACTTTCCCTCCTGTTCTTGTAACTATGGGTCATCTTGGGCATGAAATATAGCACGCCAGTAAGTACAGCACTAATTAAGGGCTGTCACAGCTTCTTTGCAAGAGCAAGCGGGCCTATGGCGTATCTGTTTTATTCACAAAAGGCTTACACTCATCTCCGTGACTAGAAAACAATCGTTTCGTCGAGTCTTCACGTTCAAGCAACCCTAAGGGCTTTGTACAGGACATTTTAAAAAAAAACAATATCGAGAAGAGGAGCTGTAAACAGCTTGGAAGGCATTTGCCCTCTCTTCTTTTGTTTTGTATTTTTGTTAAACAAAAGTGATAAGTTTAAAAATCAGATGGGGGCAGTTTTCAGCCCTTGCCAGGGGTAGGGAGCAGAGCTTTTCTTCAGAAAAATAATTTCTTTGGCATTTAATTTCTCTGCACTCCTCTGGGGTTGTTCAGTTCTGCGGCTGTGGTGTGCTGTGTTAAATTCTAAGTACCAGATAAGAGAAAAGAAAACTGCCCATTTTCTGACGACCGCAGTCTCATGCGCTTGATGAGCTCTATTAAACACCAAGTATGTTTTATGGAAGTGGGTTCTAAAGCAACAAGAATGTGGTTCGCAGGCCCCAGAAAAAGGTTTTATAAAGAGGGGATACTGTACATTGAATAGTTCAGAGCTCCAAACGTGACAATGATGAGGGTACAAAAGAGTATTTGAGGTTGCAATGGAGGGAAAGTCATCCGGCCCATATTGCATGTTTGGTATTGCAGAAGCTGAGGGAATCTAAAACGTTGTTCAGCTGTGTCTTAGAGGAGCACAGAGTGGCTGGGAAGACTGTTGCACATCCTACAACTCTTTGTGTGAAGAAGTGTTTCCCGTTGTGTGTCCTAAACTATTTCCCCTTGTGTTTCCACTTATGACCTCCATAATTCACACCATTGAGAGTGAAAATGTCTGCTGGATTGCCTTTTTCCTTACCTTACCTTAGAAGACAGGATCTTGCCTTTCTTTAAGACTGAAGAGATTTAGCTCCCTTATCCTTTCTGTATATGACACTTCAGGAATCGGTTTTGTTCTCTGGACTCTTTCCAAGGCTATCATATCAATTTTGTGGTTTTGGAGACCAAATCTGTTGTGTAGTTAGTGCAATGCAAAAGTTCAAGCTTAACTTCCCTGGATTCAAATTCCACAATTTATACTTTTGTACCCAAGTGCCCTGTTTGCATTTTCTATTGCTTCCCCACATTGTCTTGAAGAGGAAATAAAAGGAGACAGAAAGATCTACATTGACCATCCTCTTCGCCTACGTGTGTAGTTTCCTACCACTCAGAATCACCTGTGCAATACCGTGGATATACGGTATTTAGAGAGAGGAGTTTATTTGTCATGTGTCCATGTATATTCAGATTCTTATTCAGGCTGTTCTCTCTTGTTGTGCACAGTACAATAGATGACGCCACACAATGTGAACAGTACATCACCAAAGAGTAAATAATAACTAGCCCATCATCATGCACAACATAGCACAACAGCATACAATGGGTACTACAGAACAATAAATAGCAGAACCATGCACGTTCTCTGTACCTGTGTGGATCATGTTGCACTTATACCATTAGCCTATTTACTGAGCTCCAGTGTTCAGCACACACCTGGTCACGGCTGGCCCAGGAGCTGCCTCTCCTCTTCTGTGTGTTCAGTAACTGGGCCAGAGCTTCCTCACAGGCCGCATACGTGCTGCAGTCCACAAGGCACGAAGGGCTTTGTAAATACACTGGGGCCAAAGGACTCTTCCGGAAGTGTCAGCTTTATCTGCTCCTGTGTAGTTTCAGAAATGTGCATCCCCCCTCCTTACTTCCCCACCAAATGAAAATTAGCGCTGGTGAAATTTGCAGTGTATGTTTTCACTTCTTCATGCGTGTATATTTATTGCCATAGTTAGCCCACTATTGGGGCTGTCCTTTCCTATCCCTTTCTCCTGTTGACAGTGATTCTGTTGGTGGGTTTTACTGCATTCTGCAGGGTTGCTACCCAGTCACATTGTTGATGCCGATGTCCCGCTGGCCTCCTTCAAGAAACAGCTGGATGAGAGCCTTGGATCAATTAGCTACAGCAAAAAAAAAAAAACCTTAACAAGTTAGATGAGCCAAGAAGCCTCCCTTTCTCTGTTTTTACAAGGGTATAACAAGTAGACACTACCCAGAATCTCTGCACGTCTGACGTGGTAAGGGTGAAAAGCACTCGTCTGAGCTGCACGTTTAATCCGCTGCAGGGCTGATGTATAGGAGGGGACCGCACTCACAGAAAGGTACTGTAATGCAGAGGAACCAGCAAAGGTCAATTTTGCCTCCGAAAACTAAAGGGAAAAAACACCACATTTTAGCTGTGGCCCCTCTTCGGGTATGTGGGAGAGCAGGAGAGGGAGGAGGAGAATGGGAGAATGGATAGAGGGGTGTGGAACTGGAGCTCCAGGGATGACAAGAGGTGACGGATCCCAGGAGAGGTGTGGAGTGCAGGAGTGTCTATATAAATGGAAAGGAGAAATCTGAAAGAGATTCGTTGATCACTTCTTGCTGGAGACCTGTCCGAGCCACGAAGGACGATTCTGGCTTCTAATGTCTTTCTGGTATAGCAGCCCTTGAGTCCCTGTGAAGTGATGCAGACAGAGAGAGGTCTGTGTCATCAGAGCTGGGGGAGGTAAAGTAGGAGATGAGCAGTCTGGAAAACGGTCATGTCACTAAAATGATAATGTACCGGGTTTTCTTTCTCTTTTCTGACAGTGCTGTCAATTGGTATTCATTACCTGGCTTGCAGGAGCAGCTCGTCACATGCAGGTGTTTTTCGAATTTAATCACGAATTCAGTTTTTTAAATAGAACAGTGAATCCTGCCGTAATTCTATTACGTTTCCTAAACATTTCTATTTTACAATTTGATTTCTAACCATACCATCATGGTGTTTTTCAGAAACCACAATGGGGGATTTCAGTTATGCGTTGAAGTGTTTAACATGTCTGTCATTCGGGCAGGTCTGGGCACCCCCGGCTCTAGAACAGTGAATTTCTTCTTGTGGGGTCTGACTGGTAAATTTATAGAATAACGTCAGTTTATTTACACCTTGACCAGTTATTTTGTAGATTTACCAATTTTCCAAATACTTACGTAACCCAGCGGGTGAAGCTGAAATCACATGGTTGTCACCATGTTGTGAGCACCAATACGCAGAATGTAAATGAATTAAAATTCTTACTACGTACCTGGAGCTCATGCAGGGGATCAAATGCCGCAATGCAGTGAAGGCTTTGCTTATATCTCAGATACTAACTGTGAATATAAGTTGGTGTCTGTTATGTAGATGCTCTTTACATGTCCTTGCACAATACACTTATCTTGGAAGGACTGAGAGATCAGCCTGGGAGTTTCTCTGGGAGTAGCGTAGGCAGGTACATGCACAGTGAGGTACCACCTAGAAGAATGCATGGTATCTCCAGCACGAGGCATCTCCAGCAGTGAGTTTTCGTCTCACCCGCTGTGCTCCTCCTCTACCACGGCCCACTTGCTGTTGGGTATCGCCCACTGTGATGCATGAAGCCGCTGGTGTTTGATCTTGACAAAGCTGTCACAAAAGACCCGCGGGGACCTCTGAACGTTATTAAAGATGTACAGTGCCATTTTCTACACTTCTTTGCAACTGGCTCGTGCCACACTTGGCTTTTGCAATACGTGTGAATTCAACTCTTCGGGGTGCAGATAGCTTTTTAGCATTTTTCGTTCATCGGTAATGAAAACGGGCTTGGCAAGCCACTCACTACAGTTATTCTTGTGCCCTTTTGTAGAGTAGCTGAATTTTGATATGCTATCATGGGTCTCATCTATGGGGAAATTTTCCAAAACCTCTGACTGAATCATTGAAACAAAAGACTGACCCAGTAAAGCTGAGGTGAAGGATGAGTCTTACAGCCCGGGGTTACTGGTTTGAATCCAGGATATTGCACTAATTGGCAGAAACCAGGAGCTTCCAGCTTGTGGAGTACTGTATAACTTGGCTCTAGCGTGGCCGAGGCCAATCTCCGGTTCTTTTGATTCCCAAACATTAACAGAGTCCTTTATGTTCCAAACGTGGAGGATAAAAAGTGAAGAAAAACTAATGAATAATTCCAAGCTGTGTGAAAAGACTCTTCCCCACAGGCGGTGGGGGGTGAGAGCTGCAGCAGTGTGCTCAAGACCACTCTAACCTGTGGTTAATGCGGCATTTCCATTCTTCAACCTGAGCCGTGTAACTGCTGTGTGTGGGTGTTCAGACAGCTTCCTGAGTCAAAGGAGATATCTTGTTTCCAGTGCACAGTCTCCTCTTCTTCTTCAGTGTCTTACAACACCTTTAAATGTAATCTTGTTCTCCTTTGTCTCATTTATCAATGCAGACAATCAGGGCTCAGCATGCTGGTGTCAAAACACCAAAACAGATAGCAAATTATTTTTTTAGTTTCTAACAATTTATCACAGCGTGATATATGAACTTGAGCCTTTTTGTATGAAAAAGCTCAAGCAAAACTTTCCAGAGACATTTAGTGCTTACTGTTGCTGTAGGTATAGTAGTTGGCAGCCTTGATGTGGGGAATTTCGTATGAAAAATGTGCGTTAGTCTGTTAGTCCAGCCTGTGTGGCCTCTTTTCAGTACACGCGTACAGCATTTGCACATACATACACACTTATATACACATGCATAGAAGGCAACGCTTGTATGTCACTGTTCTGCAGGTTTGTCAGTATCACTCTCAGTCAGAAAACCTGTATAACGAGAAGGATTTGACTTCTCTAAGGCCCGTGAAAAGAATTGCTCTGCTTTATTTTTGTACTGTGCGCACAAGCACGGGCTTGTTTTCACTTTCTCACTCACTTTCTTCTCCTCTTTTCCAAATCCTTTCCTCTCCAGCTGGCCTGGGGGTGATTCACGGCAGTCTCTTTCCCAGGCTTCTCCCCCTTATCCCCTGGAAGAGCTCCCTGCTCTAGGTGTGTTTCGTCTTCTGTTTATTATCGGATTAGTTCTAGGAGTGGGCGCTGTCATCAGATTGTTACCTTGTTCTTTGTAGAAATTATTAGTCAGGAATGTGGGAAAAACATCTTGCAGTCAGTCTTAAGTCTACTATATGGGAACACACTGCTTTTTGAGAAGCCGGTCTTTGCAGAAGAGTTTAGCCCCTGTCCTTGATAAATATTAGATTGATGATGATTAATTGGTGTGCAGTTGAAAACCTACCAGCAGGCACATCTCTTCAGTGGAGCTGTGGAAATAGCTGGCAGTGAGCTGCTTTGGAATCGGAGGTAAAGAGACCCAGAGTGAGTTCAGCTGAACAAGTTAGATCGGTATCTCCCAGTGGACACTGGGAGGCAGGGCAGTGGAATACGAGGGCATGGTGGCTGTGTGAGTACGCTGGTGTGTGGAAGGTCAGTTGGCTGGTTTTGTTGTGCTGTGAAGCAGTGCATGTCTCTGTTTTACCCTCACTGCCTCCATCCATTCTGAAATCATCAGATCAATTCGTCTTACTGCCAAGACCCTATTATGGAAGGAAGACAATAATTAGGCCTTGCTCCACAGTATTACTGAATAACACAACAATCTGAAAGTACCCCAGGGCACATGGTGTTACACAGATACCTCTCCCCAACTCAAGCCCACTGTACCCTGGTGTCACTAGAGCACTTCACTGTTTATAACAGACGAACAGCATGACACAGTTAAAGTGTTGGCATCTGGACTGAAGGCTAGGCCTGCTCTCTGGAGTAGTGCCTTCAGCGATTGAGCCAGTCAGAAGCTCTCCACAGCGTGTTTCCCAGTAGGGGGCTCTGTGTTGACTTTCACCCCCCCCACTGCCACTAGGGTGGCCATCACAGTCCGGAGACTCTGCGCGAGTCACACTTCTGTTTAAAACGCCATCTATTTCAAACTGTTACTGCATAGACCTGTTTGGTACGCCGTACATTTGGGCCACGGCCATCACTTGACCTTCAGCTCCACTTTTAGCTGCTTGCAGAGAAACGGTGTTTGTGGTCTGAATGAGGCGGTGGTGACTTCACCAGAAAAGTGCTTCGTTATACAGTTTCTTGTAAGTGCAAACGTGTGTCAGCAAGGACTAACTAACATGCTGTTCCATGGAGATTGAACTGCAGCTAAGGCAGAGATATCTAATCCAGCCTGTAGCCCTGTCATTGATGGTGGAAGGAGTAGGAGTTTAGGCACTTTGTTGTTGCTGCTGGTCTGTCAAATGGAGTATGTTATCCAAGAAGTTGTGCTTTTGAGACTCTTTAACTCAGAGCTGGCAAAATCTGGAGAGCCACCTGATGCTTTTAGTGATGAGAGAATCACTTGCTACTATATATAATTTTGAAATCATGTTTTTACATGAAAACCATTCCCCACCACTGAGGTCTAGGCTTTGACTGCTCTGAAATTGATCAGTAGGTTGGGTTTGGTTGTTCTTCAGTCTTCCCTGAGGTGAACAGAGCACCTGTGTTAAAGTGCACTGCACTGCAAGTAGTCCTTACAGCTGTCTCTGTCCGGCAGGCTGAGGGGCCAACACAGCAAAGGGCAGTAGGACTCCGAGTCACTGAGTCATACTGGGCTGTGAAGTGTCAATTCCCCTTTTCGCTCATAATGTGCTTGCTGTGCCAACCACAGGCGTACACACTCAACACTCTCCTCCCACATGTGTTCAAATAAATGGTGGTAGATATTTATAAATCGCTGCTATGTGGCTTTTTCCACCAGCCTTGCAAAGACCATCTCAATGTTTTTTTTTACGTGAGAGAGTGCTTCTCGGTGATGTCATCATAGAGTGCACACTGACCATGGTCTTAAGACGCTCTGCCTTGCCTGCCACACTAACCAAATCCTCGTTCTTGTAACCAGCCACTTTTATGATGAAAAGAGCGCCACAGCTTTATAATTGTGAAGATAATCAGAATGCAGTGCTGATGTCAATGGTGTATCGTACCTTAATGCGTGTTCTATTCCAGGTGATTTCTTATTGGTTGACTAGTTTAGTAGACTGTCTTTTAAGAAAAGCAAGTCAGTTACAAAGTGCAGTTCAGGGGGACAGATATGACTCTGTCTCTTTTTGCCTTGGAAGCTTTTAAGTAACCCTGTGGCTCTTGAATTTTCACAAAAGCAAGCAGATCTTCTACTTCTGTTTCACAGCTTGCAGAGTTCCTTCTTTTATATTTAGACACAAGATACGTGTCTAAACAGTGTGTAGCCTAAGCACTTTTTTTATTTTTCCACAGTTCAGCAATCTGTCAAGCTCTGTTTCTGGTTATTTCTGTCATTGTGCAGCAACACCACTCCACAACTGTGCACAGCAGATGAGAATGAAGACGCCTTGAAATAGATTTTTGTCTCTTTCCTATTGAGTCTGTAGATGTGGGCTGTGAAGAGGAAAAGAGAAAGCTCATTATGTGGCATTGTTCCCATTTTTGATGAATTTCAAACCTGCCCACAGCTTTCCACTCAGTGTCGACCGCAAACGATGGTATAAAATGCCGTGTGTGAGAGAGACACTTGTGTTCATGACATCACTGTCTGGATTCCGTAGTGTCATGGCACTTTCCGGCTCACAGCAGAGCTGCTTCCCTCTGAGAGAGGGTCACTGCTCTGCTCGTGAGCTCCGGGAGCTGTCCTGTCCCAGCTCTGGCTCTTCCGGAGGGAATTTCAAGAAGAGGTTCTTTTCATAACTCTTCCATTTATTTTAACCTCGTCGTTCTCTTACCTGACATGACAAACTGTAGCAATTCCTTTGTTCTGTCTTCTGACTTACAGTTCTCTACACCAGCGTAAGAGTCACAGATGAAACCACAGATGTTTCCTCTTGACAGCTGGGTAATTGAAAAGTCATTGTCACACAGCTTTACTATCCTTGTCTCACAATGGGACATAGAAAGCAGATCATTATGAATCAATCTGTCTCCAGCCATTGTCAGCTATTTTCCTGTAACACAGCGTATCAGTTATAAATGACTAATTGAGGTAGCTGCTCTTTGGAGAATCATGGCGTTCCAGGCCACAGTATGGTATGTTATATGCTTAATCTGATATTAGACAAACACATAGCAGGTCATGGGTAATGAGCTATCCGAAGATTTCTTCTGCATTTTTAACCTTTCTTCAGAGTCTGGGAGGAGTGAGAGTGATATACCTGTCCTTCCATGAAGACAGCAAACCCTGAGTTGGAGAGGTATGCCCCTGGCACTCCTGGGAAACCAGCCCAACCTGCCCAGCCTCTGTGTGCCTCATTCCTGTCATTCTTGTACTGTGTCACCATGCATGCCTGCAGAACTACATTATCCAGCACACTGATCCCATTTCCTCTGGGCTGGGCCAGGCCCAAAGGCCGTTTCCTACTGGTTGTCTTGAGAGATAAATGGGGAATATTTGGGGAAAACCAGAGCTAGTTTAGGGGAATGCCAAAATCTTCCAGTGCCTGTATTGAGTGTTACCACCTTTTCTCTTTGAAAGCCTGACCACAGAGCTCATATTTGTAGTGCCACCCCATGATTACTACTTAATGTTCTTAATTGAATGCCAGGGTAGGGCCTGGTTGTTGGGGTGTGATTGTGTGAAACTGTTCTAATGCCACGTGCGACACCACAGCAGAGACAGCTCCCTCACACTGACACTGTCTCTGCACCAAGATCACCCGCTTTGTGTGGGCAGCCCACTTTTCCTATTGATCTTCGTGAGGAACAGGACCCCTTGTGTAGTGCACATTGGTCCCATTGCCCACTGTCCGATTCTCCTGGGTTTTATAGATGAATCCCCTATGTGGGTGGTGTGCTTGCTTGCAGGTGGGGCTTGGTAAATTAACCCCATTAACAATGGGTGCCATTTTGGTCTGTCCCTTTCGTTCCCTTAGGGCACATAATGCTAATCTGTGTTTTGATTGCTTTCTCAGGCCGGGTTTGTGGAAGTACACATCCATGCGTCCTCACACACAACACACGCAGGTGTTAGATTTGTTTCCCACCAATCAGGTTTTGTCTGTGTAAGCAGAGCAGGTCAGGTGAGAAGGTCAGGATCCTGACATGAGGAGACACAACCTGGGAATTCCTTAAAGTTGTTTACAAAACTCTTGGCAATGCTATTTGATTTTTTGGTTTATTTTTCCATAATAGGAAAATTTCGAAACGCATGCAGACAGGGTGTTATAAGTATTTTACACTTGGTTGAGTTAATGGCCTTAAAACACAGGGAAGTGCATTTAAAACAGGAAACAGTTGTTTACCGGTCGGGAACAAGCTGCCCAGCCATGTTGATGAAGCCGATACCCTGGTTTCTTTCAAGAATCGGCAGGGATCAATTCCCTACTAAACTACCAAATGGGCTAGATAGGCGTCATGTCCTTCTCTCTTTTGTGAGCTTTCTTGCGTTCTTACTGCACCTATGTGTTCATTTAGAAAAAGGAGCTGCAGTGCTCAGCTGTCACTTCTTCCCTTTGAAACTGCAAAGAGGTTGAAGCCCTCCCTCATAGCGCAGTGTCGGGAAGCCATCTCAGGATGAATGATCCCCCTCAGCTCAGTTTTAGTATGAGGTGTTGGAGCAGGAATTCACCGGCTGCTACCGTAGCCTTTGCTGCTGGAGCTCATGAGCTTTTCTGGTTTACAATCTTTTTTGTTTGGTCATAAGATATGACCTCTCCTGTCCTGTCCTTGTCCACCTTAGGCATTTCGCTGTGCTTCCACTATTCCAAGTGGAAGAAGGCCTTTCGGACCTCTAGATAGAGCTTCTGATTCCCATACGGGGCCTTTTTCGGAAGAACGAGGCTTCTGAAATAAAAGGTAAACCCCTGGAGTTCCAGCTGAAATGGATATATGAGATCAGGACCTGGGGTACAATCTTGTGAATGCGCACAGACACCAGCATAAGCATCCACTCTATGAAAGAGCACTGAGATCCTGTCTTCCCATTTCAATATTCACTGTGTGTACACTGCAGCTCCTGCAAATCATAATCCATTAAAGAGACTGAGTCTGGTAACAAATCTATCTCAGAAAACAGTCATACCCAGGTATATGTTGGGGATGCATTCTAGAAAAGAGTGCCCTATAGAGAATCAATGAATGCTGAACAAATTTCCCTTTTAGGATTAAATTTAAACAGGGGGTTAGGTTCTGGGGCTCAGCCATACAGTCTACCCGCACATAAGAGGTGTTTTAGTACATTCTTTTATTACGACAGCAACATCGAATATAGGTCTTAGGATATATATTCAAGCAGTCTAAGATTAAAAAATAATTTAAACACGAATTTAATCTGATATAAATGACGCAAGGCTTTTCTCAGTATTAGTTTGTATACATTAAAACCTCTTTTGGGTTTTGCTCCAGCTAATGTCTTCATCATAGGCAATTTTCCATTTTAGGGCTCAGGGCCTACACTTTGTCACCTGGGGTTTGCCCCTGCCCTGTGCTCACTCCCGGGTTTGAGCAGCTGAAGTGTAGCCCGGGCGGTTGAATCAGAATGATGAATAGCACTCCTGGCGGGACTGTTTGTACGTCTGTTCCCACCTATCTGTTCACCAGTCGTTTCAGTCCGAAACGAGTGAGCGCGTTCTTAGCAACCACAGCGGCAATGGAAAGAACATTTCCAGTAGGTTCTTTTGAAGCCAAGACCAATATTCTGGATACTGGAGTACATACTGCGTTGTATAAGAGTGGGGAGGGAACAATGGCATATATACTGCTTGATGATGATGATGATGATGATGATGATGATGATTATTGTTGTTGTTGTTTCGTTGTTAATTATAATATGAATGATATATTATATATTGATGATGATAATAATAATGGAAAGGTTTTCCATGATCGGAGAAGATGTGATGTGAGTGTAAATTACGCATCTGCCGCTCTGCGCTGTGCGTTGCTAGAAAGGGGCAGTGGGGACAGAGCCTGATTGTGTCCTGTCTGTCTTCAAACAGGTGGACCTGGAGCCCGAGGGGAAGGTCTACATTGTGATCTCTCTCACCGGCTCCTTCACAGACGGTAAGCCGGCCGCCGTCGTCGTCTACCTTCTCTCCAAGAGCCGGCAGCCTGCGGTGTGCCCGGGTGTGACTCCTCCGCGGATCCGTGTGCCTGCAGGATTCCTGCTCGGGCTGACAATCGGACAGCTGTGCGCTGTTCGGCATCCCGCCGGAGTATCTTCATCCCCCCTTGTTGTCTTACTAAGTCTTATTCCAAAAGGGTTTCTCTGAGGTTTGGTATACCTTTAAGTTGTGATAACGTACTGAAGCTATCTTAATGCTAAACCACTGTGGTTTCAGATCTCAAGTACACAAAGGCTGTGTAATAAATCTTTTGGATATAAAGCATTTGGCTTAATGATTGAAAGCTGCAGCCCTCTGAGATTTCTAAGTTTTTTGCTTTAAGTTCAGTTTGCAGCGAAGTGGCTTTGAACCGTTCTTGTCTGTGAGCGGTTTAGGAGGCTGCATTTCAAGTGCTGGAGTTAAAGGGGTGCTGTGCTGATGAATAACGCGCCCGGTGGACTTCTTCAGGGCTCGCCACCCGTTTCCTCTGTGATACGCCTGTGCATGTTCTAATAGTTCATCTGACTTCCTGCAGTGCTCTGGCAGGGCAGTGCGGCGTGTCGAGCTGGCTGCGGGTCTCCTCGCTCTGCTGGCTCTGTGCTCGTGTCCCCCCCTCCTCAGGTCACACTTGACTTCCAGCAGCCCCCACTCAAGCCCTGCGGCCTGCCAGGTGTTGTAGCCTGCGCACAGCGCGCAGAGAGTCTGGGCTGTGTTGCTGCAGACAGTGACACACTCTGTACTTCCTGTGCTGAAACCCAATTTGATGTATTTGTATGATGTAATTGGCCGTCAGGTATCGGGTCCAAACTGACCTGTAAAAATGCAAACCAAGTCCAGTACAGGACATGCCTCTGCAGTGGCGCCAAGCAGAGTGCTACACAACTTCAGAACAATAAAATGGACAGCTGGTATTCATCTTGGAGAAACTGCCTGAGCTGCCCGTGTCATAAGTCTGGGTATCGGAGATCCAGAGACTAACAGCAAGACCAGCTTTGGTGACAGTGTGTTTTGCCTGTCGGCCTCAGAAGTTTCAATTCTGTTCAAGTTCCCTATGTTCTGCAAGGCAGTGGCTTTTTTAGAAAAAAGAAAAGGCAGAATCGTCAAGTGGTTCTGAAAAAGAAACACAGGCTCATGTACAATATCAATGTGCTTGTATTTAAAGATACCAACACAATGGCTTAATTCAATGCTAAGTAATTGTTTTAAGGAGCATGAAACCTTTTCCATCTGCTCACACTAAGTTAATGAAGTTCTAATTTCTCTGCCAGCCGTGTCTTGCTGTGGATAGCCTGCAGGAGTGGATATGAGCTTTACTGCCTGGCGGCTCTTAGACACTGAGTTTACTTTTGGACTCAGATGGATTCTGAGCAATGTTCCCTCTAAGCTGTGTGCACACAGGTTATGAAATCAGCACACATAGGAAATTGAACTGCGCACAAAAAAATTAAATTCCCCCAAAATATATGATAATAAAACAAACACAGTCGTCAGCTGAAAAGTGAGGAATTGACCACATGACTTGACTGTGTGGATTATTATTTCTACTCGATCATCAATATCTCTGCTCTCGTGGTCTCGTACCTCACTCGACACTCAGTCTCCATGACTGGAGTCGCTGTGTCGCTGCCCCGGTCTTTAGGATCTCTGTGCTTCACAATAAACAGCCTTTTCCTTTTCCAGTTTGCACAGTGTGCATCGTTGAACGTTGATATCGTAGAAACGTAGACTAATAGTTTTCAAATTTGGAATTTGAGATTAATTAATGACTCAATTAAAAGTGTATTTTACTTTAAAAAATAAAGACATTGATTCACTATGCCGAAGAACAGTGAAGAACTGCAAGATCGTTTGAAGGGGAACGGCTTGATGAAATGGTAGAAACCGCTACTCCGTTGTTCCCTTGCGAGAAATATTAACAAAAATCAATTTCAGGTTTACAACTTTATATACACTCCGTTTAGTGCGCACACGTTTTTGTCACTGGGAAAAAAAATTGCACAACTTGAATTTTTTGCGCACACAGGCCATTAGAAATTAGAGGGAACACTGGTTCTGAGTGGGGTTTGCCAGTTCTTCCCATGCCCGAGTGACTAGGCTCTGACTAGGCTCATGGGTGTCTGTGAATAGTCCTTGTGTTCTTGCGTGCCCTGAGATGGTCCAGGGACCTATCCAGGGTATGATCCCACCTTGTACCCTGTACGTCTGGGACAGGCTAGTTTGCTGTAACTTTATCAGGAAGAAGAGACTTTGTGACGATGAATGGGATGTTTGTTGCCATACTGTTCCACTCTTTGACACTGCATTTCTTGCATGCTTTTGACATGATTTCATCTTTAACCTTTTCCTTTTGTTAAAAAGCTGTTATTAACTGATGCATTTAGTCAGTAACCAGTCAACGCGTCATGACAGCAGTGCTTTTCTGTGAGCTGTGTTTGTAGTGACAGGGAGTTCTTGCATTGAAGTTGGACCGCAGACAGAGCATAAGGAATTGAAATCAGACAAGATTAGATGAGCTGATCATTCACAGGAGATTTTTGGTTGAATAGATAAAAAGAGATAAATAGAGACCAAAAGCTGTAAAGCAGAAATGCAAAATAAAATTTAAATGATAGAAGTAAAAGTTAAGGGAAGAAAGTCTCCAGTGTCTGGAGTTTCCATTGTGTAGGATCCAGAAATGCCTGGCAGGCAGAAAGCAGACACTGTGGTTACAGTTTTCATTTGTGCTGCTAATGACCTGTCATTAGAGAGCACTTTGGACTGTGAATTCTCTGCTGCCCGTGCAAAGCAGCAGCTCTGAGTGACCAGCATCAGTGCCGCCCGTCCACCATCAGTCCAGTCAGCGGTGTGAGTGCCAGGGTTTACTGAGGTGCCAGCTGGTTCAGTATACGTGAATGTGCAGCTGTAGGTATCTGAGGAGATGACTCCATTTCCTGCCCTCACCACCCACAATGTGCTTGTGTGCTTAACGCAGGACAGAATTACTTTTAATTCCTAGAAAGGTCGACATAAATACAAGCAATATTCCAGTAGATTATCTTGGACGAAAACAACCAAGAAAGGTGGTTGTTGTTGTTGTTGATGTTTTTTTTGCCCTGTGCTTATTATTTTAAACAGCCACAATGATAATTTCCATGGTGATGAGTGTGTCAGCACTCTCCTGATTGTGCTATTAAAGATTCGCCCCCTCAGTGTACAGTGCCAGACTGTTATATGGTATCCTTACGGTGTGTTTGTAGCTTGCAGCCCTTGGTGACCGTATACACAAAGGATTGTGCTTTTTTACCCCCGGGTGCCTGCATTTGTCGAGATGTATGTGAGATCTAGAGCTGTGAACTCCTGACTTTGACCCTTATTTAAAGCAGTAAATGAGTTGGTGTACAGTTGCCACAGGAGATACTTCTGCTTCCTCTAGATCTGTGTCTTACCATTGGTTCTAGCAGATCCGTTGGTACCAGACAACAAGGTGGGCGGAGCAGTGGCTCTGTGGCTAAGGATCTGGGCCTGTGGCTGGAAGGTTGCCGGTTCAAATCCTGCGGCCTGCAGAGGAATCCTACTCCGTTAGGCCCCTGAGCAAGGCCCTTCACCCCAACTGCTCCAGGGGCGCTGTAGTGTATAAACGGTTGACCCTGTGCTCTGACCCCAAGCTTCTCTCTCCCCGTCTGTGTATTTCATGGAGAGCAAGCTGGGGTATGCGAAAATTTCCAGTTTCTTAATGGAGGAAATTGTATATGGCTAATAAAGTGATCTTAACAGGGTGTTCATTTAGCAAGTCTGTTCTCACGACTGTGTCTTCACATCAGCACACTGAAAGAAGCAAGATTTTGATACAGCCTTTTTTCCGGCTTGTGTCGTGGGATTAGGAGTACAGTGCAGTGTCACTGTTGGTACCAATGTGTGTCTTTTTCTCTTTGTGTGCGTGTGTGCTTGCGTTCTGTCAAGGCCTGGGTGTAAGGACTGCTCATGAACTGCTCATATAATCAAGGCGCCAGCTTTGCTTACACTTATATAGCGCTTTTCTGGACACTCCACTCAAAGCACTTTACAGGTAATGGGGACTCCCCTCCACCACCATCAATGTGCAGCCCCACCTGGATCAGGCGATGGTAGCCATAGTGCACCAGAACGCTACCCACACATCAGCTCTCAGTGGGGAGGAGAGCAGAGTAATGAAGCCAGTTCACAGATGGGGATTATTAGGAGGCCATGATTGGTAAGGGCCAATGGCCATTGACGCTGGGGTGACACCCCTACTCTTTTCGAGAGGCGCCATTAGATTTTTAATGACCACAGAGAGTCAGGACCTTGGTTTTATGTCTCATCCGAAGGACAGTGCCTTTTTACAGTATAGTGTCCCCGTCACTATACTGGGGCATTAGGACCCACACTGACTGCAGGGTGAGCGCCGCCTACTGGCCCCACTAACACCACTTCCAGCAGCACCCTTAGCTTTCCCAGGAGGTCTCCCATCCAGGTACTGGCCAGGCTCACACCTGCTGAGCTTCAGTGGGCTGTGATATGGAAAGATTCATTTGTTTCTGTCCGTGTACCTGTGCAATCTCGAGTTAGGCCTTTCATTGTCCCCTTATTCTGGCCGAGCTGATCTCGGCCTCTCTGTGCCTCTCTGTTTCTTGCTGGCAAGTTTCGGACACTGCCTCATTGCGGTGGCAATCTGGTTTCAGAACACGCCACAGCCAACGGCCGGACCTACAAGCAATTCACGCGGAAGCGGCAGGGAGCTGTTCGGCGCAGGATCCACCAGGTGAACGGGCACAAGTTCATGTCCACGTACCTGCGGCAGCCTACCTACTGCTCCCACTGCCGGGACTTCATCTGGTGAGTCAGCCCACACCCCGCCGTCTCACTGCCACACGCTCGGATTTGTGTGTGTGTGTACCAGCTTCCTACAGTCCTTACACAGAATAAGCGACCTTCAGCTGATGTGTGGGTGGTCTATATTCCAGGAGATGCATCTTCTTTTCCTCTCCAAGTAAATCCCACCTGACATTCCTGGACAAGTATAGTTTGCTGGAGAGGACAGTCCTCCGGCACCGTGCACGCTGCCTGGTGTAAGGACCTCACAGGGGTGCAGGGAGAGCAGAGAGGCTGGGGAGCTGCTGTCTGTGCTGAGGCTCTTCTGACTTTCTTCTTTCTGATTATAGGGGGGTGTTCGGGAAGCAGGGCTACCAGTGCCAAGGTATGTTCCACTTTCTGCCGTTCTGCATTTCCTGTATTCATACACTGTATATTTGCAGAAGGTAACCTTCATCCTCCTCGCCTTGCAGCGGATATCTAACTGGCCTGATACAGGAGTCCACAGCTCTCAATAGAAGTGAGAAACTACTTTGCATGCTCAAACAAACCAGCAAACAGACATGGGGACTAGACTTGAGGTTTATTTAAAGCACTAAATGCTGCTGTTTCTTGTGAACAGAATAAACCCACAACAAACTCTTAACCAGTTTGAAACTGCTTCTGGCTCTGGTTTAAAGGTGTCAGCAACAGGCAGAGAAAGCTCATAAAGAGGAAAGAACGGTTTCTAAATGCCTTCTGGATGGGGGATGGGTTGGAACTCTTGGAAGAATAGAGTACAGGCGTCGCAAAATAAACACGCTGGCTCTGCAGTTGTATGCTCTCAGTGAAACCACTTCATTGTCAGTCCACTTCGAAGGAAACGCATGCACTGTGAGAAAGCAGCTAACACCAGCCTCTGCTATTGTGCAGCTCTATCTCCCCCCATATCACTGGGTGAAAAACCGCTGCCTAGGCTGAGCTACTGTAGAACACAGTTGCTCTCTGCAGGCCCACCACAGACTGGGGACTGCAGGCTGTACGTCCCTCGTGACTGAGAAGTCTGCGTTTCCTTTTTCACTCCTTTCGCAGTGCATTTAGCAGACTTCATTTTTGACACTAATGGTGACCTTCATCTTTTCTAGTATTTTTAAAGTCGGTTTGTTTTCTTAGTAAAAAGAAAAAGGAAAACCACTTGTGAAAGCTCACAAGTCACTCTGCACTTTTCGAAGGCTCGCTTGCAGAGCCCAGCAGGGAGAGTCATTAATCCATTCATTCAGTCAATCATTTACTACGATTATCGAGTGCTTCTTGCAGTGTATCAGTATACTTTTTCTTATTGAGCTGTAAAAATTGACTTCATACAACATTTAAATAGAGTTCTGGTGCTCAAATGAAAATTCAGCCCAATGCAATACGATATGTTGTACAGTGGTGGAGCCTAGCTCCTAGAGAGCTGCAGAGTCTTTAGGTTTGCAATCTGCTTCTGCTCTTAAAGACCAAACTGACCTAATCATTAGATTAAAAAAAGCAATTGAACACTTTACTTCCGCGGTTGTTGATTTAAAGAGATATAGAAAACCTGCATTTCTGAGCTATAGTAGTTCAACTGTCTTACAGCACACCAATGCAAGATTTGATGATTTATTGTGTCTGTCCTATCCTGGCTCTCACTACAACTATGTCTGACTCCAGCTGAGCTCTCAAGCTGCTTTATTTAACACTAAATAATTTGGCAATTAGACTTTTTTCAAAGTTTCCGTCTCTGACGCTAATGGAGACTTCAAATGATCTTTGAAACTGCTTATTTAACTTGAATGTTGCTGTCATTTTTTGATGCTGTTATTTGGGAGCTCAAAACACACATTTAAGAAAATGATTATTGCACTTAGGGCTTTGATTAAATAGCCAAGAAGTCCGCTGGAAAGCTGGCCCTGATTTATGTCAGTCAGGAGCATATTGCATACGGAGGAGCTCTAAAATGAAGGTCAGCAGAGAGTCTTTTCAGAAAGTGAAACAGTTAAAGGGCAGGCCTGGGCTGGTGCTTTCCATCACGTGACTGGTTGTGTCCTGTCTCTCTCTCTCTCTTTTCAGTGTGTACCTGTGTTGTCCACAAGCGATGTCACCAGCTCATTGTCACAGCATGTCCCCGCATGAAGAAACCCGCCAATGAAGAGGTCAGGGAGAACCCACACTGCTGCTTTCTTGTTAATACAACACAGTTCAGTGCAGAAGACGCCTGTACAGAAATAACCATTCTAGCTGTTCGTTACAAGAAAATCCTCCAAAACATGTAGTTACAAACCGGCTTTAACCCAGGACCTTACCTTTCCTGTGTCAAACTGCGCTCACTCTGTAGTGCCTGAATTAATTTGACTGTTTGATCAGGGTTTGTCTACAGGGGAAAAAAACTAACAAATATGAACGTCAGCCTCCTAAGCATGGAGAGGCATTCTCATGAGCTGAGAGACAAAGTGTTTCAGTTGTTTTTTTTGTGGTTTCTGAAACGAGAGATTCAGTTGTTCTGTACCTTCTACACTCATGATGTTCTGTTGACAGTGCATGCGCCCCCAGACACATGCAGATTATGCAGATCAGACACATGCTCAAAAGCATTTCAGCCGTCTTGACATTCACAGTCGAGCAGAGCAGACAGCACCTGACGTGTTCTAACTCTTTCAGTCAGTTTAGATCAAAGAATGGTATTTCTTTTAGAAGCAGGGCTCAGAAAAATAACACCACATTGGTAAAAACAAGGGGCAGAAACTGTAACAAAGGCACATGTGATCCTCTTAGCTCATGTGCAGTCACTAATAGGTTGGGTGATGCTGCCACCTAGCTGAGCTGTCAGCATTGCAGGCTGTTTCTGTCAGAGCGACCAACTTGACAATAAAAACAAAGGAGGAACCAGAAACTGTATACTGGGGTATAGCTACAGAGCACGGTGCTTATTTTCTCCTGCCTGGTTATACAAGTGTGGCTGCAGTTGTGAGACTACCGCTGCACAGTTTTGTGGAAGTGAAGTTTCACATGCGCGCACACACACACACCACTTAAAGAGGCAGAAATAGTGGGGTTATTTTTTCTTTCAACTAAATGAGATGGAGTCAGCAAGACCTCTTAGCTGTGATTGCCCAGCATCAATTAATCCAGATTAATAAAACATTGTTTTTTCTCATTTACATTTTTTCACACTGGCTTGTTTGTTGAAATTGTGTTTCTGCTGCCTCGCCAGCGAGCAGTCAGGGGTAACGGTGGACTTCTTTTGCCCTGGAAGCCTGTGGCTTCACAGGTTCACTAGGCCTCTGGAAGTCATTACCGTCTGAAAGCATGCAAATGATGCTTAATCTGTGCAGTTTAGAAACTAATTAGTTTTGTTAGTAACTAGCAAGTAGGAGAAGACTTGGAAGACCCCAGAAAACCTGGTTAGCCCACTAGTAGATTAGTGTGTTAAAAGGTTTTGATGAATGCAGGTACAGTTTTTCACCAATGTGTCTCGCAGGCCTCAGGCCTGTTTGCTGGAATGGGACTCTCGGCTCTGACCAGCTCCTTGGTCGCTCACTTGCTGCAGCGCGATGCAGCAGCGATTCGGTCACCAAGCATTATCATTATCAACATTATCATTATTATCATTATCATCATCAATCCTGTGTTTTCTGTGCGCACGAACAGGCCACTAACCAGGGCTTCAGCATCAACGTGCCTCACAAGTTCAACATGCACAACTTCAAGGTGCCGACCTTCTGCGACCACTGTGGCTCGCTGCTCTGGGGCTTTGTGAGACAGGGCTTGCACTGCAAGAGTAAGTCTTCCTCTCTCCCTTTGCACCACTGCACGCTGCTCAAGCTCTGAGTGCGCAGACTACTCATTGCTCTGCCAGGGGAAGGTTGTATACTGGATATACAGTAGTCACTGTGATATCGTTTGTTTTATTGATCCATATTTTTGTGGCCACAGCAATTTTTGTTACTGTGCTTAACACCTTTCCTGTAGAGAACTCTAAGATGCTTTGGGGTGATAAGGCACTGTATAGTTTGTCTGTGTGCATCACGTTGTGCCATGCATTTTGGCACACAGCGAAACTGATGGTATCTGAAGCCAAAATGAAGTTTTGTTGTCTTGCGTATGCTTGGTGGCAGATTATTCTGTCGGCTTGTCTTATCTGTGTTGGGGAAGAGACTGCAGGGACTGATGGTATCGCTGCCTGGAGGATGTTGCGTCCTCCTGACTGTGTCTCTGTGATTGGTCCGCAGTCTGCAAGATGAACGTGCACATCCGCTGCAAGCCCAACGTGGCGCCCAGCTGTGGGGTGAACAGCGTGGAGCTGGCCAACAAGCTGGCCGAGATGGGGCTGCAGGCGGGGGGCCTGTCCAAACGCAACTCCATGGTAGTGACGTTGTCTCTGCTGTCCACTGTACTGTCCCCCTCTCCCCCACACTGTGTCTCCTATCACTGGGCAATACCTCTTCACCAAGCGTTTTAAAGGCCATTCCAGAGCTCTTAATTTACTGCACTCTAGATGAAACGTGATTACCACATGCCTGCAGGATTCTGGAGTGCTGTAACAGGGTGGAGGTGGGAGCAGAAAAATGGCTCCTGATGTTTTTTCTCATAGGCTTGATCAAACTCCTTTGACTTTCTGTTGTCCTGAAACACTGAAACATTTGCATTGACCTCACGAATGCCCTGCACTCCATCAGCATCATTTTACAGTTTAGGTGAAACAGTAAAAAGCTCTGGGAAATTACCAACCTCAAAATAAAGCTGGTTTAGCCAACATCTCTAAATGCTTATTTTTGATTTAGTGCAGGGTCCCCGGTTTTGAGGAAATAACAGTGACTTTCTAACGACAGCCGGGGAAGGGTTCTTCTACTTTTTCACAGTGTGGTGTAGAAACATTCACAGGAGTCTGTTGGGAGTGTGAAAAAGCTTTGAATTCTGTCCTGTCCACGATAACGGAGACCCGGGGCTGGATCGCTGTTTTCCAGACCTGCAACAACAACGTGGAGTCTCCGAATCGGAGGTCCAGCGAGAAGGAGACGCGGCCCGTCAGCTTCGACAGCGAGACCCGGAAACTGGGCATCGATGACTTCACCTTTCTGCAGGTGCTGGGCAAGGGCAGCTTCGGAAAGGTGCGTCACGGCAACATGCCGTACCTGGAATTGATCAGCCACCCAGCAGTCCAGCGGAGCTCAGTTCTAGAGTTATAAAACCACATTGTCATTAAATAGCACTCTCTCGGCACCAGCTGTTTGGTTGCCCTGCTTTTTTGTCAGTCTGACCTGTTCCTCCTTCGCCCCTGACCAGACACTGAGCCGTTTGGGACTGTGCGCTTTGTGGTGGGGAAGGTTTTTAAACAAGTGTTAACTCAGTGTTAAAGCTTCGGACGAACGACACTGTTTTGCCCGTCTGCCCCCTGCTGGTCATTGCGCCAGAGCCACGCGGCTGTGTGTCGCCCCACTGTGACGAGCGGCTGTCTCCCCTCGCAGGTGATGCTCTCCCGGCTGAACGGCAGCGAGCGGGTGTTTGCGGTGAAGGTGCTGAAGAAGGACATCATCCTGCAGGACGACGATGTCGAGTGCACCATGACGGAGAAGAGGGTGCTGTCCCTGGCGGGCAGTCACCCCTACCTCACCCAGCTCTACTGCTGCTTCCAGACTGTGGTGAGGACAGCATGCCGCGCCGCACTCCCAGAACGGGCAGAGAGAGAGAGAGAGGGAGAACCGAAAACAGACGTGCAGAGAAACATTGCTCCTCTGCCCCCTGTTCATAATGGGCACCAACACCGGAGCACATAATTATAGACCAATAAGTCTTACATCTCTAACATGGAAACAATAATTAGAATTAATCAAGAGGATCAACTGTGTGGCAACATGGATTTAGGAAACTCCAGTTTGAAAGAGCAATGGCAGGAATAGATACAGTACAAACGGAGCACATGATATGGTACAATAAAAGTTTCACAAGGGCTTTGACCATGTTCTGGGTAAAGGATTAATTATTCAATTGCAGCTGGGAGGCATTCATGATGTGTCTTTGGATTGAGAACTGATTAAATGATTGAAGACAGGCTGTATAGGTAAGGAGTGAATGCTGCAGTTGGGGTGATGTAATTAGCAGAGTACCACAGGGAACTGTATTAGGACAACTGCTCCTCCTAATTCATATCAACAGTCTGGATTGTGGCGTAGTCAGTAAATTAATCAAGGTCACAGACTAGCTACAGAGCACAGTGTTTAATGTGCTTCTTCCTTGTTATACAAGTGTGGCCGCAGTAGTGAGAGTGTAGTCACAGAGTGAAGTTAACGCCAAAATATAAGAAGCTGACAAACACTAGAGAACCAGAAAAGGAAATTCCAGAAGATTTAGAGCAGATCTGGGACCGGGGAAAAACAGAAACATGATTTTTATTGTAGACCGGTGCAGTGTTACATGCAGATAACAACAAAAGCTATGTGCTTGCATGTACGATGGGAGACACTGAACATGCAACCTGTAAAAATCCTGTCTCAATCAGAATGGTACAATATATAGTTAAGAGTGTAGACATTAAATCAAGGGGTGTTATGTAAATATTGTGCAATGCAGTAGTAAGACTATATTTAGAATACTGTGTACAATTTAGGTCACCATGTTACAAAAACAAAAATGATATTACTGTTGTAAAATCTGACTGGAGAGAGCAAACTGGTACATTCCTGGGCTGAAATGAATGTCCTTCTCAGACAGGCTGTAGGAACTGAACCTTTTTAGTCTTGAGCAAAGAAGACCATAATTCAAGTATGGAAAGTATAGGGAACAGCATTTAAAACCCAAGAAGTGACTAGTGGGAGGATCGTGGAACAAGCTGCCCAGCCAACATGCCGACAAGATACCCAGGCTGGATGAAATCTATCAGCTATTAGCAACGCGGCCTCTTTTCCTCTCTGCCCTGTCCTTTTTCTTGTGCAGAGCAGAATTCAGGCGCTTGCAAAAACAGAGTGAGAGTGAGAGAGAGAGAGAGCGAGAGAGAATGGAAACGATCTATCAGAGCCACAGTAATGGACAGGATTGCCTGAGGAGGGAAGCTCCCTGCGGGTTTGACAGAAACGGATGAAATGACACTTGGTGCGGATGACAGAGCAGCTGGGAAGCAGGAGAGAGGCAGGCTGGGGGCGGGGCAGCAGAACCCTCTCGTGTCAGAATCTCTGACTGCCGGTGTGATCTATACAAAAAGTCAGCAAGCGGACAGAAAGTGGATCCCTCTCTTTCACTGCCTAGGTCTCCCTTGCAATGAATTGGCTTGGTGAAAAGGCTTGTACAGGAATGTAATATTTCCCAGGAGGCTCCACTAGGGGGCAGCAGCAAGCCTGTCCTACTTTTCCGCCACAGAATGGCTGTAGGGCAGAGAACGTGAGAAATGGGCACAGCCGCCACTGTTCCCTTCCGCAGGCTGTGCTGGGCCTGTGGAAGGTCAAACCTCAAACCTGCTTTCTCTAACCGCAGTCGCTCACTCTATTGGTGGAGGACAGATGAGCTCAGACTGTGCAGTCCTGCACTGTGGCCCTGGTACCTGCATCTCTTCTCAATTTCCTCATGCAATCCTTGTTTTTTTTATAGAATAGTATGACTCGCTCTCTTCTTTTTAAAGCAAACGGCACGCAGAAAGATTATTCCGGCCGGAAGGTTTTTTTGTCACGGAGACAAGACAGGTCATTAGAAATTTTCCAAAAGTCGTAAGACATCGCCATCATCGGCTTCTTCCACACGGTGACTTAGGGCAGTGGGACCCACTTAGTTACACAGCAGCGCGGCTCGGCATTTTTCCCATCTCATTGCTCAGAGGGATCTCTGTACTTCTAAAATCATTTAAAGTCAAACAAATGAGCAGCCTTGGTTGTGGGGGGGGAGAAAAGCTTGAGCCTGGAGTGGTGTTGCTGCCGCAGCAGAGAAAGTCTTTAGGTGCTGATCAGCACTAATTACTGCGCGGTGTCCCGTGTACGTTCAGACATCAGCTCTGTAAACACTATTAAGTAATTTTCTCTCGCAGAGAGAACAGCCACAGGCTGCCTGCGTCTGCAATATCTCTGCAGCACATTTCTGAGCCCACAAGTGCCACACCTCTGCAGCGTGCCCGTCCAGTCTCGGCAGGAGTCTCCGTGAAGCAACGATGTAGCTCTGAGCCCTCAGTGGTCCTGGTTCTGATTGAGTCTGACATCATAGCCCAGTCACAGGCTGAAATGACTTGCCCCCTCGTATGTCAGGAATTTCGTACCTAGCATAGAAATCCTCATCCTCATAAGCTCTGGAGAAGCAGCTTTTTCCTAAGGATGGGGCTCTTGCTTAATTTATATCCTAATAAACCCCCTCTCTGAATTGGCTTCATCACTCTGCTCGCCTCCCCACTGAGAGCTGATGTGTGGTGAGTGTACTGGTGCCCTATGGCTGCCGTCACATCATCCAGGTGGGGCTACACACTGGTGGGGGTGAAGGGGAGTCTCAATGACCCATAAAGTGCTTTGAGTGGAGTGTCCAGAAAAGCGCTATATAAGTGTAAGCAATTATTATTATTATTAATTTAGCCGAACAGCTTTGCCATCCATCAACATTGCATGACATTGTATTAAGGGCTGACCATAAATCTGTAGTCCCCCAGGATGAAATGATGGTGGGCTTCTGGCAATGATTTTCTTCGATTCTCCGCCTCTGGCGAGCACGCGCAGTCACCTTGCACTTTCACCAGGCAGACGTGTCTTCGCTCAGTGGGAGAGAAATGCCTCCCTGCTGGCACTGATTGTCCCACAGTGCTCACACCCTCATGTTAGACCCCATCGGGCTCAGTTTCTCGTCCAGTCACAGGCGTCTGCGCACTCCTGTGGAATTCCCCGCGGGTTTCAGACCACTGCGGAGAATGGGTTTGACCGAAAGACCTTTCAGAGTCATGCAGGCCGTTCATCCACAGTTACACAGGCATTGCTTTCTCTTTCTCCCATCTCGAGGGAGGTTTGTGCTTAAAGAGACATTCCTTTTTGCGATGCGTCTTTCTCTTGGCGAGGCTCGTGCTCCTACGGTGGGACCCTGTGTTTAAGGAAATAACCACATCTGCGACCCTGAGTGTTCGCTCCCCCAAGAGGACGAGAGGAGTTTCTCAGGCAGTGGACGGGAAGGAAGGGGTTGGTGTGTCTGGACACTGGTCTGTCCATGTCATGGGAAGAATCAGTGTGAACCAGGAGCCCTGCTGACCTCAGACAGAAAGCTTTCATTGTAGAGGAAAAGGATGATAGTGAGCAATAGGAGGATTTCACATTTCAGACTGCGCAAAGCTTCAGAGACCTATACTTGACATTGTCAAGCAGATATTCACATTGTATGCTCATGTATCTAAGCTCTCTCTTTAAAGTTGCATAAAAAGGAGATTCTTTCAGCTTTAATTAAGACAACACAGCATTCCTCATCTCTATATCTTTTTTGTGTTGATGAGAATTGAACGGTTTCCACCAGCAGGATGCCAAAGATCAGTTTCCCATTTCATATCCACAAATTAAGAAAGGTGCAGTTCTCTTCTCAACACCATGACCAAGACTTGCAAACCAGTCCACAGAGTGACACGGAGCAGAATTTCATGTTGACACCTCCTCTGAATCCTGAATTCACCTGCGCTGAACAGCTCACAGATCTGCGGTTTACGTTACACTTAGAAGGATGGGATTGCAGATCTCAGGGGTTGGGGTGTAGACACAGTTCCTGATTGCTTGTATATGTGTGTGAGTGCATGTAGGGACCTAAAAAGTAATGCATTTCAATTGCAAGGTTCTGATGTAAGTGTAATTAGTTTTCTAAATTAATAAGTTGGGGGAAATTGCTTTTCAGTAGTAATGTATTCCTTTACCCAGTGACTGTTTGCTGTTAGAATAAGCTCTTTCAATGATAACTTGTAGCTGTTGTACTCATTAGCAGTTGCTTGCCCTAACCTGGCGCTCGTTAAAGCCTTCGCCGTGTCTGCCCTCTAGGACCGCCTCTTCTTTGTCATGGAGTTCGTGAATGGCGGGGACCTCATGTTTCACATCCAGAAGTCCCGGAAGTTCGACGAGGGCCGCGCGCGCTTCTACTCCGCAGAGATCACCTCAGCTCTCATGTTCCTGCACGAGAAGGGCATCATTTACAGGTGGGGTCTGTCGCGCCGCGGTACTGGCCCTGCCTTCTTCCTGCTCCTGCACGCACCTGGAGCTGCGATAAAGGAGGCAGGCACTGATCTGCCCTTATATGAGACCCTATATACATAGTTCTGTTCTGTATGGTTATATATCATATTACAGGTGCTTACAGTCAGCAAGGGTGGACCCTGCCTGACAGACTGGCTTATTCACTCAGTCTTTCCTGTTTTACTTGCAAAAGTGAGCTTCCTGTGTGGTAAGCATTGATTTCGGAAACGCATCAAGTTTGGACTATTACTTTGTTCAAATCACATACAGTTTAAACATACTGTATAGAGCAAGCCACGTGTTAACAGTCAAGGGTTAGTTACATTTTTCTGACCAGTTCACGGGGTCTGATGGTAAATCTGTGCCTGATGAGTGGCTTGTCAGCTGTTTCAAAACTTCCCTGGGGTGATCCTGGAATACATTGGCGCAGGTTGTCTTTTGATAGCTGCGTTTAGTAATGCTGGCAGGTTTGAACCCTAGTTGCGGCATCTTTCTCTTACTCCTCACAGCAGTGACATCTTCAGCGCTGGGAGATGAGACATCAGTATGGCCATCTCTTTTTCGCTGAAGAGATCCTGCAAAGCCCAGTTGGAATTATGTCATGAAAGGCGTTTTTAGGACAGTGGACACTTGCTTTGGGTTATGCAAACATTGCAGGTGTTGTAGCCTGGCAGGAAGGACTAAAGGTCTTTAGGGGTTTGAGGGATTTAAAGCCCATATGACCCAAAGGTTTGATTTAGAGCCACTGAATCAAATTCCCTGCTCTGCTGACCTTCTAAGTAATCAGTTGGCATCCTCACGGCAAGAGAGATTGGATTAGATCTGAATTAAACCGCGCTGGTTTAAAATTAGAATCTTTGCCTCCATGTCAGCACCGAAAGCATTATGGTCCTGTGTGATGAGCAAAACTCAGTGGCTCCCAGTGATCAGTGCAAAGACACACCAGCAGCAGTACCCTGTGGGGAGTACTATAGGCTCAAACCAGCACCTGTGCTGTGGCAGTAGCTGATCGTAGGCTGTAGATCCTTGTGTCCATTGTGGGCCTGCATGCCATTACCCACCTCTTTATACAGTCCATTTGTGTGCTAAACCACAGTCGTAACCCATTTTTAAATCTTTTTTTGAGATCTTACCAGGCATCCATAGCATCACAGAGTGGCATGGTCAGGTCCTTGATCTCTCCTGATACATCCCTGTTTAGGGTATGTGCAAAGAAGCTGTTCATTCTCACACCGGCTCCTCCCATTACTTCCCCCACGCCTCTGCTCTCCAGGCTCAGGGCTGCAACAGCTGCACTGTGATGATCTATACCTTGTGTGAACAGTTGGTCTTTAATCTAATATTATCTACAGCCAAGGATCATCTCAGCAGGCCTGTTCTATAGATGCACTTGTGGCAATTTTCCACTGGAGAGTGCGGGTTTGTGCCTCTGACCAGCAGGGGTCATCCCATCCTCTGTGCGGTGCACCAAATACAAGATAACTACTTGAAACTCACATCTGACTTTTATTACATCAGATACTTATTTTGATCAGCGCTACAGAATTGCAGGGCAGACCTTTTCCTTCTAGACACCCTCTCCAAGCGTTGTACAGAATGGCATACACTAACAGGCCATAACAAAAGTGTAGTGGGTCTTAGGAAAAAAACCACAGTGCATCTCGCATCCTGTTTGCTGCCGAAGAATGGTCCGTTTCTTGGGAAAAAAAAAACTTGCTTCTACTTTTTTTTGGTAAAAAATGTGTCTTGGTTTGCATTGCTCAATTGCAATGTTTTCTTAGTAATATTTCTCACTCCAGTGCGGTTTATGCTGTGTGAGCTGTGTGTACAGAAGCAGTTTGCAGTCTCTGGCTCCCATAATCTCTGGGGGGGGGGGGAGCTATGAGACAGTGCAGACAGGACAGCATGTACTGTAGTCTATAGTTGCAGAGAACTTCACTTTTAGCCCTTTTTACTGAAGCTTCTGTGAGAGGGTTATTTTGTCTATTCAGTATCATTGGTGGACTGTTATCTTGGAAGTAGTTTCACAAAGAGACCATGGGGTTCTGAAAAGTCCATGGTCCGTGAAGGGTTTGGACTGTCTGTCTCAGTGCCAGTGATGCCCAGTGTGTTCTGGATCCCCACGTCCAGGTGCAGCATCTGGGCCGCCCTGGAAACATCACAGGTCTGGAACAGGAGTTCAACAGGTGTCAGAGCAAGTGGATTTAAATGTCATTACGTCACAGTGTAACCTTCAAAAGCTATTGCAGCTTTAGAATGAATCTTTCCTTAATTCTCTTTTATTGCATTTGAAGGCAAGGCCCTGGAGCAAGAAATCCTACCATACATGAAACCGTAGTGACAGTCATGCAGCAGAAAATTCTAGTGTTGAACTATCACCCAGTAACCAATTTATTGAAGGCAAAAAGTTGACTTCTTGTCATGTGGTTGAACCACCAGGCTTTTTAAACCGAATTGCATTTCCTTTATTGCGTTTCAGGAAAACAGTACTGAGGACTCAGTGACAGATTTTATAATAAGCCTAACTATAGTGCAGAAGTCAATCTTGCTACTGCCAGCAAATAGTACAAAAATAATGGTGTTTGGCTGTTGGTTATTATTTCTTTGCTTTAATATGGTTTGTGTGAAATAAACAGCTGATAAGATGCATGAAAACCTTTTAGGCATCCGGATCTTGGTGTGGATTTCCTGATCTAAGAGCTTATCTTAGAGCAGAACAAAAAAATCTTAAATACTCCAGTGCCCCTGCACTGAAATCACTTTTATAGTTCACAGGCAATTTTTTCAAATAGTTTATAACATTCACTTGTTTGGATGTTGACCCTTAGGTCTCAGGCAACCTAAAATGTTCAAGTATGTTAGCTGGAGTGTACAGTACATTTTCTCCCGCTTTTTTCTCACTGCCTTAGCAAAGTCTTTCCTCTGACCTGGAAGAACCCCTGTTATGTGACTGTGGTGGAGCAGGACTGGCACAGACTGATGCCTAGATGAACACAAATTTCCACTCTGTGATTTTCAAGGGGGGTTTGAATCTGTGGAACAGAGAAGGAAAGAATATGACAAACACGGCGTTGCTTGATTTTTTTTCTGACTGTCCGCAGTTTTTGTGAATCACCCACCAAAAGAAACTACATAAAGATATTTAACAGATTGTGCTGACTTGGCTGTTGGAGAATGTTCAGTGTCGGGTATAAGCAGCTGCAACAGCAGTGGTTAAAATTCAAAGAAGATTCTTCGTGTGCTAGTAACAAAGGCTAGCAAAGGTTTGTCGTTTCTGACTTTGGGAAGGTTTCTAAACTTATGATTCTGTATTGTAGGTATGAAAAGATCTTAAATAACCAAAATCAAGAACTAGACCTAACAGATAGCAGTGGTTTAGTTTGTACACATGTGTGCTTGTAAAGATTCTTGGTCTAGTCTGTAGAGATTCTTAACATTGGCTTCAAGTTGCTGCAACAGCAGTGGTAAAACCCACTGCCAGCAGGGAGAACCCGAGACAGAGTTGCACTTTCTAATCACTGTGAGACATCCGCTGGGATTAGACACGGATTCTTCCCCAAAGTAACACATCTAATCCCAGAATTCCCACACCTTCCAGAATCAGAACATCTCCCAATTCCACTGGGAGAGGGGGGAAGGAATTCAGGTGAGCTGGCAGCACAGTATGTGATGTCCTGTCACAGCCTGAGGAACAGTGAACTTTTCTTTCAATACATTTCTATGTGTTATATGTTGTATGTAAAAATGTCTTCAGTGTATTTGTATTATAAATGTCTGTAGATGTGGTATCACTTGTACAGTATATGCTTTGGCAACACTAGACTTTACCGGTCATGCCAATAAAGCTGTTGGAATTTAAATTTAAAATCCTGTTTCCCTCTGAGTGAGGCTCATAACACAGCAAACCACTCTCATGTACACTGTGACAAAGAAGCACTCAGTATGTCTCCTACAGCCACTGTTCCCTTCCCACCCTCTGAGCGCAGTGATATATTTAGAACACCAACACACCCTTATTATAAGACAGCAAGAGAATGGGGATTACATTTGGTGTGAGATGGCTTGCTCATAAACAAGACTGAATTCCAAACAACACTAATAGTGATGCCATCTCCTCACACAGTATACTACTAGAACCTGCCAGATCTTGTGCTTTAAGCTTTTGGAAACTATAAAAAGCTGTATTCCTTGTGAACTTCTAATAATACAGAGAACTGTGGGAAGCAGACTTATAGACTTGAAGCTTTTGTATCTCATATTAAGTGTACTTAGTTAATCACAGGCTTTGCTTCTGTGCACTTAATTATCCCTGTTCCCAGAATAATGCGGTTACTGTGCTTCTTGCTCACTCTTTTCAAGTGTTCATATATTCACAATGTTCAGTTGTGTCTCACCTGCACCTCATCTTCAGTGGCATTGCAGGTCACAGTGTGTATTCAAGCGAGGCTCAGAGTGGAGGAGCTCTGCGGTCCATGGTGGTGTGTCAGAGTGTTCCATGTTCTGCTTTGCAAACATTGTTAACGCAGCACAGCCCGTACAGCCTGAGACAGTAAAGCATCATTTCTGTATCCAGGTGATGTTGCGGTTTAATAGATATCACATGTTTGTGAGTGTATACGCACAGAAAATGCTATTTAAGATGCTGTTATTTTTTTATCGTCTACAGGAAGCACATGTGGTGCATGAGAGCCCTGTGCTTTCCACAGGAAGCTCTGATATAAAAGTCTTTGTCCCGGATGCTCTTGTGCAACAGCAGGTCCCTCTGAGGCAGCTGTGTCTTCCCAGTGTCCTACAGGTGATGTCAAGCCAGCCATCTCTGTGATGCCCACTCTGCTACACTGCGTTCAGATTCCACTCCTTGTGGCCTTTCAGTGTACAACCTAGAACCATCACAAGCAGGTGACTGAGGGCACATGAGTCCACACACTCCACTGCGTGTAAGCAGGTAATCAGGTTATTCATCAGGAGACAATGTCAGCATTGTATTGTCTGCTCATATGTGGGAGGTGGCCTGTATTGTGCAATCTTAATCTGCACTGTTGACACAAATCCAGGGTCTTACAATACTGCAATATCTAAGTCTCCACTGTAAGTGGCTGTATTAATCACAGGGTTGTGACAGTACAAAGCCAAGTAAGTGCAGTGGGTAAACAACCCCACCTTGGCTGGCTGTCCATCTAGGGAGGCAATGTGGATTGTTATCACCGTGACCCTGAATCAGCACTTACAGTAGAAGGCCAGACTTCCTTCACAGTAGTAGTCCTTTACTAGTCCTCATTAGTCCTTGCAAGTCCTTTATTAGTCATTATTAGTCCTTTTGTCTGGTCTTGTGCCACCTGATGTCAGTGCACTTTGTCTATCACTGCTTCGACCTCTCTGGAACAATTGAATCGAATGCAGCACATGGTCTCAGACACAGAGCATCTGCTGGGCAGAGGAAGGTGTTCCACTGCCCTGGCTTGTGCCCTAGACACACTAAATCTGTAGTCTGCTTGTTTTTTCATGTTGGCAGAGGGGACAAGGAAGGTTGCTCTCCTAGCTGTGTATGATGAGAGGATACAGTTTTCTGGCATGTGGGCAGACAGTCGCAGGGCAGTATTCAAGGACTGCTACTCCGCTGACAAAACGTGACACAGACCAGGCTGTCTGGGTTCAGCGGGGCTGACATAAACCCTTTTCATGCATCTCCACAGAGCATGTCCTGCCCAGCAGTGAGACATGCAGGACAGTTCTTCTGTAGGAATGTATTATCATTTCACTGCAGACGGCTACAGAAGATGCAAAGGGTTATCAAGTGCATCTAGTCTAAACAGGCCTGTGGGAGGATTCTTGAAACAAATAATAAAGGATATGACTCATATTTATTGGTTTGCGTTACATTTCTACCATTTCTGAAAAAGCTTAAATATCCAAGACCTGAAGAGCAAGACTGCAATCCTTGCATTCATAAAACCAAACCCTGAAGCATACTTAAAAGTCAGAAAAGGGCACTTTTGTGATAACAATCACGTGATTACTAGCGCCAGTGCCTCTGTAATGATGAGTCTGCCAGAAGCACTAAGAAGCAATGTTTGGAATTTGTGGTCCACAACTAGTTTGGAGGCTTGGCAGCTGTGCTCCTAACCACTGCTCTGTGTGCTGCAGACAGTGCCTGTAGCCAGGCCTGTGTGCACCACCATGTTTGTTGTTGATATCAGAGGCCAGTCAGCGTCTCACCTCGGCCTGTAGTCATCAGTGCAGGGGCAGCGCTGGTCTCCTAGCAGTGGAGGAGCTGAGGTGGGATCAATAGGGGGTGCTGGGGGGGTTGTGGGAGAGAGGGGAGCCACGCAATCATAATCATAAAACATATCAACAGATGAAACATACAAAAGCGGGGGTGGGCCTTGTTTTCCCCAAGTCTTTGAGAAGCAGCACTACCTCTGTGGAGTGGGAGCCAGTGGCAGCCATGTTTCTGCTCAGGGCCTATACGATCTCACTCGGTAAAGAGAAACTGCTGCCTCTCGGGATGCAAATGGCCCTGTTTCACCATCTGTAATTCCGGTAAATTGCTGCCGGCTCATGGTCTGCGGGAATGAAATCCCGTTTCCCAGGGAGGTGTTGTTTTAGCCAAGGCCCCAGGAGCCAGGGCTGTAATTGCCCAGTCTGCCTGAGCAGAATCTCAGCTGTCGAAAACACTGGCTGGCAGGGAGAGCAGAGCGGTTATTTAGTGGGAGCTGTTTCTCACGTATCCACTGTCTCCTGTTTCCTGTTTTACTTTTTTTGTTTTTGCGGGCTGGAACAAAATGAGATATTTCAAATCCTCTTTAATGCTTCCCCACCATCACCACACAGTGTCATTACTTAGTGTCGCAAGTCAAACCGTACATGGGAGGGCTCTGTCCAGATGACTAGTTCGGCAAACTCCCAGGACTGCTTTCTGTCTGTGTTCATGGGGCCAGGGTGCCCTTCACTCTCAGACTGACCATCTCAAGCCAGTGAGGTACAAGGCATCAGGGAGGAGCGGCTATTTTAGGCCATCGAGAGACATTTTTGTTCTTCGATGCTTGCATAGTTTTGGTAGAAAAAAAAAGAAAACATATATGAAAGGCTGGTGAGGTCACCTCATTCACCTGCTTGTATGTCTTCTCTGCTAGGACAGCAGTGTTCAGGGTTCTGGACTTGTACCTGGAAGGTTTGTGGGTTCAAATCCTTGGTGAGACACAGCTGTTGTAGCCTTGAGCAACTTGGACTGCTCCAGCAAAATCCCCAGTTTTATAAATAGGTGCAAAAGTAAGTCACTTATGATGATACAGTCAGGCATATATAATTATATATATATATAAATGTAAGTCTCGCAAAATGATCTTTGAATGCTTAGTTTTGGCTTTAATTAGTGAGAAACATGTGCCCTTCATGGTTAACATTGCTGCCTCCTTGGGCAAAACCACAGAGTTGCAAAATCAGCGAATTGTACCTTTGCACAGGTGTGAGCTGGCCAGCGAGGCCTGGGGTTTCCTGTAGGAGCCTGGCACCCTTACCCAGTCCGGGACGGAGCCTCAGGGCTGGTCCTGGACTGAACACACAGTCTGCCTTGTAACTGGAGGGTCTGCAGGGAGCTGCCAAGTTTGCGTTGGCAGCTGCCGAGCGGCTTTACTGGAATCTCCAAACGTTTTAAAACGCAGCGAGAAGCAGCAGCACAGCCCACACTCACTCCACATTTCCACACTCCTTCCTGGTAGGCTGGATAAGTGGCACATCAGCACTCTGGGGAGACATAGCCAGGGCTACAGCCTCATGTATTCTTTCTCCAATTAAGCCACTGACTCTGTTGCTGGATTAGATACTCTGCTGGTTCCATCAAAGCCTGCAATGAAGTGACAGTAAAAGTGCAACCACAGTACAGTTAACTTGGCTTTGTTTCAAGGTGTTCATCACATGAAGTTTAGAAAAAATAAAATCCCTGTCAGAAAATTAGACTAGTTAAATTACTTCAACCTGCTTTCCTACAAATCAGTGCCAACACCCACCCAAGAAAAGTGATTTCCAATGACACCCGTGCAAGCACATAGACCGGCAACTGCACTGTGATAAAACGTAGAATTTACATTCTGTCAGAATGCACAGCAGAAGGCCTCCTGCCATCTGTCTTTGTATGTATAATTTAATACCCTTCCAGTTTGAAAGTTAGGTTTTGAACCTAAACTCGGTTAGTGAGTTAAGAGCAGTGGTTGCGCAACATGTTGGATCATGGGTATGAATATTAATTAATTCTTCATCCAATCACAACGTTACGGGAGATTCTTACCACTTCTAAATCTGCCTTTTTGTGCATATAACATCTAAGTTTGTCTGTCATCTGCTGTATATCATATTGTATGTGAGCTTCATTCAATAGAAGTACGTCTCTCACTGAGGTGTGATGCTGTGGTTTGCTGTTTATTAATCTACACAGCCTATTTCTGTCCCAAGGGAACAAGTGACACAGCATTACTAATGACCAGCCTACTACAACCAAAGTTTTGTTTGCTCGTCAACTAACATTTTTGCAATAATCTGTTTCTAATTGTCCTTTAAACTGTATCGGTAAGTCAAAAGCAAATTTGTTTTCTGTCTGTTGGTTAAATATTGAGTTTTCTGGAACAGTCTGGCAGAAAATCAGAATGTTGCCCCTGCGCTGTTATCTCATCTGTTCAGTATGCAGCCTGAGTTTACAAAATGTAACAATGTAGTCTGCTATGACCTTCAAAAACTGATTTAATTTCCTACTGTGTAGGCCCTTAATACAGTGAATAAAAATAGCTAGAACACAGAAATGGTGAGATACATTCAACCCAGCCTGATAATTTTGTTACCGCCAGTTTATTGATCTGAGGCCACTATCGAAATGTTTTGAGAAGGATGTCCTGAAGTCGTTTCCACCTTCTGGCTATGTCATTGGGTGCGAACCCCAGCCGTCTGTGTAGGGAAGTATCTTCTTGTTCTCGTGTCGGCTCCCGCCGGCTGGCTGGGTGCGCTGGTGCTCTGACTGGAGGACGTTGCTGTGTTTCAGGGATCTGAAGCTGGACAACGTGCTCCTGGATAAGGACGGCCACTGCAAGCTGGCTGACTTCGGCATGTGCAAGGAGGGCATCTTCGAGGGAGTGGCCACAGGGACGTTCTGTGGGACGCCTGACTACATCGCCCCCGAGGTACAGGGCCCGGGACTTTAAATTACCATCCTGCCAGCGTAGGATGTCTCCCCGAAACGTGCTGAGAGAGAGCATGTTGCTTTGCTCCGAAATGAAGCTGTTGGCAGTTATCATTGTATATATAAACCATTCCTGCGAAGCAGGGGTTTACTGGATAACAAGTCAACATGTTGTTTTTGTCCTAAGTAAGTATCCTACTGCTGCTTAAACAATAACATTTTCTTCAACCCCCAAGGACTGACTTCCCATAACCGGCATTAAAAAACTGGATTTCCAAATTTTCAAGATAGCAGTCATACACTGTAACTCTAGACCCTTCCCTTCGGATACTCTTTCCACATTTTGCACACAAAGGCGTTACTCAGCTCCCATGTGTGCTTCCTGCTTCCTGCCTGAAATTGTTCCATTCTTTAGAAGATCAATTACTGACAGTCTCAATGCACTCAGCTGACAGATTTCCTTTTGCACAGCTCAGACGTTCAACGTCACAGCTTGTGTATGAGCTTCCCTGTTTGCTGTCATATCCTTTGTCACTTGTGTAGTTTTTCACGGTCAGAATCTGGGATATGAATAGCCTGTAATGCCTGTGTCAGGAGGTGCATTGGTAAAGGCAGGAGTGGCATGATTCTGATTCACGACTGGTGCTTCACTCCTGCCCCTCAGGAATGATTCCCCCTCTGTTGTCCTGCAGGGTGTCTGGACTGAGTGAATAGAACAGAAATGTAGGAACACCACAGCTTGACTTCGCATGTTAATAATGCACATTCTGAGAGAGACACCCTGTATGTGTTTCTTCTAAATCATTAACACCCGAGATTCGAGTGAAAGATGTGAAAATAATTAAGGCAGCAGAGATAAAGCTATTTTCTAGCGTGGCATTCAGCATAGTGCGGCATACTTAAAATACTTAAAAGAATTAATAACTTACAGGATTCCCATCACCAGAAATCAGATCTACCCGAGAAAGAGTGGACCATCTACGGCAGCTCCATTCATACCCTTTCAACCCTACTGCCCTGTGCTGAGTGGATTGAAGCTGTAGCTGCATGTATACTTTAATCTGGGGCTACAGACATCAAAGTGCAGGAAAATCGGCTCTCTTGGAATGATTTTGCAATTCAGGGCAGATTCCCCTCAAGGCTGTTTGTATTGTCGGCCATGGCTTGTATGCGCTGACGTCCGTGCTGTGTGCTCAGATCCTCCAGGAGATGCTGTACGGGCCCTCGGTGGACTGGTGGGCTCTGGGCGTGCTGCTGTACGAGATGCTGTCAGGGCACGCGCCATTCGAGGCGGAGAACGAGGACGACCTCTTCGAGTCCATCCTGAACGAGGAGATCGTCTACGCGGCCTGGCTCGGCGCTGATTCCGTGCACATCCTCAAGGCTGTGAGTCCTGCGCCCCTCCGGAGCGAGCCTTCGCTTCCTCTGCTGTCACGGTGCCAAAGCAACAACACCCCTGGCAGCAATACTGTATGCACCAGCCTTCCCTTAACAAGAGAGCACCTCTGCATTTCAGACAGGCAGACATATTCATTTAGAAAAACGTAAGAGCCCAACATTGCCGGATAGTCTTTAATGGACAGAGGTGACACCAGGTCTTTATTATCACCTGCAGGGAAGTTTTAAGCTCTTTCAGTACAATTGTAATAAAGCGGGTTTATTCAGATCTTATGGTATTGTTGTTGTCTGTGAATAAATGCTGGATATTCTGTAATCTAAAATCTTCAAGAACCTACTGTGGAAAAGCTTTCGTGAATAGGAGGCAATGAAGGTTGTAAGTGTTGTTGAGTTGTGCTCTTTGGCACTGCACTAGGACAGAACTGATGAGAATGGGCCCCGTTAGTTGTCAGTCTTAATTAAAAGCATGTGGGGAAACTCTTCCATCTATCATGCTGATGTTGCTGGTAGATCACTGTTCTAAGCACACCACCCAGCTTTCTGAACGATTGCAGTGCACCAGTTAAATCTGCATGGCTTGTACGTGTAGACCCTTTCATTGCTACAAACGTGTTGAGGTGGAGCGTGTGATGTTATGAGGGAGCTTTCAGCTGGGGGCAATCATCTGTGGAAGTGCTGGGTGTAGGCATCAGTCCCTGAAGGAGAGCAGGCCTGGTTTCTGGGCCGTGGGCTCCAGGGGAACCCGAGGGCCAGGGGGTGCTGGTGTTGGGGGAGAGCCTGTGCAGAGCTGGCACCCACAGTGCTGTAACTGTCCAGCTGTTCCACTCCGCTGGATCCCTGGCTGGATGACATCATTACATAACTGTATTAAAGCAGCATTTATGCTGAGGCTTGGGCTAAAAATAAACCCAGCTCTCTCTGAGGGGAACTGGGAAGTGTACTGGCCTGAAAGAATGAGCAGATCAGCACTCAAACGCCGCTCTGCCTACGGTAACAGTTTAGCAAGAAGCCTGGTAACTTGCAGTAATAGTTATAACGTAGCAGTAAAATTTCGGTCTTTACGGTTTGGTTATTTTCATTTTATTTTTACTTTGGTGAGAGCTTCCGTGGGTTTTGTTTTCTCACCAACTGGGCTTTCCTGCTGCAAAATTTACTACGGGAGCTCTGAAGGACGAACTCTGCTCTTTGGAAAATGACTCAGATTATAGGCCAGTCAAGACAGACCCAGCTTTTGTCAAGCACTTTTTTTAAATATATATACACAATTGTGAAAATATATATATATATATTCACATATACTTTTTCACATCTGCTTCTGTAGCAAGAAAGCTGATAACCCGCCTGTGGTCAGTTTTGGCAGCATCAGCCCGAAGGCTGCATGTTGCCTTAGTGCCCCAACACACTGTGGCACAGTTTTGATGTTTGATGTTATCTCTGTGGCTGAAAAAAAGAGTAAACATGTCACAGCCATGCAAGACGCCATCCTTAGCTAGATGGCACATTGATTTCTCATTTTGTAACACAGGTTGTTTTTTAAGCTGAGGTTTCAAGGGGTCCTTGAAGCACACTTAAAGTCCGTTCCCTTTGCAGAAAGGCACAAAGCCTTAGCCGAGTGGATGTGGCTGATGAGCAGCCCTGATATGCTCTGACCCACGGCTCTGGCCCACCAGCTCTGTACTGGAGCTCTAATCCTCTGCTCCCATTTGCTAGCCGCCCTGAAGCAGCAGCTGGCTGGGGCCGCGTTGCTGGGCAGAAGGAGCTCGGGTGTTCTCTGTTTCTCTGGAGGCTAGGGAGCCAATCGAAATCGACAGCCGAGAATCAGTATTGAAAATCGCATTGATGGCAGCTGACACAAGCTAAGACAATTATTACATTATGTTATTGCGCAGCAATACCTCTGTAGGTAATGGGATTTGATTTTCCAGAGACGGGGTGTTATAATAACCTTGACACAGTTCATAAAGCTGTTGAAGTGATGCTTTTGTGATCTGTGCAGGAGAGCAGATTTACAGCGTAATTCCCTCTTGAGTCTCCTGCTTTGGGTCAGATAACAGGAGAATGGCTCTGTGCAGTGAACTAGCACTAGGGCAGCAATGTCCCACTACAGGGACTTTACTCATTCGCTTTGAAGGTCCACAGGTAGGGCAGATCAGCAGTGACAAAGGTCTGATAATCACACACAAAATGCAGACACTTTTTCACTACTACACAGGACTCCGAACTCCAGCCAAAAAACAAGCAAAAGTGTATCTTTTCTGGGTTTTCTTTAACTCCAGGGCCAACACTTGTGTTTCCAATCTGCTATTTGCGTGCTCTATCCCAAAAAGGGCAGGACCCCAGTCAGAGCACAGACCTGGTGTTTGTTCTGGATGGTGCAGCAGGGCGTGAAGTGGCAGGCTATAGATAGCCAAGGTCATATCGCCTGTTCTTACTCCCAGGCTGAGCAGATGTCTCATTCCTCCTCTGTGCTCTCCTGAGTGCAGGCAGGGGTGGTGCATGCCACTGGCGCCAGGACTGCTGTCACACTGGGGCAAAACACTTCTCAGACAACTTCTGGGGTGTCCCAGAGATGAGCCCCCCCATCACTGATATTGTCGGCAATTGAAAAGCATTCTGCATTTGTACAGTCGCCTCTGTTGCAGAATAGTGTCATCTGCTGTGAAAGCATATAGATTCAGGCCCAGGATAGAGACCAAAATCAAGGACCAGACTACTGGACTGATTGCAGCCTGTGAAATCCACCGGGATTGTTCGAAATGGCTGTGCCTTCAACTGAAGGAGGGATGATTCTGTTTAATATCAGCAACATGCTTACGGATTTATGCAGGTCTGATAAAGTCAGCATTGCTTGCTCTCTTCCCAGCTTCCCTTTGCTCTGTTGGAAAGTGACAAACTGTTTTGGTTTATTGCCCTCAGCTGCCAAGGTTCAAGAGCAGCGTTCCATTCAGTCTGCATCACAGTAACAGCTGGGGCTGCACACTACGATGCACAATCAGATGGTCCATTACATTTACATCACAGTTTTTGTTGTGTGCAAGGCCCACGAGTGGTGGAGAGGTCAACTGAGTTTACAGCATTTTTTTTCTAAGCACGGCTTATTGCTGTCATGTGATCCCATCTATTGAAAACAAATACTTTTCCGCCCATGCACAACTTAAAAAGATGTGGAGCTCTGTTCTGTCTGAACAGGGCTCAGGTGTAATGTCTCTGAGGAGTGAAAGAAAGCTGTACCCTTTATGTCAGTGTGGTGCTTTTGCTCTGACCTCTGTCTACACAGGTGACATTGAGAGATGAGGAAGCCGAGATCGCCTATGTAAATAGGGATTCTCATCATATTTTTCATTGGCTGTAATTATTCATTCCATTTGTAAAGATGGGTCTGTTCACTGATTGTTCCAGTGAGCTGTGCTCAGTAGTGTCTTCTCTCCACCGTGCTGATTGGCTGTTCCAGTGAGCTGTGCTCAGTAGTGTCTTCTCTCCACCGTGCTGATTGGCTGTTCCACTGAGCTGTGCTCAGTAGTGTCTTCTCTCCACCGTGCTGATTGGCTGTTCCACTGAACTGTGCTCAGTAGTGTCTTCTCTCCACCGTGCTGATTGGCTGCCGTAGTGAGCTGTGCTCAGTAGTGTCTTCTCTCCACCGTGCTGATTGGCCGTTCCACTGAGCTGTGCTCAGTAGTGTCTTCTCTCCACCATGCTGATTGGCCGTTCCACTGAGCTGTGCTCAGTAGTGTCTTCTCTCCACCGTGCTGATTGGCCGTTCCACTGAGCTGTGCTCAGTAGTGTCTTCTCTCCACCGTGCTGATTGGCCGTTCCACTGAGCTGTGCTCAGTAGTGTCTTCTCTCCACCATGCTGATTGGCTGTTCCAGTGAGCTGTTCTCAGTAGTGTCTTCTCTCCACCGTGCTGATTGGCCGTTCCACTGAGCTGTGCTCAGTAGTGTCTTCTCTCCATCGCGCTGATTGGCTGCCGTAGTGAGCTATTGCCTGAAGTTTTCGCTCTTCCTTTGCAGTTCCTGACGAAGAACCCGAGCCGGCGCCTGGGCTGTGTGTCAGCAGAGGGTGGAGAAGGCGCCATCCTCACTCACCCCTTCTTCAAGGAGATTGACTGGGAGCGCCTCAACCGCCGGGAGCTGGAACCCCCCTTCAAACCCCGAATTGTACGTAGGCCTTCTGCGCCGTTCTGCACTCGTCCTTCCAAAACTCACTATTGAACAGTTCTCTCAGCTGCCCCTATGTGCTTCCACAGTAGGGTTAGTGCACTGTATAGGAGGCTGAGTATGTGGAGGAGGCAGGAGTCAGATTAGCTGCTTGAACACTGGGACCTGGACTGAAAATGTCCTCCTCCTGACAAATCATACTTCACAATCACTAATGCTTTGTATCCTCTTTATTCTAGATGCTTTCTGCTTGTGTGACAGAATCATAGTTGGTTGTTTTATTGCTTAAAGTGTTTGCTGTGTTTGATAGAAGTGTTTGAGAGCCGTTGTCCACCTGGGGTCATGCTAATATGTGGAGCGGTGCCTCTGAACACCTTCCCAGGTGGCCTCAACCTGACCCCTGACCCCTGACCCCAGGCCGCTCACCCCCTCCCCTTGTTTCGTGCAGAAGTCCTCAGAGGACGTCAACAACTTCGACCCAGACTTCACCAGGGAGGAGCCCACGCTCACCCCCATCGAGGACCCCATGATCCCCTCTGTCAACCAGGACGAGTTCAAGCACTTCTCCTTCACCTCTCCAGAGCTGCTGGATGTCTGAAGGATTGGCATGCGGCTCTGGCCTGAGCCTTCCAGCAGCCTCGGAGCTGGACAGAAGAGCAAGTCTTTCTCTTTCTCTCTCCTCTTCTCTCTGTCGGCGCTCTGACCGGCCAGGGCGGCACAGTACCGGAGCGAGGCTGTCTCAGTGACTTTAAGGCCCTGGGCGTTTTTCGCGGCAGGTTTCTCTGGCCTTTCTGAAGCAGTCCTCTGCCTGCACGCGGTGGAGGAACTCTCCAGCAGTGTTTTCTTTGCGGTGCTGCCCGGGGAGAACTTGAGAGGAACGCACTGTTCTGCTGTCCTCTTGGACACAGAACTAGAGGACGCAGAACCACCCCACTGCAGGAGGAACAAGATCACGTCAGCCTTCTTATATTTCTTTTTAGCTTTTACTCTGTTCACAGATGTGAACAGAAATGCACAGGGGTTTTGATGAGCAAAGACTTTAAAGTATCTGTTTCCTAGACGGGATTAGTTTTTGCATTTTTTAGAAAGCGTGCCGAAGCTGTCTGTAAATTCTGCTCGGGAGTAAATGCATTTTCCTGGGTTCTAATGTGAACTAAGGAGCCTCAGTCTTAACTTGAAAGTTTTCTTTTCAAGTGTTTTGTACACCACAGTTACACTTTAGTATTTTTATTTTCATTATTATTTCTATATGCAATATATTGAATAACAGGATTATAATCTCAATAGAATAGAATAGAGGTCCAAATTTCATAGAATGCAGTTGTGATATAAGCCTGGGCCAGGAGTGCTCAGTGTACAGTTATTTGTATATCTCAGGTGCCTCCTGGCTCATTGTGTGATAGTGTACAGGAGCAGCCTATTCTGTGTGGGAGTGAGGAGGGCACTTTCTTTGTTATTAAGCAGAGAAATGAAAGAGGTAGAAAATAAGCTTCCAGTGTTTTACATTAGTTTACTATTCACATTTAACAAGATCTTTAAGGGCACCCTCTGGTCTCAAACCTAAGACTACGCCTCAAGCAACAACTGTATTTTTTTTATACCCGTTGCAACCTGAAACATTTGCATTTCTCAAACTTTCCATTTTCACTTTGTTAAACCGGTGTCTTCTGCCGCTAGCTTCCCCTATGTTTGTCCTGAACAGAATGGAATGCTGTCGTTTACGAGTCAGACGAACTTCGCTCAAACGTCACATTGTGATTCAAGGGCGTGGTCTTTAATGCAAATATAGAACGTTAAATCAGTCTGGTTTTATGCTGCCTTGTACCACCTGTGCGTGCTTTGCACATCTCACACTCAGTCTTTGCACTGACTGCTCCTTCCACCCTCCATCTTCCAGCAAGACACTCATTAAATCATGCCTTCACTGTTAGGCACAGTGCACACAAGGCTTTTAATTATGAAAGCAGACAAGTTTGAGCCTGAGTGTGCCTGACAAGTCTTCCTAGAACCAGGAATGCTCAGTATGCTCTGAAATCTTTGAAGAAGACTCACAGTCCCTTTCCACAATGCCACGAATCTAGTATTGGTGTTAATTCCACAAACAGATCTGAGGCAAGAAATGTCTTTTTAATGTGTTACTGTTTAATAAAGATGAAGGGAAACCGTATGTAAAAAAAAGAACTACAGTATGTCCAATGCATTTTTCATTGTTAGTCATAGTGCTTTGCTAAGAACAACATAATTTTATTAAAAAATTCACATTGCATCACATTTTATTAGGGTGAAAAAGGGACCAGAAGGTGAAATTTCCAGCTCCCGTCAATTTTCTCAGGAAATATGTTTTTGTACGTGTAATATTGTGCAATGGCTGATGTTCTCTTATTTTTAATAAAAAAGCACTGGACTGATGGCATGTAAGGAATGTCTAAATATGCTTTTTTATTCTATGACTTTTTTGTAGTGCCGTGTATAATTCAGTCCAGATAGAGCATTGCAAATATCAACAAAACCTCCTTCCAAAAGCCCAGACCGCTGGCATCCTGTTGACTGTGCAGGAAGTCTGAGCATGCTGCTCGAGCTCTGTGCATCAGAAGATAATCGTGAGCCTGTGTGGACAGGCTGTGTGTTTCTGGGGTTTCTGAAAAAAAGTGTTTCTGAGCACTGACAGCTCTGTGCTGATAGCTTCTACAGCTCTGCTTCAGAAATTGACTTAAGTGCTGCAGTTACTGTTCCGTGAGCTTCTCCTTTTTTGCAAAACCAAACCAAATAAATAAACTGTGAAACAAATCTTATCACCATTTGTCAGTTTTTTTTCTTCCTGTGCTGTCCAAGTGTCTGTGAATGAAGGTCCAATACTAGTCTTTACCTTCCTAAACTGTCAGCTGTCCACTGAGAGAAAATCTGTCGGTCTGTCTGTGTTTTGACAGCTGCAAACCCTTTTCTTTCCTGTGAGATACTGTAGTACGTGTTGCAGTGTGTTAGATAAATGTCTTCTACAGGGTGTTTTCATAAGGCTGGATCCATCTGCTCCCTCATGTTCAACAAGTCCTTTGTGGTATCGTCTTGCTTTTGTTTCATAGGTTTATTGATTTTGTTTTTTTTATTCCCAATATCATTGAATTTTATATTGAATATTGAATTTTATTAATTGCACTTCTACCTTGTGTCTGTGGAAAAAAGTTGCTGTATAGTATTAACAATGTCAGGATAGCTGTCAGAATGTTTTTTACGACAGAGCATAAAGAGACAAAGAACATTTACTCTCTCAAGCAGGAGGGCTTAAGGGGTGTGAACATTTTGATTAAACTGACATATCTCCCTTAACAGACAGTCAGGAGCTAAACAAGACCAAACTCCTTCCTGAGAGCTGAGACAAATGGGTGTGTTGGATGACATGAAGGCGTGTTTTATTAGAGAAATAACTTTTTTCTCCACTTTCCCCTGATTCCTCTTCTCACCTGCTCTGTGTTTTTTACAGCTTTTTAACTTTTTTTCCCCTCTACTGTTTTTAGATCCTCTTCTCCCAACACACCTCTTTTCTCTCTTTTTTTCTGCGTCTTTCAGGATGGTGTGTTCGTTCACAATGGGTCACTCTGTTCGTGGCAGTGTAAAGCTCTTCCTTGTGTTCATGCAGAAGCCTGTGGCATTGAGGTCCACAGATCATTATTTTCCTAGGATGGAGGCCAGACTAGCTGAATTAATATCTGACCAGGGTAGGAGACAGCACAGAGAAAATGACCCTGATGAAGTTCAGGCTCAGTGACTATAGCCTGGCCATAGAAACTGGGTGACACCGGCTGACCCGGCTGACCACAAAGAGACAGAGAGGACAGGCTGTGCTCCCGCAGCAGGGAGAAGCAAAGACAGAGGTACTGCACACTTTCTTCTGCACTGTGAAAAATACTCTAGGATTAGACAAACATTCTTCCCCTGAATAACAACTCTAATCCCAGAATTCCCACACCTGCCAGAATCCAAACAGCTTCCGATCCTACTGGGGAAGGAAACTCAATAGAGCTGCAGCCCAGTGTGTGCCCACCTGTCCCAGCCTAAGGAACAGAGAGTCAGCCTGTTTCAGAATAATGTTTATGTGCCACATATGTAAATGCCCAATAATATGTTTGTACTGTAAATTTCCATGAATGTTGTGTTAATTGGAGCTGCTTTGGCAACACTGTAAATAATCAGTCATGCCAATAAAGCCCTGTGAATGGGAATTTGTAAAAACGCTGTGCACACGGCAAACTCTACACCAGGTGCGCCGTGAGCTAAGCAGTTGTCGAGTGGAGCAGGCCGGCTGCAGGCAGTTCTCCTCAGTGTGACGCCTCATCCTAACCACAAAAAGTCAGGGTGCTGTCAGACTGACGTAGGCGGGCTGTGCTGGAGTGGCGCAACACAGCTCACTTCCTCGATTTTCGGGCTGATGAGTCACAGCCGGTGAGAGGTGAGTGGGGTTGTGCAGTGGTGTCTGACCTGCATCTTTCTACAGCTTGGAGCAAAGAACAACCGACAATAATAAGGAAAACAAATGTAAAGTTACAGTTTTGCCACTCTTTACATTTTTTCTGATTGGAAAACACAGGTGAGAGCTGACTGGCTCGAACTGTAGAAGTCCTCTCTCAGTGTGCAGGATAGAGGCTCCCTGTCCATTAAGGTGAGTGACAGAGAGGAAGAGAGGACTGGACAGACCAACCCTTCCTCCCTGTTTCCTCCCCTCTCACTTATTGGCTACTACTGCTTTCTGGGAGAAGCAGAACGTGTTAAAAAAAGCCTTCCAGTGTCGACTGCCCAACCTTAAGTAGTGTATTTCAAAGGCTTCTTGCCAGTGACTTCTCTGAAAATTATTTGAGTCTGAGCACTATATCTCGCACTGTTTGAGCAGAGCTGATGCTGTTTGACTGTCGTATTATTTTGAACGTTTGGCTGTTTTATTATGCAACGGATGGTACATAAAAGAACTTGCATCAAATAGCAAAGGAAAAACATCTAAAGAGAAGCAAACACAGCTTGGAGAAGCAAAGTCAGTGCACCAGTCCGCTCACCACACATCAGCTATCAGTGGAGAGGAGAACAGGGTGATGAAGCCAGTTCAGAGACAAGGATTATTAGGAGGCCATGATTGTTAAAGACCAATGGGAAATTTGGCCAGGACGTTAGGGTGACACCCCTACTCTTTTCGATAAAGAACCTGGAAATTTAATGACCACAGAGAGTCAGGACCTTGGTTTTACACCTTTTTACAGTATAGTGTCCCCATCACTATACTGGGACATTAGGACCCACACAGGCTGCAGGGTGAGCGCCCCCTACTGGCCCCACTAACACCACTTCCAGCAGCAACCTTTGTTTTTCCCAGGAGGACTGTCCTCCAGGTACTGACCAGGCTCACAGCTGTTTAGCTTTAGTGGGTTACCAGTTGTGAGTTGCAGGTTGATGTAGCTGCTGGCAAATCTGCAATACATTTAAACCCATTGTTTGAGTTTAATCTCTGATTTTAATGAAAGAGTAATAAAATCCTGCTGAACAGGCTGTTAAACTTAATCTCTTTAAACGGGCACCACCAACTCAAGAAGCTTCTAAATGACAGACGTGTCTCCTTTGCATGACACTAGTCCTGGCTGTAGGATCTTTTCTTCATTTCAAAAAGGTTGAATGTCTCTTTTATTAAGACTCTGTGGAGTTTGCTGATGGAATTGCGTAAGGCAAACTCCTTTTTTGGTTGTTTTGAAAACATTTTAGCGAATACATCATTGAAAACCTCGGCTCCTCTTGAGCGGTTCTGAGGCACTCGCGTGCACACACACACGCACACTCATGCCCGTTCACACTCACAGACGGACTGGGATTTACAGTCAGTGGAGTCTAGGGCCGAGGTAGACTCGCTCTTTTTCAGTCCAGCATGTCATCAGACAGCTGGAATTCAGCAGAATGACTCGAAACGTAGAAGATTCCAACCACAAGCCGCTGGCCAGCTAAGGAGCCAGTGTTGGAAACACTATTCAGACAGCTGGCTCGGCCTCAGATTTTGGCTGTATACAGTATGTATAGCTGTGCCCAGCATTTCTCAAAGCACGCTTTGTGATTACACATCCCACACCTTGTCAGAGGACTTGGGACCCACCTGGGATGATCCCGTGGTGGGGAAGAGCTAATGAAGAGCCCAACTCGGATCCCCACCTCAGCATAACTTCCACACAGTTTAGCAAGAAAGCACTTTTTTTCACATCCCAGCAATTGGAGTTGCTGCCATTTTTTTCCCAGAGTTTAGAAAATGACCCTCCAAAAAATACTATCTGAAAGCAGAGATGTGTAGGTTCTTTTTTGGGAATACTGCCAAGAACAAATTTGACATAACAATGTACAACATTCAAACATGCAGTTTTGTGATTAATTGTTCCAAACTGGTCTTCACACATTTTCACCTCATTAACAGTGGTTGTCCTGGAAGGCGCTTCCTGATCCCCACCCAGGCCTGCTTAATGGCATCATTGACATGCAGCTACAGACTCTCCTTCATCACTTCCATGACCCATTGTCTATAGGCGCCCCACAGATCTCAAACCTAGATAGTCATTCTCATGCAAATGACTTTGTTGATGGATGTTTAGGGCTGGCTATGCAGCGCCTATCAGGAATGAAGGGTTTACAATATGTCTGGGCTGTCAGGGGAAGCTGTAGTCAAGTCTGTGCCCCGGTGCTCTGTAGAGACTGACCTCCTTTCTAGCTGGGAAGGTCACCTTACTTTCAGTCTCTGCCAGACAGTTGTAGCCAAGGGAAATCCACAAAGACACAGGGGGCAAGCTCCTGGTGTAATTCTATGCGGATGTAGTACTTTTCTTCAGAAAAATCCTTTGCCCGATTCTTAAAATGGGAACAATTAACACAGCAAGATATTGAGCTGTGCAGTGCATCAGGGAAGCTGGCATTGAAGTCTTCATTCTTCTATCCATCCTGTTATTGTTACAGGATTGCATGCTTCCACAGGCACAGGGATGGATGCCAAATTGTTTTGGCCTTGTTTGAATCATGTAGATAAGGTTAATGAAGAGGCAGACTCACAGCAGAGCTCGGTGACAGCATTTCCCTAATGACTCTCTGTGGACTTCATCTTTAGAACCATCTCCCTTTGCCCACCTGCAAGGAGACAAATTGGACTCAAACCATTCTGAGCCAAAAGTCCCCTGCCTAGCTGTGAGAAGCCACCTTGACAGTCTATGACAACAGTTCAGGTGGGTGACTGCGTCAGCATGCGTAGGCTGCAAAGGAACAAGTAAAAGGTTTATTCCATGCTGAAAAGAGAAGAAAAAAACACAATGTTTTGGCCGTGGAGCCTTCTTCAGGTGTGAGTGGTGTGAGCCTGGTGGTGTGGTGTGACTCACCTCACACCTGAAGAAGGCTCCATGGCCAAAACGCTGGGTTTTCTTTCTTCTCTTGTCAGCATGGAATAAACCTATTACTTGTTCCTTTGCAGTCTATGACAACAGCCAATTTAGTAAAATCACTGCTAAGCACAGTGCACACAAGCAGGAAGGTGATTCCTAATTAGCAGCAGATCAAAAAGGTGTGATAGAAAGAATTTTTGCTCAAGGCACACAAAAGTAGAGGCTTAATGAAACCGAGGAGAGGGTGTTAAAACCAAAAAAAAAGATGAAGAGAAAGGGAGTTCACAGGAAGAGACATTTGGAGCTTTTGCTTGATCTTGATGTTAAGACAACGCAGTGAGGCATGGTGCTATTGTCTCAGAAACGAGATGAACTGTGTGCCTTCACCTGACGAGCAACAGTATGACACGACAGGACGGTACAGTGTTCGTCCGGCCCGCTCACAGACAACGGTAAAAGCCTGTCCTCCTCTCTCCAGCTCTCACTCATTTCCTGACCATCACCAATATTTTTAGTTGATTTCAAGGGATGCAAATTTCACCCAGCTTGCGGTAGACCGAACAGGATATAGTGAAGAAAGATCAACTTGACCTTCAACAGATGTGATGGCGTGTTTTAAAAATAGTGCAGTGTGCACAGGTGGGCGACTGAAGTTGACAAGTTCTTGTTAAGTTAGTAACACTTGAATACTGCATGGACAGAATTATTTTTCGATTGCAAACATTAAGAACTAAAATATGTTTAGTACACAGCACTTACAGTTCATTTATTTTTTTTTGAAAATGCTCTAATAACAGTACTGTGCATTCCAAAAGTAATACTGTACATTGCAATAATTTGGCTCAAATGCAGTGCAGACCTCTTATGTGTTCACCACAGAGTTTCTGCAGACTTTTTGCCATTTCCCAAAGTTTTTCTATGCTTATGTCATGCTTTTACTGAAGAGCACCACTAGAAATTATACCACCATACCTCCCATTACTTAACTGTGCTTTCATTGTACTTTCCTCTGATTTCAGCCTGAGTTTTGGTGATCTCTGGACAAATGACATACCAAAATAATACATTTCAACTGCTGAAATAACAAGATTCTAAAGATAACTGTGGAAAAAATAGTCTTCCAAATTGCATTGTTCTGCAAAATGCCAGGAAAAAAGTTTCAATAATAATTGCGCACACTTCTATAGCACTTTTCTGGACACTCCACTCAAAACGCTTTACAGGTCATGGGGACTCCCCTCCACCACCACCAGTGTGCAGCCCCCACCTGGATGATGCAACAACAGCCATAGTGCACCAATACTCTCCCCACACACCAGCTCTCAGTGGGGAGGAGAGCAGAGCGATGAAGCCAGTTCAGAGATTAGGGGATTATTACGAAGCCATGATTGGCAAAGGCCAATGGGAAATTTTGGCCAGGACACTGAGGTAACACCCCTACTCTTTTCAAGAAACACGCTGGCATTTTGAATGCCCACACAGACTCAGAATCTCAGTTTTACATCTCATATGAAGGACGGTACCTTTTATACAGTATAATTTATATACTGTACATATTTATATAGTGTCCCTTTTGCTATACTGGGACATTAGGACCCACACAGACCACAGGGTGAGCACCCCCTGCTGGCCCCACTAACACTTCTCCCAGCAGCAAACTTGTTTTTTCCCAGGAGGTCTCCATCCTGGTACTGATCAGGCTCACACCTACTGAGCTTCAGTGGGTTGCCAGTTGTGAGTTGCAGAGTGTTATGGCTGCTGGCCTGATTTAATATAGAGAGAGGCTTAGCAATGCATGGTTGTCAATGGGCTCAGCCTATAACAAAAGCACGATGACGTTGGTCTACATTCAACATAACAAGAGCCACATCTAACACATGTAACATGACCACAGACATCAGAAACACAGGACCAGCAAAGTGCATAGCATGGTCCTAGCACAAACAAGACAACAGCCCCCCACAAAGCCCAGAGTATTGGACATGGACTATTTTAAATTCTTTAAGTTCTTTAAGTTCTTTAACTTTCACAAATACAAATGAGAGGAGACCATTTGGGCCATAAATATAATTGACTCTCCATATATTACCCGAGTTATAAGATGCAGCAGAATCAGTGTCTAGACCTAAAAGGAGAGACTTACAGTACAGCAGCTACGCCATACCTATGTTTTCCATGTGCCATTGTTACCACGGAGGATCATATGCTAGCGTCACACTACACGACTTTTCCTAGGATTTTCAGTCTTAGCCTTCATTTACACATTCTTAAGAAAATCACAACGAGTTGTAGAGTGTGCGCAAGCACTAATTTAATTTGCTTCTCAAAGAATTGCTCCTAAAATAAATTACTGTGTATCATGGACAAAGGATTTATTTAAATAAGATGATTAAGGTCTCTGTGCCTATGTGTTACAGATAACAGTGGATTTTAAAGCCTTTTTAAAACCCAAATTACATAAACATCGAAAATCCCTTTGGCAAAGATCTTGGCATTCACAATAGTGTTTCCCGATTTTGACTAAGCAACATAATATTCTGTTTTATTCGACAGGAATATACAGGTTTAGTACAATAGAGCAGACACAAACACACAATATCAAAACAATCCTTTTAAAAAAATTTAAGACAGAGACATTTAATATAGCGGTGTCTGTGTATTGCTGTTCAGAGTCTTGAGACTCCTGGTCACGTAAGATCTGCTCAGATCTGAAAATGTACCTCGCTGGATTCCTTTGAACATTGATGTCACTTCATCAGAGCTCATTCAGAGTCAACGGTGTTCCACCATATTACTGGATGTGTAGTGTCCGAGGTTGAAGTGTGTTAATATGCAATGCAAAAGAACCCTTAACTCCGGCGGGGCTAGAGCGGACTTGAGCTGGACGCAGGACCCCTAGTGGCCGGGTGTTGTAATTAATTTCACGCCTTGCAAAACTCAAGATTCTTACTAAATTCTCTTGCGCACTAGGGCACCGTGAGTGGAGGGGGTTTCAGATTAGAATACCGCTAAAAATGCGGATTCTTGTCTCGACTACGTAGACATTTTCAGCGCAGGAAGCAGAGCATGAAAATGATCAGTGATCAGCTAAGTGTGAACTGGGTATCTTTACATCAGAACAGTATACAAAGACTGAGGTTTAGCAAGTACCACCCCCTGCTAACTTAACCATACTGGTGAAAAGAAATTTGGAATTTGAAAAGAATATTTTGGAATTATTAAAAAAAAATTAAATACCACACTCGACGATAATAATGGTATTGTTAAGTACTCGTACCTGTAGACTACAGCTCGATAAGTGATATTTGCAGAGACTTGAAAATGTATCGCTACCCTTAAAAATGATTATCGTGATTGCAACGTACATTCATTTGATTTAGTTTGTAATATGCATTAGTACAGTATACTGATTTATGCGATTCCGCACTGTACTGTAGTCTACTCAGCTTTACATGATAAATCACAATTAACATCTTTAAGGTAATATGGAAGTTTAGCTGTATTAGCATCTAATATTACTACTACAAATAATAATAATAATAATAATAGGTCGTGTGATTTCAACATTTTTTATGCAATATCTTTGGTAACACAATATTGGCCTATTGGCTTTTCAGCCACAGTCCCTTCAAGAAAAATCATGTAGGAAATACAGGAAGGGAATCTTACAAGTACAGAACTGTAAATTCCCTTCACTCCAGTTTTTCTGTCTGAGTTTTATTGTGCTAATATACTTAAGACCAAAATGAGGAAATGACAGGAACATTTTAGTCTTGTGATAATCCTCTTTTGCCCTGGCAAGTTGCTAGCGGTGTTTTGGGGATTTGAAATATCAGAATCTTCCTATTCTGCGGAGCAGGCTTAAGAGCTGAACAGCAGTCAGTGGACCGATAACTTCAATCTCACTTTTCATAAAGGAAAGGAAAGCCTTCATGTTAAATCTGGGACACTGGAAAAAACCAACCAGCTTCAATATGTTTTTAATGTTTTAATACCTCTCAGGGCTTTTAAAATCCAGTATTCACCAGCAGACTTCCTGCTCCTGTTGGGTGGACTTGATATGTGAGCTGATAATTGAGCAACCCTTGATAAATAAGATGTCTTTTGCAGGCATTGTTTTGACAACATAAAAGAGCAGGAATTCATTAATGATTTATTCCCCACACAAAGTTGCACAGAGTTTGGCTCAGATGATAACGTGTTGAGAAATCCAAACTATTGCCAGTAATCCTATCACTTCACTTGGCAGTTAGTGAAAGGGACTTTAAAACAAAGAAACCAGGCCTCTCAAGGGGACTTTTCATAGAACCATTGGAAGCACTACTTTCTGACCTCTGTTTTTAGCAGTGAGCACTGGAACGTTTGAAAACCCAAAAGCATTTTTAGACTCCTTTTTTTCCACCTCAACTTTGCCTGTGCTGAGTAATAGCTGGGCTTGTGGCAGGATCTAAATTTTAACCCCAAACTCTGGCCTCACCAGCCTCGGATGATGCATGCTCATTAGACTGCCCCCCCCCCCACGCACGCTATCATCGGGTCGGGAGAGCTGCGCTGTCCGTCTGACTGGGGGGCAGAGAGGGGCTGTTTTACATGCAGGTGCTCACTTCGGGCCAGCAGCTCCCGAATGACAGGGATGCCATCGACAGGGAGCCAGGCAGGGAGCGAACAGCCCCGTGCAGAGTAACGCCGATTCCACCCCCCCCGACTGCGCTGTTCCCGGTGTCGCTGGCCCGGAGCCCAGCTCCAAACAAGACTGGAGACGCAGACAGCTCAGATTCCTCGATTGACCCTGAGGAAAATCAATAGGCAGGCCGTGGATTGAGAAATTCAATACCTTTCTGCCTTCTCACCCCCTCCCATATGGATTATATTTTTTTTTCAGGAAATATTAATGACTTTGCAAACAGCTTACTTGTTCTGAACTGCATAAAAGGTGCCTAATTCTGATGACCTTACTCTGGGAATGATCCAGCGCAACTTGAGGAGCCAAGAAGGTACTGCAGTGGTTGGCAGAGTTAGTTATAACGTACGTGTTTAGATTCCTCTCTCTATAAAAAAAAGCCCTCTCTTCCATGTGGGACTTCACATTTTTTCCGTGCTCTGTAAGTGCCAGGCTGCACAGTGTGCCCCGCGCACGGCTGACACGTTCCTCTCCTCAGGGAAGAGTTCACTTTCCACGACAGGCAGACTTTCCTTCAGATGCAAGGAGAGACTCAAAGTCACTGCCTTCCTATTCTACCGCAGGCCATGCAGTGAACAGGCTAGCACCCATCTGCTCTGCATTACAGACTGAAGTGGATATTTTAAACCATGGGGAGTGCTTATATTCGTCTTGATTTTCAATGAACACATAAAGTTAAAGATCACCTGTTGCTATTTTAAATTAATTGCATTTAAAGTGTGTAGATACTGTGGTCTATTTAGATAAGTGTAGAGGAGACACATATTTTGTACAATACCAAGTACTGAGAACTCTGCACAGAAGTAGTCCAGCATGTGTGTGATCAATTCGACAGTGCTCACAATATTCACGCGATATAATTCCTTTTACACATTGTTAAGAGTTCATCTTTCCACAAAACAACCTAAAAATCCTGTTTCGCTGCTCTTTTTCCAGAACAAACAGTACAGAAAGAGCGGGTGGTTCACATATACCTGGGCTTATCAGGGGAAATATTACATTCACAGAGTCAGACTGTTTTCACAGAAGAAAGGCAGAACGTCTCGAAAATACTGTCAAACCTCTTAGATGAAACGTGACCCATGAAGAAAGAAGATTTGATTATTTCTGTAGGGAAATGCATGTATTCTCAGAGACCGGTTTGGGCGAATGATTTTATAATTTTTATATTTGGATATATAACCTAAAAATAACAGGTCAGTGTATATATAGATCTCCTAATGCCTTCTTTCAAAGGCAATTCTATTATCTCCTTCCATTTTCTAAACGCTCCATCCAACACAGGGCTGTGGAGCAGAATGACTCTATCCTGGCAAGCACAGACACAGGCCAGGACGGTGCCAGTCCATCGCAGGGCAGACACACAGACACAAATGCACATCAGGGCCACTTTTCCCATAAGCCAATTAACCTGCCAGCATCTCTTCGAGTGACCTGAGTACTGGTGAGACCCCACACAAAACTGGGAGAACATACAAACTCCAAGCAAGCAGCACCCCCAGATCCAGAATCGAACCCAGAGCCCCACTGCTCAAAGGGAACAATACGAACTAACCACTGAGCCACCATGCCGCTCACTAGCCCTTCTGCCACCTCGTGCACCCAAGTCAATGCAGCTCCCCGCCATGCTGGAGAGAGACAGGGAGGTAGTGGCGCCATGGCTCAGGATCTGCGCCTGTGGCTGGAAGGTTGCCGGTTCAAATCCCTTGGCTGGCAGAGGAATCCTACTCTGGTGGGCCGCCGAGCAAGGCCCTTAACCCCAGCTGCTCCAGGGGTGCTGTATATATGGCTGCCCCTGTGCTCTGACCCCCAGCTTCTCTCTCCCCACCTGTGTGTCTCATGGAGAGCAAGCTGGGGTATGTGAAAAGACAAATTCCTAATGTAAGAAATGGTATATAGCCACTAAAGTGATTTTATCTTATCCTTTATGAATGTGTTTGGGGACCTGTGTCACAAATGGAGCTAGTCTGCCAGGCAGGGCTCGTGCTCCATGCTCTGTCCTCAGCAGGGCAGGCCTAAGGCTCACTAAATTCCACAAGCTGCATGCAGGACACACCACTCACTGACGCTGACTGGCAGCTAAACCCATAAGGAGATTTCAAACAAAGCTAATTAGAGAGCCCAAAAAGACTGATAGCCGCAGTCACATGGCTTCTTCATTCATAATACTTGCGTCTATGTGTGTGAGAGTGGGGGGGTTAAATGTACCTGTATTCATTTATTACTGCAAAGGAACAAGTAATAGGTTTATTCCATGCTGAAAAAAAGAAGAAAGAGAACACAACGTTTCGGCCGTGGAGCCTTCTTCAGGTGTGAGAGAGACAGGGCAGTAGGCAAAGGTAAAGTAGCGGGAGAACAAAGGTTGGGAGGGAGGAGGAGTGAGAGGCGGGAGCAGGGGACAGAAAGAGAGGCCAATCAAGAGGTGTGAAGTCAGAATGGGTGCAGAGAGGTGTGAAATGAAACTTCCAATGAATGGAGAAAATTTAAAAGAACAGTAGTCTGTCGTTAAGGGAAGGGAGAAGGTGTGATCCTAGCTGCAGAATAATTTTAGTTTCGGTGGTCTTTCTGATGTATGAGTTTGGAAAACCGTCTTTGAGAACACAGACGGAGAGATTAGAGTGGTCGTGGCCGTCAGAGCAATTTTAAACTCAAGCACTCAGTTCAAAGAGTAAAACAACCTGGCTCCTTCTTAAAGAATCGCAGAGAGTCATCGTACGTGTTTCACGTTTCGTCTAAAGCAAATGCAACCAAGGTAATTATATATGTTTTTGGTCCCTTCTCTTCGGGGTGACCTGCTCCATCTCCACGCCCTGGGCGCCGCTAGTTGCGTTTCTTGCCAAAAACGACAAAATCAAAACAAAAACAAGATGCCGGTCAGACTGCAGGTCACATCCTGACTTTAATATTTTATCAGACTTCGATATGATATAATAGTACAGTTATTTCACCCTCAAAGGTATATTTACGAAGCAGATTTATTAGAATGTTTTAGTGTTATGAATGCGACTTAATTTTTTTTTTAATGGGCGTCTGGTCTGAATGAACTGCTTTTTCCGACGAGTATCTCTACTTTAAAAAATTGAATTTTATTTGAAAAATATGACGTTTAAAATATTAAGAAATGACAAGAGGTGTGTACAGCATTTGCCTGCAAGACGTTCAAATGTTATGAAATATTGTCATTTTATCAACAGGTCTTTTAACTTGGTTTTACTTTCTCATAACACAGATGTTGCCAATGTATATATACGGGCCACGTCCACCGAAGGGTTAATGATCTTCATTTTTTAATCGAACCACGGCAGCACGTCGGTCTGACGCAACCAGCGACGTCCCCTGCCACATTTCTGTTTCGGGGAACGCGCACGCATTTTACCTGAATTTTGATCTCTGGGAGGCTCGGCCGGGGCGTGCGCGGCCTCGTTCTGGAGGCATGTGACTGCGCGCCCCCGAGAAGGAGCGAGTAAAACTACAGTGTAAGGAGCATCTCGGACACGGCGGAGAGCTTGGACCGTTTCTCCTGAACGAATCGCACACACCGGCTCGAAACAGATGTTGTGACCTTCAGGCAACTGGAGGTTTGACCTCTTGCTACCACACACGTCAAAAATAGTTCTTAAAGTCAGGGCACCTTGGTTCGTTTCGTCTTCCTCTTGGATTATAAACCGTCTTTTCACTCTCGGGCCTGGGGAACTCTTGCTGTTTGGGAGATCCTAGCTGACGTCTTTCATGCGATAATGGACACGGTCGTAGTCACAGAAAAAAAGAGGTGAGTCTGAGCTTTCTTGTTGTTCACGGGGGGTTGTGTTGTTTTTACCTGGCTCCGTCCCCGCTGTTTTCATGTGCTGTGGAGGATTTGTTCCCCCTTTTTTTTGGGTGTATTTTGTCGTATGAATCATTTCTTGGCTGTGGCCACGTCGCCATTTTGTCTGAGTGTTTGGTATGGCCGTGCAGGACAGTTCTGGTGTGATTTCGTTAAGAAGAGGGGGGACACTTCGATTGATTCGGGACACTTTGTTTTGTATACCTCGCTTCCCTGCAGCCAGAGGCTGCCTGTGAGGCGAGGCGAGGTTTGTAGCCCCTCTCGTCCTCCTCAACACGGAGGGAGACCGTTGCAGGAAGGAAATCCCGAAGTTGTACTGGTAGTTGGCTGGCCTCTTGACGTTGTGCTGAATTTCAGCCGCCTGTTTCCCGCAGAATCAGAAATAAAAGTGAGACAGACGCCGCTTGGGAACTTGATGAAGAATGTCAGATGATTTGCTGTGCGGGCGATGCTTATTAATATTGCATGGGCGCTGGATCGATGGGGAAAGGCGACCGGCTGGAGAGATGAATGGAGGCTTTTGTGGTGTGCTGGGGGCGATGGTGGAGTTTGAGCCCAGGGTCTCCGGGACGTGTTCCCCACCCCAGCCCCGGGGAAATGAACCACTTTTCGTCGGGTCTTTTACATCTTTCCTCCCCACCCGCCGCGAATCCGTGCGCGATCAGGCTTTGGGGCTGTCTTGCCACTCGCGGAGTGCACTGCGTGTGTGGGTTTCCGGGGTCCCTCGGGGATATGGAGCCCAGGATTTTGGAAACAACCACGTTATTATTGCTGTTATTGAAAATATTAACCCTCCTCTTTCGTGTGCCGGCTTCAGGAGCTCTCTCGGCTAGTTCTTCATGGTGCCCGGGGGTGGCCCGGAGTGAGTGGAGAGCGGGCTGGCAAATCGGACTTTACAGCGCGGTTGTTTCCCGACAGTGATCTCTTTCCATCTCTTGTTTTGCCAGCGATGGGGGATGAGTAGGGCAACAACAACAAAGAAGGTGTTGTGTACAGGTAGACGTTTTTATGAAGATGTTGTAAGACCTTTTGTTGTTTTGAAACGGGATATTTTTAGATATTCTTCCCGGTAGGAAGAGGGGTTGTCATATTGCCATTCCAAAACAAAAAAAGAGCCTAAAGAAATGAGCCCAAAAAAATGGACAGTGCGGTTTTTTTTTTTTGCTTCAATGCCTGATGGGTGGTGAGCGTTGCTGTTAACAAGGCTTGTAAAAAGACTGGTGTTTCTGAGAAATAAATTGTCACTTCTGCTCATACCGTATAGATCAGAGGCAAGTGTCTTTGCGTCAGAAATATAGCCAAGAGGTTCAGTTTGGTCACCATTCCAGTTTGTAACAAAGCGGTTTAGGTGGGAAATAAGATGCGTTTTTAGTTTTGTTTTTAATGGCAAGATGGGAAACTGGTAACGCCGTGTTTTCTGTCGGGGCAAGTGAATCTTATTCCCAAAATGTCCCGGGTAAGTTACAACAGCTGACTGTATGGAGCAATATCTGTCACGGAAATACTTCGTTCTTTCTTGATAGCAACTAGCTAAATTTCGAGCAGCTCGTTTTTGACCTTGCCTCATATTTTGAAACCAGAGATTTTATTCCAGGCAGGCATAGTAGTAATATCAGACGGAAATGGGCAAGTGAGTGTTTTGGATATTGCATAAGTTTCACAGAACAGTGTGGTGTTTGTACAGTTTGTGCTGATGTCCCAATAAAAGTAGTAAGAAAGTGAAGGTATTGAGTGTTGGGTTTCTGCCACTAGGAAAAACCTTATTAGAGACACTGGCAAGAGAGTTTGTATTTCCGCAGTGCATCAAACCCTGATAACGTGATATATGCATATAGTATTAATAGATCAGGGGTCTTATCAGCTTCTGGCTTTGGAAAAACAATCGTTTATTGATGACAAAATTAATGGAACAACATAGAGCAGTTCTCTGACTTAAAAGCCTTTATGAGCAACAAGGACTATAGTTACAAGGACACAAGGGCTGCAGTTCCCAGACTTTTGTCTGAAAATTCGTAACCTCTGGCAGAACATCATGTTTGAGGGAATGCCGCAGGACAACTTCTTACATTTGCCTGAAAATATTCTTGTCCGTTGCAACATTTAGTAGGCCTACATGCAGTGTAAAGATACCAAAAATGGAAATGCAGCATTGGCTTGATTCTCCTCAGATTTTCCCTAGCTTTTGACTCTGGTAAAACCCCCTATCAGTCATGTTTCTAATTTTTGAGAGTACTTTGTCATAAGGAGCACCATCTGGAACCATTCTGCAGATGCGTAGGCAACAGTAGGCGTCACTTGTGTTCAGTCCATGTTCCCAAGACCCTTCCCATCAAAGGTGTTGAGCCCACCGTGTGTACAGGGCTGGCGCAGTGCTCCAGCCGAAGCCTTGGTCCACCACTTCACATTGGCCTGGATAAGAACCCTTCCTTTGGCTTTGTCTTAAATTCTGGTTTGGAATCCCTTGCACCTATTCACCTGTGTACCTTCAAGAGAAATGTGGTAAAAAACAAACCCAACCAAGAACCAGTTTGCTTTCCTATTAGGTTCAAAGAAACTATGGCTTCTTGATGATAGCAAGAAGAAATAAGTTATAAGACGTCACGACTTCACTTAATGCAGTATTTGTTTTACTGTAGTATAAAACTTATTTATATCTGATTTCTCAAACGTATGTTACCTTGTGTTCTGAAGTTCATGTTTATAATATAGTATTTGCAATACCGTTGTGGCCAAGTGAATCTAGTATGCTCATCTAAATTAAGCCTAAGTTGTGTTTGTTCTCTAATGCATTATTAGTTGTTCTTTATATCCATAAGAAGTCCAGAGTGAGAATAATACTTCTGTCCATCGAAGCTCCTTTGCATCTTGTATTGAAACTGATAGCAATACAGTACATCATTAGAGTGTTTGATGAGGGATCTTACAGTGAGCTTAATAATACTTTTCCATAGTGCGTTAAGCACTTGTGTCAATATAAATTAATTTGCTTCCAAAAAGTGTCCATGTTATGTTCCTGAGCTCTAGAGGATGAATTAAAAATTAATTTGTTGAATCGCCTTTAGTTGGTTGAATATTTTGAGTGCTTCAGGCATAATTCCTTTTTTGAACGATAACCTATTTATAACTTTAAATAAACTGTGATCTAGTCTTCACTGTGCTGTGCATCTTCTTTCTTAATCTCTTTGATATTGACGTCACTGAGTTCCTGTCATGGTGTGTGGTAACTTAGTGGATGTAATTTCTGGTAGATGCTTACAAGTTAATAATAAATTGGAAGGATACACGCACAGTAATACTTGCTGCAAGAGTGGCTCGGAAACAGCTTTTAACCCATGCAGTAAGTATTATATAGAAGACCAAACACACCATTGGGCCTGATATCATACAGGGGACAGGATAGACCCTTGGTGTATAGGTCCTTGAGTGAGATATTTATTTCCAGTTTTCACATCTTTGTATGTAGATGTCTGAATTGCTAAATTAATCCTGGATTCATGTGCGATCTCAATGGGAGTCGCACTGTTTGCTTAAGGTATCCAAAGGATTTTTTGGCTATGTAACCCAGTCTTAAGATCTATTTTTTGTGGTTTAAGGGCTCTGACTAATTTTCATATTAGCAAATTACCTTCACATAATTAGTGTTAATCCTGTTACTGTAACATGTAAAAGGAACATATTGCCTTTTCAGATCTTTTAGATATGTGAATGCTTGTTAAGTAGGGCATGTTTTAATTAATTTTAAACAACCAATATGCTGGAGGTTAATTGTCATGATCCCAGTAGAACCAGTAAAAATAGGAGAATGCTGTTAAATGCAGTTATAGATACCATTATTCGCAGCTCTGAATATGCCTAAAGCCAATTAAATTGTAATTCCTGTTCTTTGAATCTCAAAAATATTCCATTACGGTATATGCAGTGCAAATTTTAGTTACTGTAATTTGTATGTAAAAAGCGTAAGGAACAGTATACCTATCGGTAATGGAAGACTTCTGTATTCAGAATAAAGTTGAACATGAAGTTTCATCATGAAGTGTCAAGATTGCATCTCATTGCATTGCATCTCATTATTGTGAAATACTTTAGTACACAGTCCAAGTGCATGTCAGAGACTTTCACACTAACAAGCTCTGTTAGTCATGTCATGTTTTTTTTCTTTTTATTTGTTTGGATGCATAAATGAAAGTGATTTGGATTAAACAGTCTGACATTCCCATGTTAATCTGCCCAGTAACCATTTTTTCCACAAGCCTCTACTTGAAATTGTAATACGATATGGTGCCTGGCAATGATTGAAAAATACAAGTTGCAGAGCACTCTTTTGTTGAGCTAGGATCTAATTTAGGTTAAGTGCGTGTTTTAAAAATGCAGAAACAAGGACATTGCAAATTTTGGTAGCACGGGTATTGAGGTTGTCATAGTATTGTTTAATATACATTGTGTTAAAGAGGAGGGTTTTTTAATATCAACACCACTTGTTCCTAATTTGTTGTAATTCATAAATACAGCTATGAAAAATTATATAAGAAAAATTAAGTATAAATTAAAAGTCATAAATAGGATTTTTACAGATGTACACCTGTTTGTGTGAGATGGTTTCAATTAATCACTTTGAAAGTGCACTTCAAGCAGTAATGGGTCTGGTGTCCAGTGTATCCTAAATGATGTTTTCTGATTACTTCAGTTGCAGAAGTCTTGTAAATGGTTCAGTAAACTTTATGAGCACTGGTTATCTCTGAGTGGCTGAATTGTTTTTGAACTTTGAGCTTACTGTTGTCTTAAGTGCTGTATAATTGCATGATTGCTTCTGTATTGTTGAAGCTGTAGAAAATTGTAGTTTATAGTTTGAAATCTCCAAGTAATGTTTGAATTGTAATAGAGCAGTGGTGTTTATTGTAGGTAGATACTATAACAGGAAAAAAACAAAAGAACTGAAATAAAAAGTCTCAGTGACAGTTGTTACATGGAACTACCAGCATAGTAGTAGAAAGCCTACTGGCCTGAAAATGAGCGGCTTGTTGCACTATTTACATTTATTCTGCTACAGGAGACTTTTTTCAGATGGTTTAAAGACTGCGCACTATGAAATGCATATGTGGCAAAGCAAATGTAGATTAGTTGTTTCAGACTAAAGTTAAATATCTAAAATAATGCTGAACAATTTTTGAACAACTAGTTGTTTTAAATGTAGTTTAAATTTTCAGAAGGCCTTGGGTCTTATTCTGGGTGGTGTCCGTATGTGTCTGGGGGCATTGTTGTGCTGGAATGCAGTTATCTCAGGGAGCTTTTCTAAGGATATTTATTGGCCTTTGAGTGGGAATGAAACCCAGCAATGCAGGTACAGCTGAGTAGACTGGACAAGTGGTTCCTCTTTTAAATAAGAAAAGTTACTACATACATTTTTAAAGTCTGTGAATATAAATGTGTAAGCACCCACCTATTTACAGCATAGTTTATTTATAAAAAAAAAATCCAAAAAATTATAAAAAATCATACAACTCTAGAATAGATCATAGAATGAGTTCATCCCTACAATGTTTGCTGTCACTGGGTGTTTTGCCTACTTAAGGACTTGCACAATAAAATCTGTGCTTAAACTTCACGTGAAATTGTCTTAGTCTTAAAGACCTAAATTGCGACATTTAATATGTAAAACAAGTCTGTTAATGTTCACTGGAGTGTGATACTGGTGCTGAACTCAACTGTACCGTTAAACAGTCTTCTTGATGTTCTTTTGATAAATGTGATTTTTTCATTTTTGTACTGCACAATGGTTCTGTTTCTATACTCCTGCTTGGAAAGAAAACCCTTTAAAAATGTTTAATCTGATACTATACTATGCTCACATTATTTATAGATAGGTATACATTGTTTTTTAGATTGTGAAAATCTAGAAATGGCTGTCCTAACCCTACACAGCAGGACAAGATCCTGCAGTAGGCAAGTACCTGGGCTCTGCCAAGTATGAAGATGATTTCAAAGATTTTTTCATATAGTGGACACCAGGGCCATCTACTGCTTACATTGCTCTTTCCAAATCATACCCTGCAGAGTGGAAAGTTCCCTACACAAAAGGCAGCACTTCCAAAGTGATTAAACAAAACCACTGCACACAGACCCATGCAAAATCAGTAAAACCTTACTTCTTTGAATTTATGTTCCGCCTAACACAGGTGTTTTTTCCCTTGATCAGAAAAGTACCTGAAGTGCCCAAACTATGATAATGATATGTTTGCATATACACACCATTGTAAACATAGGAAGTTGCATCAGAACCTTTAACAGAGGAGTCATTGGCTTAATTTATGACTGATAAATTATCATTCCACTTCATTCTTGTTAGTGCTATTTGTGGAACAGACCTCTAAAAGTCTTTACATAGAGACCCATTTTTGACTTGAGACCTGAGTTGAATAAGAAAGTGATCTTTTAGACGTGTGAGGATTTAATGATGGCGGTATGTCTTACTGGCTTGGAGAGCTGTAGGTGAGTTTGCAGCACTAGTGGTGTGACTTTAAAAAATTGGACTTTTAATGCGATTCCTATAATGAGATACACCCTTCTAGTCTCTTGCAGAAGTGAACTAGTTAGACCACTAGCTAGCCCTTATAAACTGTATGTAAAACCTTTGAAGAACCGACGTGGATTTTGTCTCATTGCTAATGTGGAGTTCAGGGGGAAAATTGCTAAGTTCTGCATATTTCTGATACCTGAGTTTTTTTTTCGGGTGATTTGAAGTTGTCCATCTTATAGACCTGGTAATAAAGAGGAATGAGACCATTGGCCTTTGGGCGTCTCGTAAAAGTCACTATAGAAAAGTAAAACATTTACAACAGAAAGGCAGATATAGAGTAGTGAAATAAGGTGTACATTCTCCAAAACTCTCAGTATATACCTTGTTGGATTTGCCTTTTGGGCTAGTTAACACTTTTCTACTGCTTTTTCCAGTTACTACAAGACAGTCTTGGGTGTGTTTGCTTTAAATGTTACATGTCTGAACACAATCTTGTGAAGCAGAAACATTAATGTATATATAAGAAAACAAACTTATTTTTAAGTTTTCACACTGAATTCACAGTTTAAGGGAGTCTTTGCATGCTTCTTGTTATTATTGAAAAGCTAGCCTTTTCTTGGAGGTTTATTTTTATGTATGTGACAATAGGAAAGGAAACTGTTGAAAATAATAGGAATACCCAAGAATGATCTTTTAGTATGTTACAGGCGACGAAGTTGAAATGCTTGCAGTTAATTTTGTTTTCTACATCTTCCTTTATATCACATTTTTAAAATAAGCATTATCTTCTCTTTCTTCTGTGAACAGAGTCAGGAAGTGTGAATGAGTGAATAGCAGTTGGCCTGGCCAAACGCCAGGAGAAAAGATTAAGGGTAGTGCATCATGGAACCGAGCCCTTAGCATCAGCCAATCACATAAGAGGGCTGGGCTCTTTGGCTCTGGTCTCCAGCCAATGAGACTAGAGATCACTGGGTTCATGTAAATGAGCAACTTGTGTTTTGTAGAGATGAGGATGGAGTGAGTCCCTTTTAGATGTGACTTTAGATTACGCTTGAGTAACCCTTTGTACATTAACTCAGTGGTGCTTGTTGGGAGGCTGCCTGCAGTAGTAGACTTCTGGAATGCACACTGCTTGTGTTGCAGGATCTGAATTGCTTGTAAACTGCGACTCTTCTGCTCCTAATCCTCACAGAGTCAGCTCGGAGCGCAGGAAAGAGAAGTCAAGGGATGCAGCACGATGTCGGAGGAGCAAGGAGTCGGAAGTGTTTTACGAGCTGGCACACCAGCTTCCCCTGCCTCACAATGTCAGCTCGCACCTGGACAAGGCGTCCATCATGAGGCTTACCATCAGCTATCTCCGCATGAGGAAGCTGCTTAGCACGGGTCAGTCACCTGGGAGGGGTGGGAAGGATGAGTCTTTTTTTTTTTTTCTTTGTGATTGTGTATTGAATAACAGCATGGTTGAGATGTGACAGCCACAATACACCTGCATCCACTCAAGTTGCAGAAGTGCTGCTCCTCCCTCTGGCCCAGAATTTCCACTTTGGGTTGGTGCAGTTAGGCCTCCCTAAATTAAGAATGCAAAAATGGTTACAAACAAGGGTTATTTTTCTCATTTGATTTCTGAAATCAAATCAACAAGCTTCATTGGCATGACCAGTGAATTACAATGTTGCCAAAGCAGATGCAATTAACATTTCTCTTTGATTCACCTGGTGTAGTATTTTTTTTTTAAACCTGACCTGCTGTGTAGTGGGACTGCTGGTCCAAAATGACCCTTGTGCACCACTCACATGGGTGCTGGGACCTAACTGGTGGATGATGGTGGATCTTGTCCTTCATGTGATGTGCTTTGACATCTCTGGAATGAACCCGTGAAAGGACACACTGATCTTATTTTCATAACCGCATAATCCTGGTGTTCTTGGAGTTGCACAATAATAAAATAAAAAGAAAAAAGCCTCTCTTAGAAATTGATAAACTGATGGCTAACAGAAGAGGGTAAGATGTTTCCTTGAAAAAAAAGGAACAAATAATAACCTTAATAAGAAAATGACATCTAAACTTTTGGGAAAAAAAAACATACATTCTTTTCAACCTTTCATCAAGTTATAATTAAATGCCTTCCAAAAGAGCAGAAACTTTGCAAAGTTTTTCCATCTAGTCTTAATTAAAGCAAGTGAAGGAATTACATTTTTTGCTGCATGTGCACTGATTGTTGATTACCTGAAATCTTATCAGACATTTACCAGCCTGGGCCATGAAAAGCAGCATTTCATCCTTCACCTTTTAAATATTGAATAAAGTATCCCTGTTAACAAAAAGACAAAAAAAGCCTTTATTGAGCAACAGTGCTATTTGAGTAACAAGATTTGGCATTTGGATGCATCATAGGCCAAACTGATTTTTTTTAATTGTTTTTTTGGGGTGGTAAAAGGGCTTTAGTGAAAGTGTGTTCTTTCATTTTGCAAATCCCTCAAACATCTAAGGAATAAAATAAAGACTGCATTGTGAGCTGTTGTAATGCTAACCATAATAATTAGTGGCATGGTAATCCTGGGTACTGTATATTGGTAATGCAGTTAGCTAAACACTACCTGCACATAAATGAACGTACAAGTAAAAGCATGTTTTTTTACTTGCCTCTGTGTTTTGAAAATAATGAGGCTTTAAAAGAAGAACTGGCAAGCACTGCATGGTAGAGCTCTTTTGTGTCCTCACCACCAGTGTAATTGCATGGGAAACCACATGGATGCAGCAGATCATTTAGTTCACACTCTTGCACATGCTTGCTGTGCTACGAGAGGTTATTGATGTCTTTCTGTGATCATTTTCCATAGCTGGGGACATGGAGGAGGAGTCTGAATTGGACTCTCAGCTTAACAGCTTCTATCTGAAGGCTCTGGATGGGTTTCTCATGGTGCTGTCTGAGGATGGAGACATGATCTATCTCTCTGAAAATGTCAACAAATGCATGGGCCTCACCCAGGTAAATATTTTCTTTGCTATAAATCTGGACTCAAGAAATAAACTCATTTTTAAGGATTGTGTGTTTAGTTTGTAGACAATTAGAACAACATGATCTAAAGTTATTCATTTTTCTTTTGTGACAGTTTGACCTGACTGGACACAGTGTTTTTGACTTCACACACCCTTGTGACCATGAGGAGATGAGAGAAATGCTCACATACAGAACAGGTGAGTACAGGAGACAGGGCTACTTACATTTGTGAATCATTAACTGCTTTTATCTGATCAGTCCCAAAAAAAGCAAAAACAAACCTTGAACATTATTTTCTTATGAATATTTTAAGCTTTGATTCTGTTTTGCTTTTGAATGTAAATGGGAACTTGTAATCTGCTATATAAAAGCAAGACAGAGTACTGTCCTATCAGTATATCTGAAACTCTTATCTACATTATTGGTTTTAAAATTTATATTAATTCAGTGGCTTCTTTAAAAACATTTCTGGCTTTTGATGGTATGTAGACTTAACACTGTAATAGGTTTTAACACTTAATCCTTTATACAGAGGGCTCAGTCACATAGACATTGCTTGTGCATGGTGCCTGCTGCTAGTCTAAACACATTAGCTGAGCTGTATAGGTTTTACCATTACGGCTTTTGTTCACCATAATTGCAGCTGACACATTGCTGATCCATTTTTGTACCCTTATTTAATAGAGCTCTGTGTTTTTTTTCCCCAATATTTGCTGATGAGTCTTTAGCCAAATTTTATCAAGGGGAGCACAAGTGCATTTATCAGTGTTGTAAATTGCCTGTCCAACCTTTTCTCTTGGGTTTATTCTAGTATGCTAAAACCTTTCCCCTGGACATGTCCTTATACTTGGGCAAATTCATAGAACGGGAAATGAGTTGGGGTTTCAGCCTTCTGTGGGTAGAAAAGGAAAGCCAGCAAGGCTTCTTGTGTTCAACACATCCAACCTTGTTGTAAGGAGTTGATTAATTTTTTTTACTCAGGGTCCTTAAAGAAAGCGAAGGAGCAGAACTCGGAGCGTAGCTTTTTCCTCAGAATGAAGTGCACGCTGACCAGCCGAGGGCGGACTGTCAACATCAAGTCCGCCACATGGAAAGTAAGTCATTGTAGTAATTTTTTCTCTTAATCCATTTCATTTAGCCTGTCCAGTTTCATTTTACCTAGTGGCATTGCACATTGCCTAATCCTATTGCACATAATTGCATTGCTTACATCTTGCCAAGGTTTTTGGAAGATTTTTACTTGGAGTCTTGCTCCCATTTCAGCCCATGAAAACTACATTTCCATTGTGACTGTACCAGGGGTTGTAGATTGAATCAGGATCTTATTGGTGGTGAGGATTGGAATCTGCTAGTCTGCCTGAGAATACTATTTGCCTGTGTATAAAGTTCTTGACATTTGTCCTTTGAAATGAAAATGGTGTGCTATTCAGAAGACATTCTTAGAATTAAATGAGCAATTACACTTAAAAATCCTTGTACATCTGTTATCTTAGGAAAATTCGATGTGCATTAAAGTTGAATTTTGCGAGGGGAGAGTCATTCATGGGTTTACAGCCTTTTTCATACTTGGTGAATCTGTTACCCCTAAAGCACTGCTTTTTGTAAAGACGACTCAATAGTCTTCTTTCCATGTCTTATCTGGCTATAGGTGTCATTGTTGACTATATGCCAGAAAAACTAATACACCAATTCAGCAAAAGAAATGAGTCCTATCCTAAATGATAGTTAAATGCCTCTAAACAGTGACCTAACAAGTCAAACAGTGCTAAAACCAAAACCAGTATTTCTGATATTAAACTGATTGCTTGTAGTATCATAGTTTTTTTTGCTCAATTTCATGGTCAGGATGTTGTCGGTTTGCAGAGTAAAACATGCACTTCTCAAAATCATGCCTTTTCTTATTTGCATAGGTGCTCCACTGCACAGGCCACATCCAGGTGTACGAGAGCAGTGATGGACAGAACAACTGTGGCTACAAGGAACCCCCAATGACGTATCTGGTGTTGATTTGCGAACCCATTCCTCACCCTTCTAACATTGAAGTCCCACTCGACAGCAAGACCTTCCTCAGCCGTCACAGTTTGGACATGAAGTTCTCCTACTGTGATGAGAGGTGAGGATCTCCCTTTCTCCATATACATTTCAGACATGAAATGCACCAACGGCTAGTTTGCCTAGTAAATCCTTTCTTGGTTATTGATTTTTCATAAAAGATCATGACATGTTGTCAGACTGTTGCCTTAGGTATGCGATTATACATCTTTTTTTGTAAAGCAAAGTGCAGCTTGTATCCATAGCTTTTCTAGCAGTTACAGTGCAGTATTTTCAGAAATTCCACTCGCTGAAATTTCTGGCACTGCTTAGTAATATGTATGCTATCCATTAAAATTGTACTTTATAGCCTGTATAATATTGCAGCAGTCTGAAGAGAAGACCAAAAAAGCTGGCAGATTGGCATTTTTTCCCCCCCCAAGATGAAGTTTTTACAAAAGCCGTTCTTTATATCCAGTTTAGAATAACCACAAATGAGAAAAGTCAACATCTCCACCTAGTGGCCATTATCACGTATACACAAGTTTTATGGCATTAACTGAAGCGCCTATTTTCCTCCTTATATTTTAAAATCGTTATACGCCAGTTTATGAATAATTGGGATTCCCATTCTTTGAATGAATTGAGTGTGTTATAAACTACCTCTGGCTCCTATCTTCCAGGATCACAGAGCTGATGGGGTACCAGCCTGAGGACCTTCTAGGGCGCTCAGTTTATGAATACTACCATGCCTTGGACTCCGACCATCTTACCAAAACACATCACGACTGTAAGCATCGCTTCCATTTCTTAGCAGGGAGTTCAGTCAAGTACAATATATAGATAATTGCATTAAAACACAAATACTACAGAAAACTGGAAGGCTACCATTTTTGTATTAATAATGACAGCATAGTTACAAATTAGGGGAAGCTATTGAGCCTTTTTGATTGCTAATAGCCAATTTGAGAATCTTAGCTAGCCACTTCTTGAAGGAAGTCTGAATATTGGCTACAGTAGATGGAGTTTATTCCAGACTCCTACATCCACAGGAGTAGAGGTGCTTACCTACTTCATCCATCACTTGTGTAGCACTCATACTCATACAAGCAGATTAGGTGGAGAATTGAGATCTTCACCAGTCAAATTAACAAGGTTTAGGGAGACCAGATTCATAAGAGACGCCACATTAAATTTTGTGGGGTTCATAAGTAGCACATGATGGATACCAATTCCTGGGTTTCAGAACGTCATTCATTCAGGTGTCAGCTGCAGTTTAACCAGTAGGTTTGAAGCAAATGTACAAAACAAACACTTATTGTGGGAGTGTGTTGATGTACATTGGTTCCTACATACGTTTACGATAAATTGATGGCCTGTTAAGCCTTTTTCTAGTCAGAAACAAGGAAGCCCATTTTGATTATTAAGGAAAGAGTGCACAACATTCTAGATGCTGACTTTGATGGAAATGTTTTTTTTTTTGCTTAAAGGGTATTTTTGAAACCAAAGACTAAGTGCAGGAAAAGTCTAAACATGCAGCAGCTCAATGAATGCATCACTTAGCACAGGTGATTTTGAGAACCAACTGGCACCCCATCCAAATTGTATCCTACCTTGCATCTGTTGGTCACTGGGTTAAGCTCCACCTCCCCCATGACTCTATATTAGATAAAGCAATTAGAACTAGTAGAACTTCTGTCCTTTGGCACCATACTAGGGAATTCTGGTCCACATAGAAGAGTGCCAACTACTGGTATACCAGCATTGCTTACAGTAGCAACCTGATTTTCTTAAGGCCTCCCTTTCAAGTACTGCCCAGGCCAACCTTGTTGAGCTTCTGAGGTGTGGTGAAATCAGGCTCCATTACTGTACCTTGTAGCCACAGTTGACATCTTTTATCCCTGCATGCAATACTCTGCACTTGTTTACAGTAAAACTTGATATCCTTTACTGCTTATAATGTGTTACCTCCAGTTTCTTATAAGTGGCAAATTTGACATTTACTTACTGTACTGGATTCTAGACCGTTGGTATGAATTTGGAAAAACAGCAGCCGTATTTAAAGAACTGTTTGGCAGAGTCCTGTACAGGCGTGGTTTCCAAGACCCTGCTTCCATGCCCACACCTAACTTTACATACTTTAGTGAGCCTCACCCAGACTCTTTCATATACAGTAGCATATTTATCATGTTTTAACTGCAGAGCTGATCATAAATCATCAAGAAAGCAGATAAACATGTGATACAATTACTTTTTTTTTTTGCAAAGGATTTTTTAGAAATAAAGAATTCTATCAGCTTTGTTTGTATCCTGAAAAGAAGGACTTCTATTAATTATCCAATTGCTCAGGTTCTACATGCATCCTACTTCCACTCTTCCCTCTGTTCACAGACTACTGCAAATAAGAGCAGAGCCAACACACCAGACCAGGCAGTCTTGGCACAGCTGTGTCTTGTCCAGCTTTGCTGATTTTTAAAATAATTATTCCCACATTAGGAAAAGATCAAACCACACATTTTACATCTTTTCACACAACAAACCCAGGTCTGTGCATATCAGCAGTAATTATATCAAACAATATAACACCTCCAAAGAATTATCTATGATCCTATTAAAAAAAAAACTCTGGCCCAACTTTTGACTTCTTTTGCAGACTTTTATAATATTCACAAAAGAAGCTAAACCAAGAAGAGGAAGTGGCAGGTGAGCAGTTCAACTGAGTGAGGGCACTGCTCAGCTGTTTCCAGATCTCAGTAAATTCTAATGGGTTACAGCAGGAAAGAATAATTATCTATAAGCAAATGAGTGATAACTGAAATAACTGAAATTTTGACTAAAGCCTAACCCAAACATTTTTGACTTGCACTTGAAGTGCAAACAAGTAAACAAGTTCACCTTCATTCTCCCTGCCTGATGCAGGACTCTGCTCCCCTGCCACACCAACTCTGTACTTAGTCTATAGTACAGACATGCATTATGTTGATGTCTGTTGCCTCCTAATTCTTTAATTTTAACTTTATAACAGCTTTTTGAAAATCCATTATTGTAGTTGCTTTTAATTCCAACAGCTTCATTAAGCAACACTATCCCTTCGATTTCTGTTACCACACAACACATCATTAGATCAGGTGGGTAGCTGCGTCAGCATGCGTAGGCTGCAAAGGAACAAGTAATAGGTTTATTTCATGCTGGAAAAAAAGAAGAAAGAGGAGAAGGCTCCACAGCCAAAACGTTGTTTTCTTTCTTCTCTTTTCAGCATTGAATAAACCCATTAGTTTTTCCTTTACTAATCATTAGTTTAGCTCCAATTATCATTTACTTCAATTCCAAATGAGGTCAAAGATACAGGTCTCTAATTACCCTCACTAGGTTTTGTGCACTCTTTCCAATTAGTGTTTTACTATTGGATAATCGCTCCATCCAGAATTCTGCCAAGATAAAATTTATTCATACTAGATTTATGTAAGGAATGACATCCTTTTACTTGAACTATGGATGGATGTGGTCAACACGGATCCTAGAACAGCTTTGATAGGTCTTTACGGTATCCATCAGAACTTTGGAAAATGACCATTGCAAATATCTCAAGGGTCTAATCATTAATTGTATTTCACGTAAATCAAGTCATGAGAGATTCTTGATTGTGGTCTTCAGTACTGGGGCTGACTTTTGGAACCACTAGAGGGAGCTCCACCACTACAACATTAGTTAACCTTGTAATACCAGATCTTAAAAAGAAAAAGTCTGTAAGTTGTCATATGAGAAATTCCTATTTTTATGCCGTCAGACTCTTGCATTTAAATTCAAGCTGATTGACTGCAATGGATAAATTCTTAAGAGATTAGTATACGTTTGTCTCAATGCGTCACACTTTTTCTTCCAGTGTTTGCAAAAGGCCAGGCCACAACTGGACAGTATCGAATGCTTGCCAAGAAAGGAGGGTTTGTTTGGGTGGAGACACAGGCCACTGTCATTTACAACACCAAGAATTCCCAGCCCCAGTGCATTGTGTGCGTTAACTATGTGCTTAGGTAGGTGCATCTTTTCTACAGTCTAAATGTTCTGGTGAAACAGTAAAAGTGAGCAGTTTCCATGTTCCATTATTATCATCAGTGGTTGAAATCTTTATCACTTTCTGGAATTTGCTTATTTTGTTACATAATAAGTGCTCTTTTGTAACTACTGCAAAATGTCACATTTTGTTCTACAGTGATTTCCTGGCTATGTAGAATAAACGTGATAATTTGTGCCTGTCCTTAACTGTGCTTTCTCTCATCAGTGGGGTTGTGCAGGAAGATCTGGTGTTCTCGCTGGGTCAGACGGAGAGTGTATTGAAACCTCTGGAGAGTCCCGACGTAGAGATGCCCAAAATTTTCACCAAGGCCGAGGATCTCGAGAGCAGCAACACCCTATTCGAGAAACTGAAGGAGGAACCTGAAGCCCTGACTCTTCTGGCCCCTGCCGCTGGAGACACTATAATCTCGCTTGACTTCACCAGCTCAGGCGAGTTCAGCTGCTGCACCCTCACAATCACAACTCTATAGCCAAGTGCATTTCTAAGCTGCTTTTTGTCACATCTGAATGAACAATACAGAATAGCATGCCAGTCAGTATTGTACTGAAATGCAACTGTGAAAGGTGAGTGGATGGCACAAGATGTGACAGTTCAGAAAACAACTGTAATCACTTCTGATGCTGTCTCTTTATAAAGTCTTCACCTACTGGTAATGTGAAGCATCTTGCAATTTTTAATAGAATCTTGTCATAATGTGCTGATATTATTAAGTGGAAAAAGTCAACGTCTAGTTCCTTAAATGTGCAGTGGCTGCCATCCTGATTGTTTTTATCCTTTCCCTACACAGACTCTGAGATCCAGACACTGGAAGAGATCCCGCTGTATAATGATGTCATGCTGCCCTCCTCCAGCGAGAAGCTGCCTTTGTCCCCACTGCCCCCTACCGAGACGGCAAAGCCTCTGAACAGCAGTCTGGATCCAGCTCTCAATGTGGAGGTTGTGAGCAAGCTGGAGCCCAGTGCTGATCCACCCAGTTTCTCCTTTTCAATCCCTCGAACCCAGGACAGCGACAGTAGTCCCTCAGGGACCAGCACCAGACAGAATTCTCCCGAGGTGCGCATACTTGCATTTCCTTCCCCCCACCCCCCAGGATGAAATGATTTGTACTCAACTTGTTGCCCTAGACCTACTTTTAATACTATTGATAGATTAGACCATCTGGAGATGCATAGCTGTGCAATTGTGTGACAGATCAACATGCGTTATTGTTCCATTACCTTTCACTAATGCCACCCAAGGCTTTTTATTGAACATTGTTCAATAATACAAAATCACTTCATGGCAGTCAGAGGACTGCCAACGTCAGATCCAGTGTACAAAGTCTTCACTCAATAATGGAACTGCTTTATAGGTTGCAGAAATATTGGGTTTCTATATAACGTACAGTATGTTAATGCTTATTAAAGCCCTATGGTTGATTTTTTTAAAGACAAACAGTTCACGTGGAAGAGGCTATTCTCCATTCTTGTCTGTGCCTGTTCGTTTTACTCCCCGAAAACAGATTAAAGTGCATGATTTTGCATGTCCAATAAGAAATTACTAAACAAGATATCTTGTTAAAAATACACCAAAAAACAAATTATAAAAAACTTTTCTCTGCCCTTTGCAGCCGAGCAGCCCGAGTGACTACTGTTTCCAGGTTGATTCTGATATTGGCTCCGAATTTAAACTTGATCTGGTGGAAAAACTGTTTGCCATTGATACCGAAGCCAAGACCCCTTTTGCTACTCAGGTAAACCTGCTTTAATCTTTATGTAATGATGCTGGGGACCCTGAAGGTTAGGTTCATGTCTCCTTTTGATTTTAGCTGCTAAATAATTACTTATTGCAAAAGGATTTATGATAATCACAAGTCTCATCTGTATTTTTACAGTGTACAGAGTAAAAAAATAGCGTTATATTGCTGTCCTTATCTTAACGTACTTTCTGGTCTTATTTGATATTATCAGACAATGGACGACTTGGACCTAGAAATGTTGGCTCCGTATATCCCAATGGATGATGACTTCCAGCTGCGCACTTTGGACCCCCTTTCCCCATCAGAGACACTGTCGGCCAGCGCTCCTGTCATGCCCAGCATGAGCAACGTATTCCAGCAAATCCAGACAAAACCCCAGACTTCCAGCACTGACACTCTGATGCCTACAGCTGGCAAAGAAGAGGTCAAACCTCTGGCTCCCACAGCGTCGCCTCTGCACTTAGTGCAGGAAGTCCGGAATGCACTCAATTCCCCTTTCAGTGGGAGCCGTAGCCGGACATCCTCTCCTGCCCCATCAAGTACGCACAGCACTTCAGGTCAGGAGCAGAGGGACTCTCCACATTCAGCCACCTCGCCAAGCAGGAGGTAATGCACCGCCATGCCCATTTTCACTAGCTGTTAGAATAGGGTCATGTTCTTGCAGTAGTTCATGCTCCTTTTGTCTATTGTCAGCTTTTTGGATTCTCTTAAGGCACGCCAACTTGAGTTATTAAAAAGGTCATTAAAAGGTCCGGAGTGGAGGATTTTATTTTAAAAATTGGCTAATTCTGAATTAAAAGTCACAGGTGAAATAAACTTTTAACTGCATGAGAAAGGGTGGTGTTGATGATATGAAATAACTGATGGAAGTTGAAGGGCATGTCCTTCTGCCCACCCCAAAACTCAGTTTGGAATTTTAATCTGTAACATTCCTTGGTTTTGTAGAATTCCTGCCTTGGAGGGGGCACTATCTCCAAAGATGATTGCAATTCAGAATGCTCAGCGCAAGAGGAAATTAGAAACTGGCACCTCACTGTCCCAGGCTGTTGGCATTGTAAGTTCAGCCAGTGGAGAACCCATTTGCCATTGATACCCAATTCATATTTTTCTCGTAGCATGTTAAACGTCTTTACAGTTGTACTCCAAGTCTGATCTTGGCACAAATGACAGAAGTACAATATTCAGCTTGATGTTATCCATCAGTTTAAAGCATGAAGCATCAGTGAGCCCCGAGAGAGTGATGAGTGTCGATGGTGAAAATGGACATTTTGAACATTTGTGGGGGTTTTGTGTTTGCCAGGGTACACTGCTCCATGAAGTAGGGAACCCTGCAGCGATTGAAAAAAGAGCCAAAGTCTTTGAGACGAGTGGCAAAGAGGCTCTCACACACAAGACAATCCTGCTCTTGCCCACAGGTGGGTTTCTTATACATCGCTTTTATCATTGTTTAGATATGGAACCTCAAATCTATCCATTTTTTGTATTTTCTTCCACTATGAGCTAAGACAGCACCCCGTGATCATCGTCATCTACAATGGACACATTTTAGCTGTGCTTTTCTGCCTGAATTCAACAGCTACCAGCATGTATTACGTATTTGAAATTAATGAAGCTGTAAGGATTAAAATGCAGATTACCAGCTATACTTCTATTGTATAAATAGTTTAAATAAACTAGACAAATACAAGTATGGTGCCAGACAGTGATGTGCCCTGTCAAGCATTTCATGCTTGGCGTTTTAACATCAAAATTATTGGCCATTAATGGTTATTAAGAGTGGTTCCATAAACATTTTTGTAACATTAAAACTACAAAGCATGAGGTGTTTCCTCATTTAAGCGTCTATAAAAGGGCAGCGTAAATTTAATCAGAACAAAAGTACTTAAACATCGAGACAACCAAAAACATTTGCACGTTTTAATACCTAGACCGCTCTCCCGGTCTCCCCTCCAGATCTGGCAAGCCGGCTGCTGGAATGTTCCTTCGGAAGCGACGGCCTGCCCCAGCTGACGCGATACGACTGCGAGGTGAATGCTCCTGTGCAGGGCCGGCAGCACCTCCTCCAGGGTGAAGAGCTCATGAGGGCCCTGGACCAGGTCAACTGAGCTCCCCGTGCGCTGTGCAATACCGGACACTGCAACCCCCCTCAACCCCTTCTATTTATATTTTCTATACCTGATTATTTTACTATCCAGCTACTGTCCTGCACCTTTGTAGATTTATCAGATGTGTTCTAAACTTCAAACCTGTTTTGCAATACATTATTTATAGCTATAAGAAAAAAACACCATAGAGCAGCGTTCAGGCAGCCTTACATCTGGATATCTGGAAAGATGAGAGGATGTTTATTCAAGTTTCAAGCCCTTCATTTATCCTGTGTATTCAGTATAAGCGCTGTGCCAGCGGTGCAATGTAGCCACAGTCGCACAATTATATATTTTCTTAAAAATTACCAGCAGTTCATGCAATATATTCAGCATTTTTAAACTACTTTTAATGAAAGATTGAACAATTTATTTTTCTTCTGTTTTTTTTTCCTATGTAGTGTTACAGTATAACTGTTAAGCCTGGAATGCATCAGTCACCTGCTCCGTCTCAGTTTGATAAAGACTATTAAAAGTTGAAGAGTAAACACCTGTTCATGAGGTTTTACGTGTCCAGTGTTTAAGCAGTTCTGATGTCATGGTATAACCATTCAGTCACTTCACATCTGTGTATGTTGCATTTATCAGCAGTAACAATCAGAGATTGTAAACATAGTACAGTAAAATCTGAAATTTAAAAAAAGGAACAAACTTCTATGGTCATAAACCTGGAAGGATACTGTTGGGTTTTTATCATGGGAAGCTGGTGACATTTATAGTGTAATTATGATAGAGATTTTTATATTTTTAGTAGTCACTTTCATTGTCAGCTCAAATGCATCCTTTCAGTACACATAATACATGCTTAATTACTGTGTAGCAAATGAGTATAAATGCTTGTTTGGCATATTGTAGATCGATCATGGAAGAGGTTTAGCAATTTTCCATCCTGATAAGATGCATAGTACATTGAATGTTTGGTTTTCATGCTCCTTGTGGCTATGATCATTACTACAGTATTGATATCTACAACATACTGCAGCCGTTTTAACACTTATGGGGGGAAATGGAAAGGCATTTCCTAGTGTGATCGTGTCATGTAACCCTTTGTTAATTCATCTTTCTGCTGTCTGTGGTTTGTTCTCCTAACACTAAATGTATTGTTTTATTACATCAATAAACAACAAATGTGGACCAGGCTATGTTTAATTATGTGTGTGGACAATTTCACCACCAATTTATGCCACTTGGATTGTAACCATCAGCCTTAAAACCCAACCAAATCTGCAGGGAGACCACACCGCATTTGTGATCATATCTTTTTGTTTTAATTATTGCTCAATTAATACAACTTATTTTAATAAGATTTAGCTTCTTTCCCCTCCAGTTTTCTGCAATTTTATAAAACAAATATTACCATTACTAATAGATACATATTCAAAACTTCTGGTAAGAGAAGTGCACCGAATTTGTAAGATCCATCAGCTATGACCTTGTATTGCAACATATCTTTTTACTTACAGGTGGTGAGTGTGTGCTAATCGTTGAACTATTCATCAGCACCCGTTTACTTTATATACTTAAGAAATAGTAAGCAGCATTGTTTAAAACTGTGAGAAGGTCCGAAACCGAGCAGGTTTTAGAAGCAAACATTTCCACAACCTCGCTTATAAATAAAAATGTGCATCAAACGAAACCACGTACAAGTTCATGGGTATCGGGGAACTTGATACTAACTTTGCAGTCTTTTGCATAGCAGGTGCAGTGACATTTATGCAAACATACATGACAATGTTAATTCATTATGTTGATTACCATCTGTCAGAAACATGGAGTCTACTGTGAAAGTCACAGGCTAGTTGTATGACCAACATTAGAAGAAGGTTGTACATCCATGACATGCTTGGTGCCGTGTTGCAGATGTTGTGTTTTAAGAGTCTGTCCCTTGCATCTTGTAAAACTTTGGGCAAGCGTGCCCTAGTTCACTGGTCTCCGAGGTAGATACTACAAGACACAGTCAATTTTTCAGTGGGACTTAAACTGGCAAGTAAGGCATTAATGGAATAACTCCAATCCTCCTCTCTCACAAAAGGTGCTACTACAGAAGCACCATGAGGAGGTGCTGTCCAGCAGGAATGTTTTCACATCGAAATGACACAAAGGGCAGCAGGTGTTCCTGGACTTGATCAATGTGGTAGTGGTAACTCAGGCTGCCATCAATCATAAGTGGAGCACTCTTCTGTCCCCTTTATTAATCAGCATTTGCATACTTGCAGATAGGATGACCCAGTGTTACAAGGTACAATATTGATTGTTATTTGAAGATCTCTGATGGGGAAAGAAAGATGACAAAGTCTTGGCTGCATTTTCAGGCAAAACAAGACTGCACCGTAGTCTAATAAACACTAACATCTTAAAAGAAGTGTACTTTTAACTTTTCCTCCCATGGAAATTGCCAATAGCCTACATGCTGTGCAACTCATTTTACTTATCACCATCTAACAGAACAGAATGACTCCAAAGTCCTCCAAGTCTCCTTAGACTTAATTATTTATAGTTTTTTCCCCAACTGATTAATTATTTGATTGACAGTACACATTTACACAGTTCGCACATTTTGCTTAGGTAACTTGAGTTAAACACTTTGCTCGATTGGTATAAGAGGAGTGCCACACCCTGGATTCGAACCCGGAGCCCCTTCTATTAACCATATTGCTGCATTTATAATCTGTTTAGGCTGAAAAAGGTCCCCTGCTGATCTTTTCCACAGCACGCCCACCGCGGTCCAGCAGTACAGAAGCCATACTCCATGCGAGTCAAATCTACCATTATATTGCGCAGTATATTAATCTCTCCTTCCTGGTCCCCTTCCTAGTTATTACTGCCTGTTGGGGTGGAAAAAAAACGGGACGCGGAAAAGTGCCTTCCTAAAATTCCATATGCGTATCCTTCCCAGGCTTGAAAATTTACTGTAAATAAAAGCGTGAAGCATAATCTCTCATTTCTTACCGTGAAAGTGTTGGAGTGCGCTATCCGTTGCCCCGTTCAGATCACGACTGCAGTCCGGGGCATTCACGCAGCCGAAATGGCGAGCAGCGCTATGACTGCTACATGTTTGGAGTTTGTGTTTAGGCACAACCCACTCGTACGTGCCACTCATCATGGCCCGTCGACAGGACACAGAGGGGCGCCGGGAGTCATTTTTTTGCGCAAACCGGCTCGGATTAACTCGTCATGGTCGAAGAGACGAGGAGCTACGTGTTCACACGCATGCCAAAGGAAGCCGAGTCCGATTATCAGGTCAGCTGATTAGTGAAGACCACTAGAGGCAACGCCGAGCCGCGTTTATTAACCCATCACACAGTCCCAGCGCCCCCATTCAAATGTTTTGGAAAGAGGCTTGAACGCAAGCCATCGGCATATGCGTAATGCGTCTGAATTGCTCTTGCTCCGGTAATTCAAAAACCCCGAAATCGTACGTGGTTGACATGTGATCACGTGTGTAAAGGAAGCGAAAACGGGCGTATTTTATGTGCCTTCAGTTACAAACAGCAGGGGAGCTCATGGCGCACGTACGTAAGTCATTCCCCTCTCTCTGCCGCGCACGTACATCACAGCACCAGCTCTTCTCTCACGTACACCTCACCCACGTGTCCGCCCCCTGCTCAGCCCGAGAGCGCTCCTCCCCTGGAGGTGCCGAGTCCTATCGGCGCCTGCCAGTAGCTCTCCCGCTGCCCGTGCACTTACCCACCAAGATTTAACCCACGGACGCTTCAATAAAAAAAAAAACAACAGCAGCAAAATACTATCCTGCGTTCTGTTGTGACGTTTTAGTATTTGTCAAAGCCATCTTAATTTTCAGATGTAAACCAATAACTAAAAAAAAAAAACTCTTCTTGTGCATCAAGAAAATGCGATTCAAAATCAATTGAGAAAGATCGGTGCAAATCATGACCGTGATAAAAACACTTAAAGAACAGTCTACCGCACTTAAAATCAAAGCCTGTTCTCCCCCCCCCCACCAACACCGGGACCCCCGATATCTCTCCACGCGTTTTTAACAGCAGCTATAAACCAGAACCGAGCCAAACGCACCGCATCCATGAGAAATCATTACCTGATCGCGCGTGCGGGGAGTGCGCTGTCTCTCCTGAACGGCATTCTGCTCTTAAAGCGGGACCTTTTTTAATCTTGACACGTTCCTGTCCTGCTGTGCAGTGGGATAAATACCCAGGTACCACATCGCTGTCTGTTAAGACGACACCTTCCCTCCAGCAGCTGGGGGCTGCAGCAGCTCCTTACTGTTATTAATTAGCGCACGCGCCGCTCACCCAGTCAGTTTCCAGCTGGCGCGTGCTCACGCGCCGCCGGCCAAACAGCGCGAGAGCAGCGGTCTCCCAGTGCGAATGTCATTACCAGAAAGTAAGGTTTTTTTAAAAAATATATATATATATATTTATGCTTAACAAAAGAACAAAAATTACAATACAAACAAGAGTACATATAACAATTCAAGACAAAAATATCGTCAGGGGTACATTACTACATTACTACATAAATTTAAGCTATGAAAAAAGATTAAACTAAATAAAAATAATGTCCGCACTGCTTTCCTATTTTTGCACTTCGAAATAGTCTGCAAATACTCACTCACTTACATTTTAAAATGCTCAAACAAAGGGTACTTCCCAGACCACTTCGTTTTATGTATATAATAACGTGCCATTATAATAATTAAATTTATTACAAACGAAATTTTAATATTGTTTTCGATGGGGCTGAAACTTAACACATCTTTTTCATCAAAACAAATATCAATATTGGTCTCTTTTTTTTAATATAAGTCTGCAACTTAGTCCAGAAATACCAGAAAGTAAGTCATTACCAAAAATACTGCTACCAGAAAGCGTCGCATTATTTTCTCACCATCTCCCAAGAGTCTCTGTCAGAGACGAAAATCTGGCGACTGGCTTAATCTGCATCTATTGTTTCATTTTTAGTCTTTTTTAATTTATTACAATAAAGATATTATAAATATTTTCCTCTCATTGTGTATTGTTCTGTAAAGCGCTTTGAGGAGCCACCTTTAAAGGCGCTCTATAAATAAAGTATTTTATTATAAGAATTATTAGTAGTAGTATAAATATTTGGGGGGAGACTATCGATTTTTTCCCCAGTTATTTAACGAAGATGCGGGTACTTGAACGTCATGCTTGATAACCACATGTAAGGTCGGGCAGAGTGAGAAAGCTACGAATAATTAAAAAAGCAGCCGTTTGAAATAGTGATCAAGTGGAGCGGATCAATTTCAAAGTAGAGACTGTTTGTCCCTAACTGCAACCCGTACTACTGTGTTTAACACGGAAGTATTCTCCAAACCGCTTCACTTTTCATTAGTAAGAGCACTACGTTTTGCGGGACCGAAGGAATTTCTATATTAAGATATATAACTATAGTTTATATGCTCATTAGCAAGATTAAGATGTTTATGAGCAAAACTTGTTTCATTTTCACCCTCGGTTTGAAATAAAATTGGGGGGGACTAGCTAAAAGCGATGGAAAACTTCTCAGATGCTGCAAAATCCGATTGCGAGAAACTACTGCACCGATTCCAGCAGACCGACTCCGTACGCTATGAGGAGTTCTCGGCGATATGGAGGGACATGAAATTCTCCACTGTATTTTAGTAAGTCTGTCCCTTGTTTAGCAGTTCTGCTGTGCAGCCTGTAGTTGCATCTTCATACAGCAGACAAAATCGCTTCAGTTTTATTGTTGCTTTCGGCGTCAGTATCACAGATTCGGGCTCTGGCTGCGGATGGTCACGAGTACTTAAAAGAAAAAAAGAGTTAGAAAAACATCAGCATCAGCCAGTTGTATAAACATTAAACGCCGGAGTAAAGATCTAAGCTACCTTTGCTTTCGTGTGCTATGATACAAGAACTGCACTACTAATACTACTTGGTTTGCACTAGGAGTTCGATTTCTGCCCTCCGATTTCAGAGCGAGAGCTGGGTTTGGAAAACATTTTTATTTTATGATTCTGTGATTTTGTGATTCCTGTACTTGTCCCGGGCTGTCCGTCAGCATCTGAGAGGTGGTGGGGAGGTGGTATTGCACAATGGGAGTGTGGGGCTGGTTCTGTAAATCCTAACGACTCCGACATCACACAGTGTATTTAAACCTCTTCTCCTTTCTCTTCAGCGGTAAAATGGCAGCGAACGAGAAGAAGTTTTTCAGCCGCGAGATACTGGCCATTGCCTCGCATTATTTCCTCCCCCCATACAGCTTCCAGATCCGAGTGGGCAGCCTGTACCTGCTGTACGGACTCTACAACACGCAGCTGTGCAGTCCCAAGGAGAAGGTACCACAGGGGCACTGCTCTGCTCGAGTACTGCAGTGTGTGTCCAGTATTGTACCCCACCACAGTCCTCGCAGTCACTCCTCACAAGCTAGCAATCAGAGTTCACCTGTACCACTGCCTCACACTGAGGTTTTTATTGCACACTGCCTGTGCTAAGTTTTATTTAGCCTGGGTGGTTATTTCACTTTGTTGTTGCTGTTGTTGTTCTGTGTTCAAGTTGGTGTTTCCTTCATGTCTTTGTATTGGAGCATGCAGTACATGCACATGTTCAGTTTATATGACAAGGAAACTGAACGCTGCAAGAAAAACCCTCAGCTTGAGAAACCTAAAATGGGTGGTAGAGTGATGCACTCCTGGGCTAAGCCTGGGATCTCAGGCCTGCAGTCTGCTTCACAGATCCCCAGCACCAGAGGTTATTACGAGGGATTTTTGCAACCTGCACTGTATGAGCTGAGAGGGGAGTTCTGGGAGGGACACCCTGTTCATTTACACTACTGTACACTTGTTATCCAACGCACCTTCTCGTCCGTGAAGATGACAGCAGTTATGTGTCAGTCCAAGCTGAATTCCTGACACCCTGGGTGAGAGGTGTCGGGGTACAGTGGTGGCTGTGGAAGGGAGCAGGGTGAAGCTGGTTTCAGTTCGTGAGGAAGGTGCCTTTCTCTCTTTCCAGATACGGATAGCACTGAAGGACTGGGACGAGGTGCTGAGGTTTCAGGAGGACGTCACTAGCGCCCAGCACTACGATGCAGCCTACATCATGAGGAGACTGTTTTTAGACAAAGCGTTTTACTTCTGTGCTATGCCGGAGATGGTATGTCTCCCCCCCCTTAAAAAAACGCGAAGGCAGCATCCACAGTACTCTGAAATGCACAATGAGCAACTGATAAGCCTAAAAGACAGGCTGGTAATGCTTTGTTGAATGAATGGTATTTTAACTTGGGTCACTGGTATGAACCCAAGAGGAAGCCTTTTGGCCTGTCTAGTCTGTTTGGTAGTTTGCAGTTAATTGATCTCATCCATCTGTTTCTTGCAAGAAGCCAGGTATCGGCTGTTTAGATTCCCACCATGGCCTCCTGTTCTTGGTTGTATATTCACTTCCAGATATGATTTATACATTCCATGCATCACCCTGTAGCACATTACAGGGACATTTGTTGGACTCTGTTTCATGAATACTCATGTGTCTCCTTTCTCCCTGTCCGTTTTTGCCCTTTGAAGTTGTGTTACAGAATGGGTAAGAGACAGCCCAAGCACCCCATCTGTGAGGAGTTCAGGGACAGACCAGCCCGAGTGAAAGACCTCGTGAATTTGGAAACGCTGGAGGTAGAGTCACCTGACGCACTCCTTCACATACGTTGCGTGTGCCTCCAAGATTACTGAGAAAACGAGGCTTTTCTCTTCCTTGCAAACTACTGTGCCTTTAAAAGCCTTCAAAATATGTGGATGCCTTGGCATAAAGGTTGTATAGAGAGCAAATGTTTGCCCGACATCTTTGAGTTGTAGTTAAAACACTGCGTCAGTGTTTTGTGATGCTGAAACCTTAAGGTGATGGCTTGTTTTGGAAATATAAACAGTGTGGGAAATGTACATCAAAAGAAATTGACTGCAGAGACTTTTAAGCCTAATATATATGGTAATATCCCTCTAATACATTTACAGTATAGTGTAATGCAGACTTCAGTCAATAGTTATTGTGAGTATGAGATGGGCTCATCATTGTTCTCCTTGCATAACCTAAGGTTTGCTGGCAGAATATTAGAAACCTTTTGTGTCCTTCTAATAATGGTTTCTTCCTTGTGTCTGGTGCGGCTCTAGGAGGTCCTGAACGTTCACGAACACTACCATAAAATGAAGTGTGCGATCTCAGCCAGTGCCAGCCAGCCCGACAGTTCTTTGAGCCTCATCCAGCAGGACCTGGTGCCTCAGCTGAAGGACGTTGTTCTGGACTTCCACAACTGGCAGGAGAAGAGGACGGTCAGCACCGTGTCTCATCTGCATCTTCCAGCCTCAAAGCTCTTGACCCTCTATGTTTTTAGACTGCTCTCTTTTAGGGATACTGTGTCCCAGATGCTGAATGCATCTTATGGGGATCTTTACTGTATGAAGGTCTAGATCATCTGAGACACTAAGATTCCATCCAACCTGGAAGCATGCCAGACTTCCCGGCTTTCTGTTTGCTAGAACAGGGATGTTATCCTTAGTTTCATGACTAAATTTTAAAATGGGTTATGAAGTTTGACCTAACTAGTGTCTCCGTACTGTATTTACAGCATCTCGGCCATCAGAATGGCAGTAAGTTTAATGTTATTTCTAGATTGACCATGAATAAGACACAGGCATAAATTCAATTTATACAGCGTTTTACATCCCAAAGGATATCACAGTGCTTTAAATGTAGGAGTGAACCCACTTCACCTGTGCTTGAAATGCACCACCAAGCTGAGTGACGCACAGTAGATCGGGTGGAGAAATTACATTAACTGAATAGGGAGCTTGCAAAACTCTTGAGTTTTGCAAGCTCAGAGTTGATTTTGACCAAGACACTGGGTTAATACTCCTACCCTTACGGACAGTGTCTCAGGTTCTTTAATTACTAAGTAATCAGAACCTTAGTTTAATTTCTCATCTGAAGGACAGTGTCTCCAATAGCCCAGTTTCCCCCAGCACCATTCTAGGGCATTGGTTTGGGAAAGGCTGGTCCAGAAGGAAGAGCCTCCTATGTCTCCAATCCAAGTACTGACCAGATCCAGCCTTGCTCGGCTCCTGACGAGATCAGGCAGGACTGTAGCAGGTGTAAAGGTTTATTCCAGGCTGAAAAGAAAAGAGACAATGTTTTGGCTGTGGAGCCGTCTTCAGGTGCCACACTCAGCATGGAATAAACCTTTAACTGTTCCTTTGCAGCCTAAGCATGCTGCTGCAGCTCCCTGCTTAGACTGTGGTAATGCTGCTGTTAGCTAGCTACACCCTCACTGGGGCTCAATGCAGATCGGACAGCCCTGAGTGCTGTGCTGGGATTGACACCTGTGTCCCTTCTTGTGTGCCAGAAACGGGTGAAGCAGTCTGTGAAGACCAACTCGGAAGAGGACAACGATGCAGATGCAGGACAAGGAAGCTCACAGCAGGATGAGGTCAGTTCATTTCCTTCTCCCCTTGGGCTGGCATCAGGAACAGGAAGAGGTCAACTTAAATCTTCCACTTTGTCCAGTTGCAGGGCTTTGATTCACCCAGTATTTTATCTGCTTGATTCAATCTTAATGACTTAATTGTTCCTGCTCCTGAAAACGACTTCAGATTTCAAGGACTGGCAAGAGCAATGTTTTGAAGTCGAGTGGAAGAGATGATATTTTATACACCTGGAATAAAACTCAGTTCTGTGATTTCACTACAAAACATGTCATTCGGCGGTGTCACCTTCACCATCTCTTTCTTGGCCTGACAGCGAACGGTCAGTTGTTTTGCCTCTAATATCCTCTGTTCTCTTGTTTTCCAGTCTTCCAGGAGAGCACAGCTGCTGGCGAGCATCAAATCCAAATCCTATGGGCAGTTAGTAGAGGTGTGCCGTCATTATTCTTTTCTGAGCAGAAGCGTAGAATTTATTTCTGTGCTAATGTGTGCATCTCTTATCACCCATGTTCTTATACTAAGATGTGTGGAAATTAGATGTACATTTGCAGAACGATTGAATTATCAGTGATTCGTTTGCAATTGAAAGCTTAGTTCTCCTTATAGTTACCTTGAGTGCCTGCAAGCATGTATACATGTCGTATTTATAAATCACGTAATCCCAGTCTCTGTAGTTCTTCTTGCTAATGTATAAATGTGTGCAGTGGCCCATTTAAAGTAGATGTGATGAATTTTGTTGTTTGAAAGAAGCACAAATCCAATTATGTTGGTCAGTGTTGTTAGTGTTTTTTATAATTACACTTTTAAAAGATGGCTTTTCACGTCTGGCTTTTTTCCATAGACATTGGAATAAATGTGTGACTCATGTACTGTACTTCAGCAGAAAACAGATGCTCTCAATCTCAGTCTCATTCTAGACCTGTGAAAGTCACTCCTGGCTCTGAAGGTCCACAGTCTGTCGGGGTTTATTTGTTACTTAATAAACTCCAAGGAGTGAAGACGTGGGAGGAGTGGCAATATAGACCAATTAAGCTGATCTTTTACAAGTAGTTCTTCTGAGCTCTCGAGTGTTCTGGGTTTGATTGCGATTAGGGAATGAAATAAAAGGACACCACCAGTAGGTGTAAAATCTGAGAACGGTCACACAGATTAATCCTCTTATTAAGCCAATTACGAATTCAGTGGTCTAACTGACAGCTTGGCAGGAACAGAAACTGACCGGGTCATCAGGACCAGGACTGGGAACCCTGGTCTACAGTCTGGTTAACGTTTTTTCTACAGGGGGTTTTAGAGTATAGTGTTTTCTTAATGCTAGAATTGTGAAGGTGTGACATTTAGACCACACGTGGCCTTCAGAGTGGATCGGTTTTCCGCCCGCTCAGGTGTCCAAGTCCAGGAGGCACCGCCAGACCGAGATGGAGTCGTCGGGCTCGGGCAGTGACCAGGGCTCGGCACAGGCTGGCTGTGGGGGCAGGAAGAGGAAGACCCCCCCCTCGCTGAAGGCCAGGATCGCCAAGGAGGTCTGCAGCAAAGGTGCGGCGCCCTCACCCTATTCCTGACTGCATCCCTTTAATTTACTCATAACCTCAACCTAATGCCGACGCAACAGTGTAAGAAGGGTTACAGACGAGAGGAGGCCACTCAGCCCAGCTGGTTCATTTGGTAGCTGGTAAATGATTGATCCAAGGATTTCATCCAGCCTATTCTTGGAACCGGGGTTGGGCTCCAGCAATATGACTGGGTAGTTTGTTCAATACTCCCACCACCCTGTGTGTAGAGAAGTGCCTCCTTCTGTTAGTGTACACTGTCAGTATCTCTCTGTTCAAGACTGAAAAGTTTCAGTTTCCCTGTCAGTGCGGGATTTACACCTGATGTTGAAGGTGATCTCCCCTCACACCCAGGCCTGCAGTTGGGCCCCTGCTGATGAGGACCGTGTCTCCTGGCTTTGTCTTGCAGTGGAGCTGAAGGAGGAGGCGACCCCTTTAAGCACCCCGTGGCGTCTCAGCATCATCACGGAGAAGGACGAGGAGCTGGAGAAAGGTGCGGGGTGTGGGGGCAGTGTTGGGGTAACGCGTCTCTCCCGCCCACAGACCTGGTCTGTAACACCCTGGAAGCAGCGCAGACTTAAAAGGGTCAAACAAGTTGTCCATCTAAGTGCCTTATCCAGTACGGGGCTGCAGGGGAGCCAGAGTCTATCCCAGCAAGCAACAGGCGTGAAGCAGGTTACACACAGACACAAACGCTCCATCCACGGCCGATTAAACCACCAACGTGTCTTTGAACTGCGAGAGGAAACCGGAGCACCCGGAGGAAACCCACGCGAACACAGAGAGAACATACAGACTCCACACAGACAGCACGCCAGGTCCAGGGCCCTGGTGCTGTGGGCAGCAGTGCACTATGCCATTACGCTGCCCAGGTTGAACAGTCTTTACATGTAAAATCTAAATGACCAGATCGTAGAGCACAGCGAATGTAAATCTTACGTCTGCTTTAAGATGACAGAACAGCATGATTTGTTTTTGCACATCTTCAGAACTTAGAGCATGACGGCTAAAATGAACATGCCTGTGAGTTCAGCACTTTGCTGCAGGTGTGAGCGGTAAATGAATAGTGAGACAGAAGCTATACAGAGAGTGTGCAGTGCTCAGCAGGGAGGCTGGAGAGCCCCACCCCAGTTAGTCTTATAGGTCAGCTTGGGAACAGTGGAAGCTATTGATGAATCAAGCGCTCAAACTGTTCAATTGGGAGTGTTGAACACTGCGGCTATTTTGTTCACAAATGATCTCTAAATTACTTAAGAGATCATCTGCTTAATTGAACAAAGAAAAGTGCTCCAGACTTTTAGAAATGATTGAATCAACAATGCCCTGCTGGATTGAGGCTCCCCAGACCGGGATTGTGGATGCCTGCTGTAAATCAACCAGGAGATTAAAGTCCATAATGTTGGATATTGAAATACATTCGGAACAGATGACTTAATTTTTGTAGAGGGAGTGTGCTCTGAAAGTTCAAGAGGCGAAAAGAAAAATCTGAAATCGCTTTATTTATGTCCCATAGTTAAACCACCAACAAAAAGGAGAAAGTTTAAATGGTGAAGAATGGGACAAGGCGTGATCCGAGGTGACGGAAGAAGAGCTGGTGATCCCGGGACTCTGCACTCCTCAGTACCGCAGGAGGGTTTCGGAAAAGGCAGATCCCAGGTCTGGACAGAATGTAAAAAGACCTGGTGTGTTGAACACTTTGGTTTATCAGTAACGAGGAGCTTGTTCTCCAAAGGCAGTTTTAGCAACACACAACAAAGTGTTATTTTTTTTTTTGTAACTCAACACACATTTGCAGGGGAGAGATTTGATTTGAGATTGTGACGTTTAAGGATGGTCTTGCAGACCTTCGAAGCTGAACCATGGGGAATTGAAATGGGGACTGTGTGAAAATGGAGAGAGAGAGTACTTTTGAGGTTACAAATGTTACATTAAAGTCTGAAGTTGTTTCTTCAAGAAGTGTGCAAGATGGTGAATTTGGAGATGGAGTTTGTCATCCAGAGATGAAGGATGGGGTAAGATGAGGAATCAGTTGAGAATGGATGTTAAAATTGTCTGAACATTCATCCCACAATTAAGCAAATCAAAGGCTGGAAAGCAGGGGTCCAAATGGTTCCATTAATTAATTAAAAATAAGGAGAAAGAACTTTATCAAATAGACACACATGAAAACTATTGGGCTGAGAGGACAATATTGTAATGAAGGCTAATTTATAACAACAAATAAGCAGTTATGTAAGAACTGACATGTCATGGCAATAATAGTGGAAAACATTTGGATGATTAAGGTTAATGACTCATGTATTAAATTAGTATTTCACTCTTGTGTTTATCAAAGAGGAAACTGACAGCATGCCTCAGGCCGAGCTCTGTGTTAAATATTATCACAGAAGTGTTGCTTGTGCTTAATGATGAACAGATCTCCAGGGTCTGATAGTATTCTCCCAGTTGTACTTCTGTAGGCAAGCTGTGCCAGCAGTCATCACTCAAGACTGGGGAAATACCCAGAGAAATTGCTAATGTAGTAGACCAATATGTCTTGTATTATATGTAAGATTATCAAAACAATAACTAGAGGATCATCTATTTGGAAATATTGACAGGGGTAGTTTGGCCTCCCCTAGCTCCTCTGGTTTTTAGTGGCTTAATTGATTAGATAGCTAGTTGTACAACACAATAGTAAGACCAAGTTTAGAGTATTCTGTACAGTTTTGTTTACCACATTAAAAATTATAGTGCTCTGGAATTAGTCCAGAGCAGAGGAACCAGATACATTTCCTGTCTTAAAGGATTGTCCCACTCTTGACAAGGCTAAATAAACTGAACCTTTGTAGTTCAAACAGGAAGGACTAAACGATCAAGCTGATAAGAACAGAATATACAGCCATGGTTACAGAGTACAGGAGGCCGTTTGGCCCACGGAGCAATCCTGTCTTCTTCCATGAAACAGTTGGACAAAATCCTTGGATCAAGTTTCTAACAGCCAATTAAGCTATAGGGGCTGAATAGCCCCCTCTCATTTCTAACCATTCTTAAGTGTTTCTCACTGGGGACGGGAGGAAGGAGTCAGAAAGCTAACTGGTTAGTAAGGTCCCTGAGCACGCTTCAGTACAGATGAACAATCGCTGTCTTATTGACTTCCCAGCTGGCGCGTTCAGGTGTGATGCTGCAGTGTATTCAAATAGGTGTTAAACCTAACGTGAGAAAGAAGCTGTCAATGGCTAGTATGTCTGGCGGGCCCTCTGTCAGTGTTGCTGTTAAGTGTAGACCCTTTGGGAAGTGTTTTTTACTGTTTCCTGACATACTGTACACCCGCTCTTAACTAGTGCTGTCACCATGAATTATGGCAAGACAGTGCCATACCGAGACACGGAGCTCTGAGCAAGGCAGCCATACAGTGTCGCACCCTCCTGCTCCAGTTCCCAGTGGTTTGCAGGAAACTGGATTTCCCCTGTGGTTCTGCTGCACTGCTTTGCTTCTCTATTCTCAAGAACAATCTGCAGGTCCCTTTAAAATCACAGTATACTCTGCCATCCACTCCAATACTTATATACGCTCTGGTGTTTTAAGGCCATTGAAAGAAAAAACGTGAAAACTTACATTACTGTCTGTAAATTGAGCCCCCCGTCTTCATTTTGAGGAGGCTGGCTCAGAACACGAAAAGCACCAGCTCTGTTTCTCTGCCTCTCCCATCCCCAATCCTCAGGGGACACCCAGAGCACAACCAGAAGCCATGCCTATTAACTCGGTTTTAATGCCAAGTGGAGTTCAGAGTGCGAGACTGTCTGATTTACGAGAATTGTGTGCTCAAGTTACAATCAATGCTGCTCGCTACACATTTCTGCTCATAAATGAGAAGCCCTGCAGTACTTTTCTAAGTACTGTAACAGGTTTAACGCCTGTCAGGAGCTAAAGGTGCATCAAAGTTTATTTTAAAGCCTGACATTTTTAGACCACCACGGACGTCATAAACTGTTTTTCTTGTTTGGGCAAAAAAACGTTTCTAGAGTCGACAAAATTGTATAGAAGCGTCTGTAACAGAGCACACCTGGCCGGCCTTCTGTAAACGGCGAATCTCACAGCGCTGTACTGGATTTAATTAATCATTAGACAGGGAAGAGCTGCCAGCAACACAGCGTGAAATTAATCTCGCACTGCAGATCCAACACAAAAGGGTAATATATTAATATATAAAGAATTAAATATATTTTTAGAAATGTCAACGTCTCTTTTCTGGGGTTTATATTTAGTGATCTGCACAACTGAATCAACAGAAGCGCCAGCCGAGGCGTGGGTAACTACAGTGGAGGCAGGATCAAGTGTGATAAAAACACACGTTGTTCTCTTGCTGTAAACTCGTTGAAGCTCCTTGCACCAGATGGGACTTCTGGTTTTGGGACTTAACATGAACAACGCTTATTGATTAAAGATTCCCGCTGGGGAAAAACCGTTCGCCCGGTCACTGATTTCAGTGGGAGAGAAATAACTACACAAGCTGACACAACGGCTCTGTTGCTGCCTCTCTGCTTCTCGTTTGAAGTCAGCATTTGGCCGAGATTTGTGCATCTAACCCTCCCCCGCCCCCCTCCCCAAGAAGACCAGCTTGTTTTTATTCAGCAGCTGGACGATTAAAATTCGGAGAAATTTGCGGTTCTCATTGTCTGCGGGCTGATGGACACTCAAGGGAATCCGATCATTTCACACCCTAGCGGAGCACTGGAGAAGCAGTATCTTTCCAAGTGCCGAGCGACAGAAAAGAAGGGGGGTATAGTCGCTTGAACCTCTAGGTGCCGGGAGACGGAGACAGAGCCGAGTTGACGGTTTCCCCGGCCCGACGGTGGGGTTGTTAAGGATGCTCGGGGCGGTTTGAGCTAGGCTTGCGTGACGCGAAACTGCATCTCGCCTTGACTCAATTCTTTCTAAGTCTTCGCACACTGACCGCAGAAGCGCTGACTGAGACACGGACCTGCTCTCCACTACCAGAAAGGGTAGTTTCCTGATCCCCAAAGGGTATATCTTACTATATGGCGGTGGTGCAACATTAGTAAGTATGGTATTATCGCTATTTAAAAAAAATATATAAATAATTGATTGAAATTTAAAACCATATCAAAGTGTTTGATTAGTCAACGGTGCTCTTGTCGTCTTGCCTTGCACACGTTCTCTTTGTCTGGAAATGAACGCCGAGTGTTGTGGGTATTGAACCCAACCCCATTCCTCCGGGACCCCAGGAGTCTCCGAAGTGAATTTGCCGATTTCTGCAAAGCTGGTCTTGCATGGAACTGTGCCATGAGCGTCGCTATCCTCCAGCACGGATGAATTGCCGTCCTTCTCCGCTAGCATCCTTAAACGGGCTGTTGTTCGCTTTTCCCTGTCCCTGTACTCGTACTTCTGAGAAGTTCGCTTCTGTTGCCTGCTCGCGGTCCTATCAACGCGACACGCCCTGCTCAAAATAAATGGTGCATCTACAACATTTAGGAATGAGTTCTGGGCGGTTTATTTTTAAATACGTGGTTCTTAAAAAATGAATAAATGAATTTATGTTGCTACAGGGACGTCAGTGTCTGTGATAAAATGAACGTATTTGTGAACTCTTCAACAAGTGTTGCGGGTGAATATAAATGCCCTTATCCGGTGTTCAGCGATTATTTGTTGAATGAGCTTCCAACACGCTTACATTAAACGCCCAGACAAAGAAATATAGGAAGGAGGGGTGCTTTGGGGAGGCCGGCGGGGGTGCTGGCGCTGTCGCCCGGGCGCTCCTCTCGTTGCACAGCCGCTCCGCTGGCCGGTGGCTGCGGGTTGGGCGCGCGGCGACCGCGCACCTGAGCGAGGGGCAGTGGACCGCCCGCGGCCGGGGAGAGGTGGGGGGAGAGAGACAGGAAGAGGACTCGGGAGCGCAATCGCGCGGCCGGCGAGAGGTGGAGAGGAAGCGGCTCGCTCTCTCGCGTGCCGTTAGCGCCGGTCCCTCGCGCGCTCCGGGCGGGATGTGAGCCATTTAGGAAGAGCGTGACAACAGAACCCCTGCGTGATACATTCGGAGGGATTTTTCTCGCCAGATCCACCAGATTTCCAGTCATGGCATCGGATAGTAAGTAATCCACCGGTTTATTTATTTTCACGTCGTTTTGCATTCTGCGCTCAGGTCTGCAGCTCGGGGTCATTTAAAATGATTTTTTTTTGCCCCTTTATTTTTTTTTAAAAAAAAGAAACCGATAATCGATGTGCTAGTGTTAGTGATTATGTAATGAATGCTGGCTACTGCAATTTCAAATGGGCTTCAGCTTGCACATTTCGCCATCCATTTCTTAGAATTCGCTTGATTAAATTTTAAAATTGTATTTAGCAGGTAAACAGTGTCTTTAAACGTACGAAGCATGATATGATATTGTGTGAACACGCTACGTTCAGTTACGGGACGTGTCCCTTCCTGTCATAATAAAGAAATTAAAATCTGTTTAATTTTTAACATTCAAATAGAATCCGTTGACGACGTTATAGTGTTGATGTTCCTTTCAGTTCTTCCAATCGGACATGCAGAGAAATATTTAATTACACTGAAGACATATGACGTGGGTGCATTCGTGTGAAGATACAGTGTCACCGGTTTGGTGGAAAACTACGGAATCGGTTTGCAGTGAGGTACTATATACTGAGGGGACCACACTAGGAAAAATACAGTAGTGACGACTCGCAGCCGAATGTGTTTATTCTTCTGAGAGCGCTGATGCATTTGATACAGGATTTTTATTCTCGCATGAAGGTACAGTAAGTGGCAGGACAATAGGACATCGCGCACGGTGGGCAGTAACACTTCCCGCACAGAAGATCCGGAGGAAGCCTGGCGCTCAGCCTGAGCTTTTGTCAGAAGTCCACAAGAGAGGTTGAAGGAGTTAATCTGTTTATCAAGGAAGACTCGATGTGTACGATCTGGCACTGGCTTTGAAATACAAGTTTACCATCAGCGCAGTTAGCTCTTAATCACCAGGATTGAGCAGGGTATTTTGTTTAACGCTGTACGTGAAAGGATCACCGGTTACTAACATTTTGTACTCTTTAGTTTTCAAATCTGACTATTGCACCACTTTTTCAACAAAATATATCTGTGTTGGGATATACAGCCATTTAGAATTATATTAATATTACTAATATATATATAGTCGTTTGTTACAGTGATTGCCCATTGCGTACAATATGGAGGGGGGCTTTTCTAATCCCCACAAACACAAAACATTTCGATAACATCATACAAACATTATTCAGATGTTAAGGAATTAATTACAGGTGACATTTTCTAGATGTTCAGAAAACACTGTTCATTTCTTTATGCATATTTTCATAGGGCAATAATACTGTACTGCAATATTACACAATACAAAAATTGATGGGAAGGTGATGGGAAAAGCCTGGCATGCTGTTGTGATTCTTTCTCTACAAATTGTATTAAAATGATTCTGAGCCCATCCATCTGCCTGTTACATGTCCAAAATCATTCTGTATGTCATTATAGCAAGATAGTGTTTGCTGTGGATGTTTGATGCTGAGATTTGTGCTTTGAGAAATGCTCTACAGCATGTGGATATACAGTACTATCTTTTTAGTACAACAGTGGGGTTGAGTCTAGTTTCTCACTTGTGGAAGTCTTCTCCCTCCTTCCACACAGCCCAGCCCTGGACCTGTGCAGCAGGTGTCATCTGCTCTGCTGCGCTGGCCTCCCAGCGCAGACTGGGGGACAGAGTACTGATCTCACAGCGCAGACTGGGGGGACAGTACTGACCTCCCAGCGCAGACTGGGGGGACAGAGTACTGATCTCACAGTGCAGACTGGGGGACAGAGTACTGACCTCCCAGTGCAGACTGGGGGGACAGAATACAGACCTCCCAGTGCAGACTGGGGACAGAGTACTGACCTCCCAGTGCAGACTGGCCTTCCTGTATGTGTAGATGCGCATGTGTTTCATCCCTGCTGTTATTTTCCCAAATATTACTGAGGGTGCATTTTAGATCTATAAGAAAATACTTGTCTAGAATGCTGTGTTGGACTGCAAGGGTGTGTGGGGATCATCGAACCACTCTTTACTGAAATGACACTAGAGCACTTAGCCAGAGCTTCATTGGCTAATGTCCTGGTAGATGGAAAGGGTTGAACTTCTGTATGTTTAAATTCAGCCCACTGAAGCTCAGCAGGTGTGAGCCTGGTCAGTGCCGGGATGGGAGACCTCCTGGGAAAAACTAACCTTGTTGCTGGAAGAGGTGTTAGTGGGGCCAGCAGGGGGCGCTCACTCTGCAGTCAGTGGGGGTCCTAAAGCCCCAGTATAGTGATGGGGACACTGTACTGCAAAAGGTCCCGTCCTTTGGATGAGACGTAAAGCCGAGGTCCTGACTCTCTCTGGTCATTAAAAAAAAAATCCCAGGGTGCCTCTCGAAAAGAGAAGGGGTGTTACCCCAGTGTCCTGGCCAAATTTCCCCCTGGCCTTTACCAGTCATTGTGGTTTTCTTCGACTAATGAAGAAAATGTATGAATAACTAATGTATGAATACTAAATAATGACATTAAATCTATAGAACAGTCAAGCAGAAACCGCAGCAAGAGTGACCTCATTTGATATGTGACATCATGACTGGCAATAGCTATGTGCTGTTAAAGGTAAAGGGTTTTATATCCATGGAAGTACAGTACACCTGAAAGAGACTTTAAACCTACTGCTCAGTAGGTGTTATGAGGGATATTGACTTGCACACAGCCATGTACATTTTGCTGACAGAAAAGTTTTTGTTTGGCCTAGATCTCAACAGATAACTGTTAAGTTCATTTGTACAACCCTACTGCACAAGAGCTGGAGTTAATCAAGCTTTATATGCACTTTGCAGTTAGCACCTGATTAAGACCTCAAGCCACAGGTGGTCTGGCAGTGTTTCCTCAGTTTAGATAAGCAGCTGAGATCAGTGATGGAATCAGTAATCTGAGCATTCTGGGACTCTCGAAGACTGGGCTTTGTTCATCTGTGCTACACAGGAATAAAGCTTATATTCTGTAGTATAAGACCTACAGTCATTACGGAGAATTCTATATAATATATATTCTATATAATCTACTATAGAATATATAATAATATATGGAGTGGAGTTTGCATGTTCTCCTTGTGTTTGCATGGGTTTCCTCCAGGTGCTCCAGTTTCCTACCTTTCCCAGCTCGGATCTTGCCACATCCTGGAAAGATTAAACATAAAGCTGAGCATCCTGGAAAGATTCTTGACCACAAAAAAGTATTTATTTGAGCAGAGGAGCAGTGAATCCAAGCACACCCTATAGAATTAAGATACGACACTGTGTGTGCTAGTACAATTTTCTATATTATATGAACATATGAATCAGTCCAAAGACATACAGTATTGCTGGGTTAGTTGGCCCTGGTGTGAGTGTGTGTGCCTGTGTCTCTGTGTGCCCTGTGGAGGACTGGCGTCCCATCCAGGGTGCACCCTGCGCTGCGCCCACTGCTTGCTAGGATGGGCTCCAGCTCCCCTGGGACCATGAATTGGATGAAGTGGTTAGAAAAACGGATGGATTGTTATAAAATACAGTCTTAACACCTTGTGAATAAACATTCTTTCTCCGTGTATTAACAAGGCCGCCCCTCTGACTGTTGAGAGGCTTCAGTGCTGTTCTAACACCCAGTCTCTCTGCGGTGTGTTTGAAGTGAGACTGTGGGAAAGATGGAGATTCCTCGTCCCGGCCCTTCTTCGGTGAATTCCCTCCCGCAGCCGCCACAGCGCAGCTGTGTTCTCAATGAGAAGAATCACTTTACTGTAGGAGTGCTCTTCACCATGAGTGACCACTCGTTTCTTTAGTGAAGCTTGCATATTGGGAATGAAGCTTGTTTAGCTTTTTGGAACTTGATCATATTCTTTGATAATATTAAGTGAATTCTCGAAACCGGTGTAATAAACGAATCTTGCTTTAAAAAAAAAAACACCTCTTCAGGCCTTCAGTGATCTGAGTGGGGAGCTGTATCAGTGTGTGATCAAAGGAGCAGGTTTAACTCCACTCCTCAGAGTGGAAGGTAAAGGACACCGCAGTGTTTTGATGTGGGTCTCCTTCATGTGTGTCTCCACAGCTGAGAGCTTTACATGTTCCTATGACTCTAGTGTGCTCTCTTCTGGCATCTCAGGAAGGGCAGATCCCGTGTGTGACCCGTGTGAGGAAAGAATTAACTAGGGGTCTTGCAAAATCCTTGTGCCTGGCAGAAATAATAACATAAGTCCATATGAAAAGTTACACGTGAGAAGAGGGCGTTCAGCTTATCCGGCAGTTTGGCACTAAGTATTGATCCAAAGACCTTATCGTCTTCTTCAAAGAAGCCGGCATTTTCGGCTTCAATCACATGGCTGGGTAGCTTGTTCCACGCTCCCACCACCCTCTATGTGAAGAGGTGCCTCCTGTTCTCAGATTAAACGCACATCCACATACTGTAGTTTCCACTTGTGATTTCTGATTCATATGTTCATATAATATAGAAAATTGTACTAGCACACACAGTGTCGTATCTTAATTCTATAGGGTGTGCTTGGATTCACTGCTCCTCTGCTCAAATAAATACTTTTTTGTGGTTAAGAATCTTTCCAGGATGCTCAGCTTTATGTTTAATCTTTCCAGGATGTGGCAAGATCCGAGCTGGGAAAGGTAGTTACGGTATTTGCATGTTCTCATTGAATGGTTTTTACAAATATGTTTGTGGGTGTGTCACATACTTGCATTTAATGAAACCACACGGGTTCATACAGCCCTGTTGAAAATAAATTATGACTGAAACTTACTGACTGAACGTTCTTTAACCAATTGTGTAAAATTAAGGGAAATTTTCAGAAAAAAAACTGATAATTATTTTGACTTGTGTTGATGAAATAAACATTATCAATAGAGGAATGATTACTCGGCCCTTTGACACTAGATATGAGCTACAGCACTGCAGACTTGCTGATTGGCACTGAGCAATGAAAGCCTGACAGTTTATAATCACTGACACTTCACTGGCTAGCATGTCAACAAATCCCTCCAGCCTCCTCATCCTCCAACACTGAAGGGAGCAATCTGTAATCTTACAATTATTGTATTTCTGGAACTCACATTGAATAGTACACTAGAATGTTTTTGTCATTGCAGTGTTTCGATAGTGAATAGGTTGGTGGTGTGAACAGACTGAACAGAGCCTTGGCAAGAGGTCCAGCTGTTCCTCTTATCCAGCCAAATGTCATGGGGGGGGGGGGGGTTGGTGCTAGGCTTGGCCATCTTGTCTGATGCTTCCTCACACACCTGCTGTGAGAAACAAAGTGCCTAGCTGTGATACTCCTGCCCAGACAGACTAGGGACAGCTTACTATAGTTGGTAAAGAGCCAGAGGTACTTAGCAAGCTGATGGTCATTTCTTATGGGTAGAGCCTTGGGTCATTTGTATGTCCGAAAGTGTAAGGAAATCAAATCCCTTTCCCTTTCAGGTCCTTGACAGCTGAAAATAATGCTGAAGTAAATTCGATAATGATAGTTTTGTGCTGCTCTCTAGATGTGTGGTGTTTATGCTGTGCTCTGGTGGGTGACAGCCAGTTTTTATGTATCACTATCTCAAATCTCTCTAATGGAGGTACATTAGAGCTCTCTTCCGGGCACTGTTTTCTTTCTGAAGTGATTTAAGCCACCTTGTCATGCTGGAGACATTAATAGAGGTTATAGAGCTCATGTTGCCAGCAGACTCCCTGCTTACGTAGGTCACTGCAGTCTGGTGAGGATCTTGGAGCACATTTCAGCTGAGCCCTGGCTGATTCTTCTGCTGCAGACTAATAATTGACTTGAAGGCTGAGGTTATGGCAGCAAAGACATGCCCCTTGCACACAAGATCTCGGGTTCCTACTGAATATAAGTTGAAAGCAGTATTAAAAATGGCACATCTTTAATCCATATTCACCTAACATTAAATGTTCCTGTTGTTTTATCTTTAGCTGATTTTTTTTCCAATTTCACAGGCTCACATGAGAGGACTGGCCCTCTGGGCAGAGCTCAGTACAGTCATGCCAGTTTGTCTCCTCCGTCGGCTGGGCAGTGGGCGCATGCAGTTAAATCTGCCTGGGCAGGGTTCCTGGCACAGCAGAAGCACGAATGTCCTGAGCCTGGCACTGGAAGAGACACACCTGTCCAGTCAGACAACTTTGCTGCAGATCCTCTAATATTTTAATCTTGTGGGCTCAATTTCTGTAAGCGTCTAAGGGCTTTAGATGATCATAAGTCACGTTTGTAGACATATAGCCTGGAGTCTAGTGTAACTGCACTTTCTGAAGCATCTAAAATGTGTGCATTTAGGTGTCCTTTGGCGTCTATTGCCTCACTTTATGCAGGGAAAGGCCTGCTAACCTTTGCACATGAGAAGGCCAGTGTACACGACTAAAATTAGACGTTAGAAGTTACACCTGCTTCAAAACTGCTTCTAAGACAATAAAATGTTAAGAGTTTCATCTGTCTACCTGTTTGCTTAGAAGTGAAGTTAGAATGTCATTTTTAGTTAGAGTGAAAGTTGGGCACATAAAATAGTTAACTTTAGGCAGAGGAAGTCTGCCTAATAGCATGGTTTGCTGTGTGTGATCATTTTGCTTGGGGCTGCCCAGGACACTGGACAGCGGTATGGTTCTGCTGCTCCTGTGCCAGGTGTGGCTTCATCTGAATGCATGGAGAAAGAAACAGCAGGAGCTGGCAGGAGTGCTGCAGAAAATCATTAAATACCGCGTGGAAGACGTACTCCACAGGGGCGGCCGTGCTGCAGTGCCAGCCCTCTTGGCTGAGGATTTGAGGGCTTGCAGCTTCAGTGGAGAAATGCTCATGTAGCTGTCAGCCAGAGCAAAGTCTGGGCTCTTGGGGGCTGTGCACCTCACTGTACATTCTATAATTACCAAAACCAGGGTGCTCATGACCTGCCAAACTCTACCCGGTGATTCTGCAGAGTTCTGTGCTAGCTACCTGACCCAGAAAATCACTTCCTTTCTAAATGTCTGCAAAAGACGCACCTGTGGGTTTGGGGGAGCACAGGCATTGTTTGTGTTTGCTCTGAGTTGAGGTTTACTTCCTTGTTTACTTGCTGGGAACAGGGCAGCTGCACTCTATTTGGAAGGAGGTTATGTTGATGGTAATGCAGCAAGTTTTTCTTTGCTATCAGGCTAAAGAGGAATAAGCTGGTACAGATAATTATGTGCATCTCTCCAAAGTTCTACTGCTGTACTAAGTCTACCATAATGAACTTTCCTTTAAAGTTATCATTGTCATTCCAGACATTTTTGTCCTGTGATGCGCACATTTCTCAAGCTTTGGAAAATAAAGAGGAAACATCTGTCTGCCCTGTGACACAGTTGTTCCTGATCTTTCAGTGGACTGCCCCTCCTTGCCTTTCTTGGTTTCTGCTGTTGCACTGACTCAGTGAGTGATTCATGCTCTGACTCGGTTACAGTCTCAGAAGGAAGAATTCCCAGTGTGCCCAGCTCATAGCCCTGGCAGTGGTTCAGAGAGCATGCTGCAGCGGTATGGCACTCATCTTCGCTGTGGTCACTGAGGCCATGAAAAGTAATAATACATTTAATTTAGAATGTGTTACTGGTATTTACTATTTCTTCAGGTGAAAAACAAGAGTAACGTCATGACAAAACAGCACATATTCCAACATTACTGGATCTGGAAAAATGCTCTCTTCTTTGCACAATGATTCATGCATTTCCTAGCAATCACGGTTAGAGTGTGTTGTGTGATGATTTGTTAGTATTCAACAAGTAACACAATTGGTTAAACTCTCTTAAGCCATGAACTTCAAGCTAAATATTTAAGCTTACATCACTTCACTCTGAAAACCCTATACAACCGCAGCCGATGTTATGCAACATCAATCCAAACCTTACTTGTGGCAATAAACGATTCATGAGAGTCTGGGTGAAGAGTCCCTGCCCTGCTCTTTAAGCCTGCTGAGGGGAAGGATTCTGTTCCCTCCCCTCCAAACACACATGATCAGTCACTTCATTCTGGTAAAACTAAAATCATGCTTTAGCCAGGGGAGAAATGTCAGATGGTAAATAGGAAGTGCAATCAATATGGAGACTACAGGCCTACTAATTGCCTTCATAAATTTCCTGCCAGTGACTCTGGGACTGCTGACACACAGGCATGGGTGTATAAGACTTTCAGCATTGCTCGGCGCTTGTCTCAAGAGCAGGGCGGGGGTTAGTATAAGGTAAAGAACCTTACACAGATGTCACATTGGGCAGATGTGTCTTTAATCTGGCACCTGTGTCTTGCTCTGATAAAACTGCGTGCAGGAAGAGTGCTGTGAGAGGTGTTTTGTGTCTCCTGTCCTGAGAGAGCTTTCTTTCTCTGCAAGGGGGTCGGCCTCCTGCTGTCCGATCGCAATGCTCAGATCAGGGTGCGTCCCTCACGCCACTGCCATTACAGCATGGTGTGGTGTCTTGGGTGTTTAGTGTGGAGAAGACCACAGCGTTCCCTTTGGACTACTGATGGCGGAAGAGAGTGGAGATAGATGGCCTCTGTGTCTCAGTGGAGATCAGTCAATGCCAAGGCAGGGCGCAAAGGGGGTCTTACGAGAGCTGCAGATCAAGACTGAGCCGGCTGTAGCATTTGAGCAGCAGAAGCAGGACAAATTAAACAAACAGCACTGTGTAGGAATATATGAAAGAAACTGTTTCACCTACAAAGGAGAGATGTTTTCGTTTAACTGATTTCCATGTTTGGTGTTAAGGCACTGCAGAACTATTTTTGCAGTAAAGTGTTAAAGACAAAGAGATGCGGATATGCAAAAGAATGTTTGATCGGAGAGGTGTAATGCAAACAGCTCCGTAGGTGCAGTTGCAACAGAAGTAAATACATCTTTGGGGAAATGTTACAAGACTATATAGTGCAGATATTGAAGTTCCAGTAGTCTGGAACAGCGTCCAGCCTTTACACTAATTTTTCACAGCACAACATTATACAGGACAGATGACAGAGGCATGAATGGGTATAGACTGCAGTGTCTGGTATTTACCCAGCTGTTTTATCTATTATTGAACAAAGACAAGGTTTTATTAAACCCTATTGAAATGTGTAGTGTTAAGTTAAGAACTGAAGAAAGGTTACAAATGTGAGAAAGCCATGTGGAGCATACTGCCCGTTTGGTGGGTAATTAGTAATTGATCCAAGGGTCTCATTCAGCTGTTTCTGGAAGAAACCAAAGTATCGGCTTCAACGACATGGCTAGGCGTCTTGCTCCAGACCCCCACAATTCTTTGGTAAAGAAGTGCCCCCTGTTTTCAATTTTAAATGCACTTGTCCACAAGTGTCCACTTGCATCCCCTGGTTTGTGTTTCTCTGTCTGAAAAAAAAATCTGTATACAGAGGGGAAAAGAAGAAGAGAACCATAAGAGGGTGGAAGACTCTAAGATTTTTCTAACTGTCCTTCAGACACCCAGCAGCTCTGGAGAGGTGAAGGAGAAGTGCTTGAACTCGTCCTGGTTGACAGAGGGGATCATGGGCTCCTCCCTGGTGAAGTCCGGGTCGGAGTTGTTGGCGTCCTCTGAGGACTTCTGCAGGAAACAAAGGGAGGGGGTGGGCAAGAGATACTGTCCAGGCCAGGGCCCAGAGTGGGCATTCCCAGGGAGCTCCAGAGGATGCACAGTGGCACTGTTCTCTACCATCATGACCCCCTGAGCCCAGCAGGCTTTCATATCATCTAAATGTTCAGCTAGATTCAGTCTCACAACCTGCAGAATTGCAGGTTGATTCTATGAGATGCAAAAGATCAAATGAGGATTTTCACAAATTCTCAGGAACTTAGCACTTCTATAACATGTTTCAAGATGCAAAAAAAAACTATTTTCGCTTATGTGGCTACAGGGATGCTGATGTGACAGTGATAAGCGTTTTTCGTGCCTCATGCTTTGCTCCGTTTAGTCTTCCCTCTGGATAGGAAGGGTGTGGGACAGCATTTGGCAGGAAACACTGTTTCTGAGGGCAGCCTGTTCCTCTAGATAATAGCTGGAGGGTGGAGAGAAATTAGTTTTCCCTACTAGCGTCAGTGTTGTTTGTCAAGCAATAAAAGGAACTGTCCCAGATCTGCAGGGCTCTGCATGTGTCAAGACATGCAAGAGTACTATGCACTGATAGGCAGATGATTTAAAATGAGAATGAACAAACAGGAGCTTGATAAGAGTGCCTGGACACAGGATGGTGTAAGAAAACCTAGAGCACAGGACAAAAGAACCAAATAAAAGTGTCTCTCTAAAGTAAAAACTCTCCTTGTAATTCATTTTTATCTGGAAATGGAAGTTGAACTGAGGTTTATGCCTGCAGTCTAATCTCGGTGCTGAAATTGCTGTCAATAGCTCATTGATCACAGGATTAAGTCAGTGCTGGCCTGACACTTTTACTGTCTACAGCTTTACAAGCTGTGCTAATGGAGACACTGGAGGATTAAGATGAATCGATGTTTACTGAGGTCTGTCAGACGAGGGATTTCCTGTCTCCCAGGCTGGGGATTGGCAGCAGTGGAACAGTGTGTATACAAACAAGATTAGGTTTTTACCAACACTGAGCCAGGAGCAGGGAGGAGCCCCTGCTCAAGAAAGATCTGGACTGTTTAACCACTACCTTTTTAAAGGGAAACTGGGAATACAACCAGACTCTTCTGCTAAGGGGTACTGTGACACCTCTTCCTTTCCATATCACCCATCCATCGATTTCCCAACCCCTTCTTCCGATTGAGGGTCACAGGGGAGCCAGAGCCTATCCCAGCAAGCAATGGGTGCAAGGCAGGGTGCACCTGGGTGGGACTGTAGACCACAGGCCAATTTTCCCAGAAGCCAGTAGCTACTAGTCAGCTACCAGTTGATCTATTAAATATAGGGGGAAACTGGAACAGCCAGAGTAAATTCATGTGAACATGGGGAGAACATACAGACTCCACACGAACAGCAACCGCTGGGACCAGAATTGAACTGAATTGGGCCCCAGCGCCACGATGCAACAACCCTTTCTGTGTTATGTGCAATCATAAAACAGGCTTCCACAAACAAGGAAAATCTGAGCATCTCTTTTAACAGTGATTGCTGTCCAACGTGCACACATTCCACTGGATTGCATGCACATTGGACAGCATCTATTGTTAAAAAAGCCACGTGCTGTGGCGTTGCTTTTTTACTGGAGAGCAAGTGTCTTGCTCCCGGAAGAACATCCTGAATGGCATCAGGCTGGATTCCGTTTTTTTTGATGCCATGATGTGTGAACGCCGTATGTTACCTCAACTAAGGATGTGGGGTCAATAAATAATGATGAGAAGAAATAAGCCCATTGTGACTTAAATGTAAATACATTAAAATTGCTCGCATTTCCTCTTAGTTCTGCTCTTAAAATATGGTTGGATTGCATTAATACAACTCTGAAAACCTCAGATTTAGCTTAAGAACTGAGTATGCTGTGCCACTAGATGGCGCTACATTACTGCTTTTCCACTGTGAGAGTGGGTCCACTTTCATGTGCTATGTATGGACATGACACACCGTACTTCACCCACTGAGAGTCTGCTTCCTGTGATGGTTTCAGTGAATGACACCTCTTGTTTGCTGGGATATGCGTACAGGTCTACCTGTATCGCTATGATATAAGCTGAACAGCTGTAATATCATAATATAATACAATCCAACTCACCAACAGCATGCTTCACAGATGTCAGATCACATCTGTAAAACGCAAGATGAAACATGCATTTGTGCTTTAGTGAGGTTTATAACAAGGATTCCCAGTACCCCAGAGAATCTGAGTGATGTAGAGAGGGAGTGAGCTAGACGTTTAATGTTTTGTCCTTATAGATTATTTACCTTTGGAGGGGCTTTTCAACAGTTTTTACTCCGGAGGTGTTTAAAGGTTTGAAAATGTTTTTTTTTTCACCCAGTTTCAGAAAATGAGCCGACGTGTTTTTTAATACCACCGAGTGAAATCCATATATTGAACCACTGAGCATTCTTCTTTCAAAATCACCCCTCTCTCCTGGCCGCTCCTTCATCCCTTCTCTCACCTTCCCCTCTGCAAGCCCTGCGTGAGGACAGAGCTGTCCAGCACTGACAGTCAGTCCTGCTACACTGTACACAGTGACTCTGCAACTCCCTTGTGCTCCCTGGGTCTTAAACACTTCCATTTCTCAACTGTTGCAGTGCCTTTGGCTTTATTTTGCTCTGTGCTCCCAGCGTACTCCTGATTCTTTCTGTGAAGGCCTCTTTTCTCCTCTCCCCGTGTGGCCGGATGAGACCGGCTTGTTCTGTGTGGAGAGTGGGAGCTGAACCACTCCTGCCGTTCTCTCTATTTCTATGTGTGGATGAGGAACGCTTCCTCTCCCGGCCTGCCCGTGGTTCTGCTGTTGCTAGGGCCATGCATTTCCCCAGTTGCCAGGTAATTAGGTGTATTCTTGGCCGCCCAAGGTCTTTGCCTTTACGAGAGTGTAAATGGACATAAAAAGCCCCTTTGGGTGATGTCAGTCTAATGAAGCGCATGTGCGTGTTTGAGCTGTCGTTTGTGAAGCACCAATGGCAAAGAAATAGGAGCTGCATGACAACGCTTCCACGCCGGGGTTTCTTGCAAAGCAGCCAACCAAAACCAGTAGTGAAGCAGTGGGATTGTTTATGCAGCATGTCCACCACCATGCATATCTGCACACAGATCATTGTTGTGCTCTAATAGGTGTTCCATCACAGCCGCGAGTCCTCAAAGCAGACTAACGGGCAGTGGGAAGCATGTCAACACTGTACTGTTAGTAATAAAATGGGAACTGGCTCTGTAGTCACAGGTAATGACATGTATGATAATGGATTAAAGTAAGAAGGCAAATGGGGGCGCAGCTCATCCAAACCAGAGGTCTGCGCTGGTCTATATGAGCAGATCTCTCATGTGGACAGCCAGAGGGGAAGGTGTTAGCAGAGGAAAGGAACAGTGATGAGCACAGGGCCAAGGAGGTCCTCACTTATTATTTTCTTTCACCTAGTATGTGAATCCCCCCACCTCCTCTCAGGACCTGGTGTTGCCTCTCTGCTCAGGGCCTGCCTGAAAGCCGCATACCAGCCTCTTCTCCTTGTCCAGCCTCTAAGCTCTCACCCTGCCGCACAAGACTTCCGGGTGCCATGGCAACATAGACCTCTCCTTTTCAGCGGGAATGATGGAGACGTTGCCTTTTAAGCACTCTGTGCGGAAGAAGAGGCCGGTTTCCAGGGAAACTGACCACTGTGCCTTCCTCAGGAGGGGGGAGGCCTTGTGCAAACCTCTGGCTCTCACAGGCACTGGCAAAAATAGCAGCCTGACATTTCAAGAACTCGAGACCACGTACCCGAGCACTTTCCCCCCACGAAAATAAAGGGGTGACTGACTCCCAGCAAATAACATTTCCCAAACACCTTGAAAATTAACGTCTTGTGCAGAACATAATTCCCCAAAATAACCTGCGTTTATTTTTTAAGAGGAGAACGTACAGGTAGTGGAAATTAAATCCCTGATTTAATTAGCATTGCTAAGTTTGATGTGGCCCAGCTTTGCAGGCGTGGATGAAATCTGATTCAGTTTCATGGATATGCAGGGACAAAGGGAGAGATTCAAGGATACCTGTTCAACAGGAAGAATAGATTTTGTTTTGGCTTTTCAATTCTCAGTAAATTATGTAACATTACGAATTAATAACGTGCTTTTTTTTGTGCGGGTCTATACAATACATCCTGGGAGCAGCCCCTGTCCTCGCTGTGCGGGGAGGTTAACGTGGCTCAGCTTGGGTCTGCGCTGTGAGGTGCAGCCGGCACACACCTGCCACACCTGCCACTGAGCCAGGACCTTCTGCGGTCTCTGTTAATGACAGAGCAAACAGCATTCCAGCACAGCCCACACAGAGGCTGGATACAGCCCGCCACTCTCTGGGCTCCTGATCCCAAAAGCCTACAAAGGTGCAGTTCCCACTGGGGCTTGTCCTTCCTCAAAGCTTGAGATGTAGCGCAGAGTAGGAAGTGAAGGTTGTTTTGTCCTTTTTCTTTTCGAGGAAAACGTTTACGCACACGGTCCATTTGTATGAGTTAGCATAAACCCCTAAGGACTGGCCAGACCTGCTTTTCCTGCCCCACGAGTTGGAGGGAGAAACGGTATGTGGGATATTTTGGCGTCTGTTAGAAGCAACTGCTGTCTTCAGAGAATTTAGTAATCTAGGTGATTCGGCAGATGGGAAGTTGCAGAGGACCTGGTGGCTTCTTTGGTACAGACCTGGAATTCAGCAAATCTGCAGTTGCACAGGAAAGGGCAAAGGAAGGTGGGATTGTTTGATGTTGGCTGTGAATGGTTGTCCTCGCTGTGTTGCTCCTGCTCTCCCTTTTGTAATCAGAGGTTGATGTAGCTGAAGAGAGAGCTACAGACCGATACACCGCTATTCCAACAGTTTAGCAGTGTTCTGTAAGTGTGTGCTGCTCACTTTGAAACCTGTTGCTACAGGAGCAGTGATAGTTCATTCTAGGATTGTTCTGGTGAGGAATTGAAAGTTTTAAGTTACTCCTGCATGCTACTAGCTTTCATATAGTAACTATAGATGTTAGGAATAAATACAAAAATGCGTTAAATATGTTAGGAACTTTTATTACTACACCTCTGTTTATCTCAGAATTCAATTGAACTGAGAAAATAAAGATATCACTTGACACATCTCCGACAAGTTTATAATTATTGTACTATTCGGCTTAAGCACAGTATCATGCTTAACATCTGTGAAAGTCTGATGTACCTATCTGGACTTCATAAGTGTCTAGTTTTGCTCATATTTCTTGTCAGCTTGCGGAAGAAAATTAAACAAGAACAGAATGTGTACTGAGGGAGGATTGTGTGCGTGGTGCTATGTCAATAAAATGACAAATTGACAGTCTGAAATCCTTTGAAACGGAACAGAGGCAGTTTTACAGTAACAACGTAACTTCGGGACTTATTGATGGCGGTTCTGTTATTTCTCGAACAAAGCCACTGTGGATCAGTCTAAAGAGAGACCTTGGCTTATTGTATCTGTCAGGGCTAAAGCGCTGTCAGAAAATGCCATGGGAATGGAATAAAGAGAAACTGGAAGGAGAATGGGAGGGAGGGACTGGCTCCTGTGCCTTTCAGGCAGTCTCTCCTTCTGTGGCGAGAGATGAGCGTTGTGAGTAGGCAGGACCGCTTCAGTCAAGAATGGCAATCGGTGTCAGCGCACACAAAACTACACAACACCCCCACTCCCTGCCCGCCAATCAAGATATCTTCCCACACGACACTGGCACAAAGACTCTGGTAAATGTCGTGAAGCGTCTGAGAGGTGTTTGAATGCATAATGCGCTCGCCCTGCGTTTGTTCTCGGCAAGCCCTCATCTGGGGAGCATGCTGCAGTAACGGGGAAGAGCACAGTTGCTCCTCTTTGATGTTTCCAGCAGCCTCTGAAAATTCCCCTTCAGGGGGCGTGCACTCACTGAAGACACCTGCTCCAGTACTGCCATCTTCTCCCCCGAAGATATGCACTAACAGTCTTGTGTACCTTGTTGAAGGAGCCTGGTTGGTTCATGAGGAGACCTCTGAGCAGTGCATCGACCGTTTTCTTTGACTCTCATCCTCAGTCTTCCCATCCATTCACTTTCATCTGTTACACAAAGATGGCTCCTTACCTCAGAAGATACAGAATCTGAGCCGGTGACCTTATTGCTGAGTTGCCTGTCCTGTAAAGAACCTCTTTATCGAGGAGTCTGTCTTCCTGTCAGATTTGGGTGCTCTGCCTGACCGCTATCATGTCTGACTGAAAGATTTGATGTGGTTTTGGGTGGAGAAATATGACATCTGATGTCATTTTCTGCCTTGTAGGCTCTGTAGGCTTTGCGGCAGACAGGGCTATTCAAGTTGCTATGTAGACGTACAATGGATGCACTTCAATGTGCAAAAATGAGCCCAGTGTCTGTGCCCCCCAATTGTCCAAGTAATCTGTTTGAACAATGAAACATGGGCTACAGGGAACGAGTGAAAACTATGTGGAAGTGAATTTATTATTGAAAACAGGAGGCACTTCTTTATCCAAAGGATTGTGAGAGGAACAAGCTGCCCATGTTGTTTCCTTCAAGAAACCAGTGAGACCCTTGAATCAGTTACCTCCCAACAGGCTTTATGGGCTGAATGGCCTCTCGAGAGCATTTCTCTCCTCTCCTGTTCTGAAGTTCTGTTCTGTGTGTCTGTTTGTCTATAGTCACTCCTGAGGCCATTGGTTTCCTGTCTGCGGTGGGCGTCTTCATCGTGGTGCTGGCTGTGCTCTTCCTCTTCATCAGTAAGAAGCTCTGTTTCCAGAGGATCGGCGGCCTGCCCTGCCTGGAACACCGCAGGAAAAAGAAACGCTCCCGAGAGAAAGCAGGGATTCACGAGGGTCTGGGTAAGAGGCTGTGGGGTCTGCTAGTGGTCTGTGTGTGTCCTTCAGTTCATTGTTAGGCCGACTGGCAGACTGTCTCCCTCACCATGTTCTGGTCTGTTTCCTGTGAAAATCACTGCAAATTCACTGAACTGCAGACTGAAGCCTGTTAGTAGAAATATGTCTTTTTAAATTGTTTTCTTCATTCTCAAACTACCTCTCACTCCAGTCATGTTTGCTGTGACTTTGAAGAACACATAGAACAAAAAATAAATCACAGATTTCCGCGTACTGCTTTTGGGCTACATACAAGAATGGGAGTTTCAGAATGATTTAATTTTCTCTCTATTCCGAGGACAGTATTTCCGCTTCTACTGTTTTGAGAGCTCAAGTGACGCACACTTCGGAGGATACTGTGCCTCAGTGGATACTGTGGTATGTTTTGGAACCTCGCTCCTGTATCAGTGTACTCCAGTGTGCAATCTTCTCTCCCTCTCTGAGCAAGAGCACCTCCCTGACCGATAGCTGTTATTATTGCAAGGCCATTGAATATAAGGTTGATTATTTGTTAAAACAGAACATTTTCTTCCAAGGAGTTTTTAAGAGTTCTCAGGAGTGTGGTTCAATTTTTTCTTGTTTTGCTACAAACGTACAACTGTCCCGATGAGGTGAATTACTGTATCAAAGGCAAGTGAGCCCTTGTTAGAGTCTGAAAACGATTGTCACGCTGACCAGAGTTAGAGTTTCATTCTGTGTGAGGGAATCCCCTGGCCTTGTTGACTGTGTCCTACAGTCAAAGAGTCAACCAGCTGGTTCCCTTGGTCTCCTGTGAGGAAGACAACTGTCGTATTCTTCTGTTAACTGCATTGTATAATGCTTCACAATCACAGAGCACCCTCTTCTGGGCTTGCAAATGTGGTCGCTGCTATCCACAAGTGTATTAAGAGACTATAGTCCCCTAGATAGCATAATAAGGTTGTTGGTCTTGATTGCATAGTTATGTTCATTACTAACTGCAGCTGTGACATTCCCACCCCACCCCCTGACAAGCCTGTGAACACTGTTGCCTGATGCTCTTCATCAGTGCGTGCCTTCCCACAATGCACCTGCTCACTTCCTGACAGTACAGAACTGAACAACAGTTGCCGTGTGGTGAAGGGAGGCGTGGTGGTTGGCGTTGCTGCCTCACAGCTTTTGGATTCTGGGTTTTTGTGTGGAATTGGCATGTTTGACTCTGCATAGGCTTTCTCCCACCTTCCAAAAACATGTTGACTAGGTTAATTGATGTGTTTAAATTTTTCCTCTGTGCTTGTGTGTGTGTGTCTCCTGTGCTGCACTGGTGTCTTGTTCAGAGTGCAGTCCTGCCTGGTGTCCTTGTCTCCAGGAGATTGTGATCTAAGCCAATCCTGGAGTCCTGCAGATGAGAGCAATGCTCTGCTGCAGCCAACTTTCTGGTCTTGTGTTTGTCTAACAGACGATAGAGAATTTAGCTTCTGAAGAAGGAAGGTGGAGCAATCAAATAGGATAAAGTGAAGTATTATCAACCAGGTGACCAGATCAACCTTTTGTACCATCTGTTTAAATAGCAAGGCTTGTGAACATTATTATCATATACAAGCTTACATGAGATCAAAGAGCCACACTCATCACACTTATCCATTAAGGTTAGACTGAGGAATTATTTCACACACCAGTCACGCTAACACAATATTAGTAAAGAAGTGAATGAGGCACATCTTCATTGGCCATTACATGATCACATTTGTTTTCTAAGTAAATAGTCGTACCTGCACAGTACATGTGTGTTGACTTTAGTTTTCCAACAGTTCTTGAATTTAGAGATATTGTCAGTCATTTTTCCAAGAGATCTTGCCTTGAAAATGAAATAATAATCACGGGAGGCAGCCAGTCCACTGTCTATTTTGTTGTGTTTGAACTATGGTTTAAACGGTAAGATTGAATGAATATAAGAACTGTGCAAACGCTTGACAGTGTGAGGTAATGGTGCCAATATCTGCTGTGCCAGGCCAGGCGGTAGATAAGAGATTACAAAAGAGAGGAGGCTCTCGAACAATGTTGAAATACAGTCATACAAGAGCATTATGCAGATGTAACATTGCTTCCCTTTATTTGAATTCGGCACATTTTTCTTCACAATACGCCTCTGAATCACTGCCCTGCTTGCTCTCCTGTTCCTGCGCCGCCCACCACAGGCCAGCAGTGATGTCACATGGCCAGGAGCTCAGTGCACAGCACGCTGGGTGAGAGCAAACTCCCTCTCTGAGGAACAGAGCAGTGAACCTGCAAAGGGCTTTCAGCGCAGTTTAAACCCAATTAAGGCTGGGATAATGGGCACTTCCCACCCGCTGAGTGTGGGTGAGTCCGAGTGTGTTTGTGTTACCTGGCGATGTGGAGGAGTGCAGTGCGCAGCAGGGCTTGGGTCAGGAGATTGTTTAATGAGCGCTGCGAGAGAAGTGGGAGCAGGGCAGCCTGGGAAATGGAAGCACTCAGTCTCGGGCTGCCAGCTGTTAGCCGCACAGGCCAAAACTCCACATGGGGCGCCGTGGAGCAGAGTTTTCAGAACTGAGATACATGCTATTAATTTAGAACAGAAGACAGGAAGAAAGGTTCTAAACAAGAGGCAGCCGTTTGGCCCAATCCTAACTTATTTGGTTGCTAGTAGCTGAGTGATAAATAAAGCCAAGTGCATACCCGAATGAATTTGTTGTATTATTCCCAAACCTCTCATTTATCAATGCTAGATTCCATAATCATTTCACTCGTATGGTATAGAGTAGAATTATATAGTAGTAATTATTGAAGCTTCTTTGAAAGGGTTAAAATGGTGCTGTAGTTTAAAGATTGCTTTACCCATCCACTCCCGTGTTGCATGTTCGGTAGTAATGTAGATGTTGCAGCCTGCAGTGAGTCTATTCTCAGTGCACGTTCCGTGTCTCAGTCTGAGCCTGCTGGCGTTCAGTCACCTGGCTCAGTAACCAGTGCCTCTCCTCCTACTTACACTGTAGTCAAGGACTGCATTACTCCCCCAGGATTCTCATCTCTACACAAACAGGCTCTTAAGACCTTATCCTCTTCTCTTTCAAACATTTCAAGCAAACCTAGCATGGCATGAATGCATTGTACGCCCCTGGTACAAGTATGTGCAGATGCTTTTATTGATCTATAGTGCCTATGGACTATTTGTTCCAATGTAAGTGGAAGCGAACAGGTTTGCGATAACTGAATAACTTCACTTAGTGGTCTCTATGCATAGTGTTATGTAAGTGTCCTTGAAGGTGTCTTGGCCTGTTTATTTCTAATTGATTGTGTAGGCAGCTGAGAGAGGGGTGGAGGATGAGTGTGGGCCATTTAGATTCTGGGGGTGTGGCACATCGGAAGGGGTGCAAGGCCAGTGCCAGGCCATGCGTGCAGGGGTACAGTATCCAGCACCTGATGCCCTTTATTTCACCTGGCATGAAGACAAAGTATTAAAATTTTAGGAGTGTGTTTCCCCTTTTTCTTTTCTCTGCAGTTCAAATCTCATCCTCCTTCAAGTGTTACCACCTTAGGGTCCAGGAAAGGGGTTCAGTTAAGTGAGCAAGAAAATCTGTTGATTGGTGGCTCATAGGATGCTCTAGTTAAGTGAACTGGGCCTCACAGTATCTTCGGCGTACTTCATACGGCAGAGTCCCAGTCTCATAAACACATGGGACCCCAGAGGATGAGTTTTTACTCTAGTGCCCTTTCAGAGATACAGCGGGCATGACTGCTAGAAAGGGATACAATATCATTGCCGTGCTAGCTGACCCTTTTCTGACGGAGGCAGACAATAACAGGAAAGGAAGCTTTTATTCAGAAAGGATCATTTTCTGAAAAGCTGTCAGACTCGGTTGTTCTGCCGCATTAGAGCTCTTCCTTTGAGGATCACTGGATATTTTCTTTGAAACATAAGCTTTATTAGCACTCGGCTGGCATTTCGATGGCTACAGAGGTGTGTATTAATGCACTCGAGGGGCTCCGAAGCCGCAACTCTGTTATATGTTTCAGCTCATTACAGTTTCCCTCTCAAAGGATGCACAGAGACTGCGATCATGTATTAGTCATTTGAAAAAGCCCTGCTGTGCTGAGTTTTGGGAAGGAGGATTACAGTGCAAAAGCTTTGCTTTTTATGCCTCCAGTCTGCAGAATTGCAGTACAGTATATGGTTTACATTCCCTTCTCTAGGCCATTATTGGTTGATCATCGTTGTTTATCCACCAGATAAAGAGATGGACTTTCCCTTCATGCTCTTCTGTGGGACATTTCAAAGCAGGTGATTGATTTCTGCGATGGTGATGTGTTGAGATCAAAATGTCATAGAGTTCCTGTCACTTATACCCAGGCTCATTTCATGAGTCACAGTGCACAGGTACCAACAGTTCAGTGTCTGGAGGATCTAGTAAGAACTCATTAATTACCAGCACTGTTCCAGTTTAACAGTTTTTAAAGAAGATTGTATTGTGTTCCCTGCATACAAGCACCACATTCCTCTCTTTCACATGAAGCGTACACCACCTTTTATCACATCTAAGGAATTTAAAGACCTTCACCGTATGTCTTGGAAAAACCATCTCTGAATGGACTTTTGGCTCTCAAACAGAGCAGCTTGTTTTTCTGAGTACAGGAGATCTGAATTTGCATTATATTCCTGTCTTTGCAGGGCTCATTTGATCTCAAGTGAACCTGCTTCCTCTTTCCCTCAGCTGCAGGACAGGTTCATTTGCACATGGGTAGGCCTGTTTTTATGGTTCTCCACTTCTCCTCGCAGAAGTGGTGCAGCAGTAGCAATGGTGTGTTGACCAGCGCCCCCTGTGTGTTGGAGCGTGCGTGTTCACCAGGTGCCGGACAGAGCTGCCTAGTGATGACCTCTTCTCAGGAGACAGAGAGTGGCCTGCCCGCCTTCACTGCCTGGGTATCTCGGGTCTCTGATGCTATATCTGCCACCTTCCTGAACCTCGGCAGACCAGGCTCACAGGGCACAGAAACCGGGTCGAGTTCCAGTCAGAGTCAGACCGGCACTGACCAGGATGTTTTCGGGCACACAGACCCCTTAGAGCAGGAGCAGGAGACACTGACAGACAGCAGTGACTCTGCAGACAGCACAGTCTTCCCACAGACGATCTCTGAGCAGCAGCTGGAGAGCCAAGAGATGCAAGCCTGTCACCAGGATGGCACAAGAGTGGACACCCGAGCTGTTGGTACAGCCCCAGCAGTTTCCCACACTGATGCCCAGAGGCCGGCTGAGGTCGGTTCTGGGCTGAGCTGCCCAGGTCTGATGGAGGAACAGATCCAGGAGCATCTCTGCACCATCCCGGAAGAGGGCGAAGACCCGGAGAGCCAGACCAGTGGGCAGGAGGAGGACTCTCTCGGGCAGAGCCAGTTTGCTCCACACACTGCTGGTAAGAACACAGCCAGGTCAGCATGCATCTCCACAACAGCACGGCTGTCGGTTTGCAAAAGTGACCTGGATCATGCTATTTCACACAAATATCAAAAAGGATGAACAAAAATCATTTACTCTCCCAGACGAGACCTAAATTGATTTTCTTCTGGCATTTAAAATGTATTGAAGAGAAAACTCCTCCACATTTGTCAGGCTTCACAGTCCTTGAGTGATTTCCTGCCACCTCTGTGTTAGGTCTCAAATGTTAAACTGGAATAGGTAACCTTTCCCATGTTTGCATGCTGCAAGTTTCCAACAGGGTTCAGGTCAGTGCCAGTGTGTGATGGAAGTGCTGTTTGCTGAGTAATCTCTTGGTCTACACAATGGCGGTACTGAAGTTTCAATATTGACAGGAGATAATAGTGCTGCTGTAAAGGACAAAGCTACCAGGCTTTAGTAAAAAGGAGAATGATTGTTTATCTTTTCCCCATGGGTGTGTGTTAAACTGCAAACAGAATTGCAAAAAGGGTTCTTATGCATATAAAGGTGTGCTTTTTCCTGAGTTCTCTTCCCTACAAGGAAAATAAAATGCATTTCAGGACCATCCTGTGAAAATGGTATCAATGTAGTAAAAATACTGATGTGAATTTATTCTGACAATAGGAAATATAACAGTTGGTTTAATGGAGTCAATAATTCACTTTCATTTTTGTTTTGACAATATTGTAGCAGTTATGTATAATTTTAGATTCATTAGGACACTTTTTTTAGGAAACTTTGAAATTACATTTTAAAATACTGTATTTTCTTTCCACTGAAATTAGGACTTTGCTTGAGAACAGAAAATTAAGTACCTTATGATATCAAAACTGCAAAATTAAAACAGTCTTTGAATGTCAAATTGCTTATTTCTATGAAAAGTTATGAAACATTCGACCTTTTTTCAGTTTTGTTTGTTGACAGATTAAAGTTCAATAGCCAGGCGTGTGTGGTGGTCAGTGTGGGACAGTCGGTAGCCAGGTGTGTGTTGGGTGGTCAGTGTGGGACAGTCGGTAGCCAGGTGTGTGTGGTGGTCAGTGTGGGACAGTCAGTAACCAGGTGTGTGGGGTGGTCAGTGTGGGACAGTCGGTAGCCAGGTGTGTGTGGTGGTCAGTGTGGGACAGTTGGTAGCCAGGTGTGTGTGGTGGTCAGTGTGGGACAGTCGGTAGCCAGGTGTGTGTGGGGTGGTCAGTGTGGGACAGTCGGTAGCCAGGTGTGTGTGGTGGTCAGTGTGGGACAGTCGGTAACCAGGTGTGTGGGGTGGCCAGTGTGGGACAATCGGTAACCAGGTGTGTGTGGTGGTCAGTGTAGTTAGCCAGTAGGTGTGTTGTATGGTGAGAGAACTGTGTTTGCTCTTCCACCAGGTGGATAGAGAGGGAGTGCGGGTATTTTTAGAAAGCAGGTGAAAGACGTCATGTTTATCGACATGATTATAGTCCTCTGTTTACCTTGGAGGGAGCCAGCAAGCAGCCGATATGCCTGAAGGATTATTAACTGTTGAAACACAATGATTACAGAGATTTAAGCAATGAAAGCCAAGGTACATCTTCTGAAACTGGACATTGTGAATATATGTTTATTTTTATTATATTGATGACAAAGCTATCACCTGACCTCCTTAGAACTGTGGAGGGATTGTTGAAAATGGTGATTTCAGTGAGAGAGACCTGCATTGTTTGCAAAATGATTTTTGTTTGAACATCATTATTTGCTTTGCATTAGGAGATTTTCTTTTGCTCTGTAACAAGTGGTTACTTTCGGTCATCTCCAGTACGGTAGGGGCGTATACTCATACAGGCAGAATGCTTCCTCACTCACCACCTCCATGTGTATTATTACAATTAGACAACAGTCCGTTGTGTTTGAATCAGCAGCTAGTTCCCACTATACCCGTGTCAATCTCTTTCTGAACAGCCATGTATTTAATAGGTATTGAAAGCTATAGTCCCGTTTCACTCTCTACATCTGGTTTTAATACTTGTAGCAATACCCTGCAATCAATCTACAATTACAATCGTCCAGGAAACACTTAAACCCTGCTGCACTGGAAAAAATATTTAATGAAATATCATTTTCTTTTAGGACAGAATTCATATGGCTTGTAATGATGGATATTATCTGTTTTTCTTTAGAACAAAATGATTAATTATGTGAGTGACAGCTCTGAATGCATGTGTAGCATAAGCTTCTTTATAGGAAGATCTTATTAAAAGGTTCCATTCCAAGAACGGTTACCAATAGCTTTTGATGTTCTTCTTAAGTTATTTCTGTAGCCTTGTTGCATGTTAATTTTTGTGTTTTTATAAAGTACGTAATATTAGTTAAAAACAAGCACACTTCAGTTCTGGCAACCTGGAACTTACAGTCATTACGTATATAAATAGAACATGATCATTGACTGCAAAGTTAAATGTTATAACCTTGGAAAAAGACTTCAGGCTCAATGTTTGTATTCTTCTCCTGTGGAAACTCCTCTTCATGGGGCAGCTTGGTGTGAAATCCAATTTATTTTAAAGAAACAGGGAAAATTGCATTGAATTTACTAAATAACTATTCTTATAAATGTTTCATAGTATACCTCTAATAACATTAGTAACATTTTATTTCTGAAAGATCAGCTTTATTCCTTTATTACTGTATATGTAAGTTGTGTGTGCCTCTCCTTTAACTTTAATTCAAAGAAAGAGGTGATCATTTCTTGTGTAAACCTTTGATGCTAGTTTCACCACCTTGCACCTGAACCACACAGTCTCTGTAGATCTCAGAAGCTAAGCAAGACCGGGCTTGGTCAGTACTGGATTAGGGGATCTGTAAGAAAAAGTACAGGCTGCTGCTTTAAGTGGTGTTGGTGGAGCAGTAGGTGGCAATTTTCCCTCTGGACCACAATTTCAAATCTAATGCCCCAGTATGGTGGGCTGTCCTGCAGATGAGATGTTAAACTGGAGCCCTGCCTCCTTGTTCAATAAAAAGCCCACGGCACTGTTCCTAGCAGTAGGGTTGTTAACCCCATTGTCCTGGCTAATCTCCTCTTTGGACTTCAACAATCTCGGCTCCCTAAGGTTCCCACTTAATTCAGCTGGAGTCATTTCTCACTGTGCAGAATGGCAGGTGGGTGCTGCATTGTACTGATGGTCTTTTTGGGATCCCTTGGGAAGAAAAATGTTTTAGCTGTCTGGAACTGGAAGATGCCCGAGGACGATGTTTGTTGGATGGGAATAAAATCACATCAAACATGACTGGAAAGTGAAGGTATAGGCATTCTTTCCCTGACAGGGCTCTCTCACTCTGCGTTTCCACCCATCTGCCTGTCTGCAGACAGCCCCTGTTCTTCACCTAAGCTTGCTTCCATCCGGTGCTCGTTCTGCTCCTTCAACAACCTTTGGGACAGCGTACCAGTTTGAAACTGTGTTAAGCAGTCCCTTCATCCTTCTACTCCTTTTTTCTGTTGTTGTAAATGCAAGGGCTCATGAACGTCTGTTCTTTTTCGGCCTCCTTTGCACTCTCTTTTGGGTACTTCATCCTCCCTTCGGGGCCAGCAGTGTTGTCCTCTCGGCTCCCCTCTCTCTCTCTCTCCTCCTTTCTCTCCCCAGTGAACAGCTACGGGGAGGACGGAGCTCTGTCCACGTCGTCCGACAGCGAGGACGAGATCGCTAAGCACTTTGAGATCTCGGTGTCGCGCTCGCAGAGCTTCCGCTCGGGCACGCAGGCCGGCTCCGAGCGGCCCCACGGATTCACCCAGCTGCTTTCCAATCCAGAGGAGGGCAGCACGGAGCCCTCTGACTGCGAAGGTACCTGACGTGGCCTCCTGTAGCACTTGGCCTGTGTCCAGGAAGCTGGCTGTGTGTCGCTCTTCAGCGACAGCAACATGGACTCTGCTGCAGGGGGGTATATATGCAGTAGCATAGCAGCTGGGGCTCTGGGCTTGAAACTGGAAGGCTGTGGGTTCAAACGCCAGGTGGAGCATTGTTGTTGTACCCCTGAGCAAGGCACTTCACTTAGATTGTGCCGGTAAATTGCCTAGCTGTGTGAAGGAGTTCAAATGAAAGTTGCTTTGCATAAAACATCAGCTAAATAACCCTGTCAACCAGGCTATGCAGCAGAAGTGCTTTGAAAGGACTGTTTTTTGGTTTATCCTTGCAGCATGCAAACGTGTACCATTCCAGTTTTTTTTACTCCAGTATTTCTGTGTATTGCATAAAAGCTCTGTTTCATTCTCTTTCTCTCCACATCCTCTGCAACAATACTTTTGTGTTCATTCTCATGCACTTGAGCCCCGTGTAAAACATACACTTGACAGAACCACGGTTGTGATGGGCTTGTAGTGTAAATGGCCATTATCATGAGCCTCGGTATGTCCAGCCTCAATGGGATGCTCTCTGGGTCCCAGTGGTTTGAATTAGTCCTGTTCCATTCTTATTCAGATGAAGCCAGATTGATTACTAATGTGTTAACTATAAGGACATGAGCACCATAGGTGGAAGATGCGTCTGTTCTGTTTGAATTGTTTTGGTTGTTAAAGATGAACTTTATGATTGGAACCAGAATGGAAAACATGGGAAATATTATGTAAACCAATAGACTGGTGTAATAATAGCAGCGAAATGAGTCACTATTCCCCGTTGCCATGGTATAGCATGATTATTGCAATGAATGTAGTAGGTTTATGCATATATATATATATGTGGGTTTGGCAACAGAGGTCAAGAGTTTTTTCCATTAAAAATGAATATGAAATGAAAGTAAACGTGCTTTAGACAAATTACATTAGGTATTGTTCGTTCACAGAAGTATTATTCCTAAATATGAATTAAAATCCTTTTTTAATTTGAAAGACTCACTAAACTGCCTGATGTTTGACATCTGTTCAGGTCATTCCCCATGGCTCTATATTGGAGCAGAATTCTAATTCTAAAGTATAGTGTCGATTTGTATGCAGTTTTAGAAAAGAATGAATGGAATAAACCTCTTTGCCAGAGATGAAAATAAAGCACCCAAGAAGAAGGTTCTTGTATGAAATGTGAATTTGAAGAACACATTGTAAACGCAGGCCAGTTTGAGTCGAGTGTGCGCGGTTTCAGGGGGGGGGATGTCTGACGCTGTAACTCTGCTGGCAGATGGCGACGGGCTCAGCCGGCTGAGTTACCAGGATGCCCAGTCGTACCCGGACGACGAGCGGGGCTCTCTGGGCTCCCGGGGCGCTGCGGAGGGCCTGGGGGCGGGGCTGCAGAAGTGCTCAGAGGGCACGGAGGCCAGCCTGGCCCCCAGCCTCAGCAGACAGGCCGCCGAGGGCAGCCTGGAGATGGAGACGGCGGTCGACAACCAGGGCTACGACAACAACGATGCAACGGACACCTCCTCCACCTGGAGCCCTGAGGTACGGCCAGGGGCGAGGGCAGGTGTGGCACGAGCGCAGGTCCTCCGATTGACATTGCTATGAAACAGCAAGGCACCTGGAGCAGGGCGGTGGCATTGAGCACTTTTTAGGAGCCTGGGCACCGATCACTGGGTGAAGTGCAGTTCATTGTTCTGAGCAACAGGCTTGCTAAGAGCGGATAAATCTGGCCAGCTGTGGTCCATGTTACGGGTGCAGCTGGCATCAATTAACCCTCATTATCCAATTTCCAGTCCACACCCCTTTCTTCACTATTTAAACCCTCCGTTCACTCCGAATCATCGCTCGGTATTAGGAATCTATCCGCCTCCTGAGCTCGCATGGTCCTCTACCTCTGGCCACTGACACACAGACCCATCTTGCTTTGGACTTTATGAAAACCCTCTCGTCTCGCCCCTTTTCGGATTTGTTTGCCTCGCTGATCTCTCAACCCGGATTCGACCTCGCCGGGAACTACTGACCACTCTGCTGCCTCGCCCCTCTCGGACTCGTAGGCCATCGGACTCTCTTAGAGACCTGCACAGGGTTCATAACAACTCGCCCGGAACAGTCCAGGAGTTTGTTCACGGAGAGCTGCTCCCTGGATGAATGTTGGGTGTTGTGGGGGGTCATGTCAGGGAGACACCCCGCAGTTACTGCTATGTTCGGAGGATTGGCAATACATTGGCACAGGATGGCATGAGAATCAGGTTTCAGTTCAGGGCCCCAGAACCTGGAGAACACAGTCTGAGATGTATTCATATACTACATATACCGAATCTTGCATATTGTGTTGCGTATATGCTACAAAAATAATTTCAGTGTAATCAGTGTACGCTCAGCTAGTTGTCTAAATCCCACACACCTAACATTTTTGAAGCGCTGAAGCTAATTTATTACCACTCACTAATTACCGCAGTTTGGCTCTTAATGTGTTGTTGCTCATGGATTCGGATTTATTGGAGTCATTACCATGCCAGCATGCCCAGGGGGAGTGAAAGTCAATGATACAGACTGTACAACAAATGCTTCCCTATTAGAGATTATTGCAGGGAAGGAAGTGCTTGCCCTGGAGCAGGGCCAGCAGTACAGAAACATGAGGGAGTGAGCTTGCTACCTGTAACAGGTAGGCTGTTGAAGGTGAACGATGAAGCTCTGGATCAAAGCTCCAGACTCATGCACTTTGGAGTTTACAGTGAGTGATGGTGCGTGTAGTGGAAGTCATGGCGTAGAGTGTCATTTGTCGTGTTGTGTGTGCATGTGGGTGGACTGTGCTCTCTTGGCTTCAGTGCTTATCTAATCTGCTCTGCCGCCGTGTATCTGCCAGCACCAGCAAACACTCTCTGTCAGCTCTCTGCACCTAAAATGACATTCAAGGCTGCCGTTAGAGAAAGAACTCCTGCTTTTCAATCTGGTCCCTTTTTTTGTTGCTGCCCTCTCCTTTTAGAATAGTACTTCTGAGAGCCCAGGAAACCATACACTTGAAGGAATTATCTGAAAGTCTCAAAGCTGAAACACTGCATTGGCGATTCATGTGCCTCAGGCTCTAAAATAAAGAGGAGGACGCTTTTAGTCTTTGACCTGCACTGGCCCACTTGTTAAAAGAAAAAGATCTCAAGCAATTTAATTCTATTATGCACCAGGCAGTGCAGCACTCCTTCCTTAAGAGAGACTCATTCATTTCTCCAAGTCTTAGAATCCTAGAAGAGTCAATTCTCAGGCAGGATTGTTTTCTGCCTTGTGTGAATTAAGTAGCAGGCGATGGTCTCCATTCGTGATGGTGGCACTGCCTGTTCTACCCATGCATGTGCCTCTTTCCCTCAGGAGCAGGGAGCAGGGGAAGTCTCCTCTCAGCTTGCGGAGACTCACCAGCCCATCTCCAGATGTGGTGACCTCATCATCATCCTGGACTACAAGGTAGAGGCGCAGAAACTCCTGGTGACCGTGGTGAGAGCCAGAGACATCCCGGATAAGGAGCGCAGCGGGATGGACGCCTGGCAGGTGCATGTGGTGCTCCTGCCCAGCAAGAAGCAGAGGCACAAGACCAGCGTGCAGCGGGGCTCCACGCCGCGCTTCAACGAGACCTTCCGCTTCTCCAGGATCGACGCCACCGAGCTGGGCGGCTACGCCCTGCGCTTCCGCCTGTACGCGGTAGGCAAGATCGCCAGGGAGCGCATGATGGGGGAGCAGCTGTACCACCTGAGCAGCCTGAGCCTGGAGGGCGAGATGGAAGCCACGCTGGTGCTGGAGCCTCGCAGCAACATGAAGGTGAGACAGCGGCACACGGGCAGGGCTGGGCCTCTCATGTCCCCGCACTGCCAGGGTTGTTGCCTGACAACCCGAATCCGAGCTGAGAGGAAAATCCGAAACTCTTGAGCTCCCTTGGCACAAAAATCTGTATTTCCATGATGTATACTGAATGTGTGAAGTGACTGGTAAAGTGTACATCTGTTGGCCTGCTTGTCTTGCTGAGAGGTGGAAGAGGTGAAACGGCCATGCGGTCTGTATTAATCCCCACAGGCTGTGTGGTGTTCTGTTGTGTGTCTTACTGGAGAGAGGGGCTGAGCCGTGTCACACAGCACCTTCAGTCTGACACTGTCTTTCCTCAGAGTGCGGACTCCCAGGTCAGCTTGTCCGCCATCTCGCACAGCGACAGCGCCTCGTCCACGCAGTCCCTGTCGCATGGCGGCGTCCCCGAGCTGCTCATTGGCCTGTCCTACAATGCAACCACTGGCCGCCTCTCGGTGGAGATGATCAAGGGCAGCCACTTCCGCAACCTGGCTGTGAACCGCCCCCCAGGTGAGGAGACCGCTCAGGCAGAAAACATGGCTGACTCTGCACACAGTCCAGTCAGCGGGTTCTGGGAGCGCACAAGACCGCTGTGGAAGATAACTGCGTTCACTTAAAGGGATATCCCAGTAAAAGCACTGCACACACCGGCTGCGCTGTAGGCCTAGAGTTCACGTGCAGGGCTTTGTCTAGAGATACGTTGATAGTACTTGACAGATGGAGTGTGTATGCATTTATGTGCGCCACACAAAATCAGAGGCGGGACTGACACTGCAGGGTTTCGGTCAAGTGACAGAAATGACCTGTGCAGAATGTAGAAAAGTGTTAGAAGTTGCATAAGTAAGATGTGGCAAATGATTGCAATTAGGGAAGTGTAGCTTTCATGGTAATTCTGGTTTCCTGTTTGCCTTAATTTTAACCTTCTGATTTCACTGCTTCTCAGGGTGGCTAGAAGAGCACAGAACAGGAAGCAGCGCTGCACTTCAGGGTTGGGACCCAGTTATAAATAGCTGCCGAGTACTGAATTGCAATCGCTGGTCACTTTTTGTGATCGTAATTGACAGAACTGACCTGTTTCCCAGTCTGGGGCACTGTAGCCTTAAGGGGCTCTGACTACCCCTGCTGTTCTGTTTCTGTGCCACCTCGGTCGCTTTTTATTCTTCCCTTCACACTCTCCTTTGTTTACTAATGGTGTTCTCACCCCACGCAGGGCGCAGAACACTTTTCTCTCTGAGGCTCAGGGTTTCAAATTCATTCTCATCACGCTGCCTAATCACTCTCACTGCTGTGAAAATACAGGGTTTATAAATAGAACATCAACACTAATGAAAAAAAAGCCTTTGAAAAAGACAAATTCTGCTTTGCTGTATTGAAGGAAGGTAACAAGTTTATCTAATGAGAGCATTTACCAGAAGCACTATAGCCCACGGCAGCATCATATGTGCTGCAAATTGGATTGGTTCTGTTTTGTTTGAAAGGTGCCAGCCTAGGCTTTAAGTACTCTGTGTGCTTCTTCTAGACGATTAATAATGAGTGGTGTCACAGTTACTGGACAGCTATGTCACTGACCAGTTGGTTCTGTGAAAGTTCTTCCTAAAATTCTTTTTTTTAAAAAAACGATCTAGATTGTGAATTTAAATTTGAGTAGAACATTCAATGAGACAGGGAAATCAGAATTTTTGAAACTTCAGGGATCAAAAGCTTTCGGTCATCAGGCCGCACACAGTGACCGGGCGATGTGCTGCTTCTTGCCGAGAGCCCAGCGGTGGGTGTGTTCCTTAAAACGGCGCTCCTCCTTCTCGCGCAGATACCTACGGCAAGCTGACGCTGCTGAACTCCGTGGGCCAGGAGATGTCCCGCTGCAAGACCTCCATCCGGAGGGGGCAGCCCAACCCTGTGTACAAGGAGACCTTCATCTTCCAGGTGGCCCTCTTCCAGCTGTCCGACGTCACCCTCATGGTCTCCATCTACAACCGCCGCAGCATGAAGCGCAAGGAGATGATTGGCTGGGTCTGCCTGGGCCAGAACAGCAGCGGCGAGGAGGAGCAGGCCCACTGGCAGGACATGAAGGAGTGCCAGGGCCAGCAGGTCTGCCGCTGGCATGTCCTGCTGGAGTCCTAGAGGACTACCACCCACCCCATCCCCCCCTCCACTCACGACCCTTGTACACACCTGTCAGAGTGGCCTGCACCTGGCAGGGGCTCCTGCTGCCTGCCTGGATCCGCAGGAGGCGTTGACTTCTGTCCCGCGACCGGAGCCTTCTTCCGAAGAGCAGGTGCCTGCTGGCATCGCGTCTACTGTGTGTCGGGTACCCCACTCTTTGGCCTCCGCCCCCCACTCAGGACGGGTTTGCAGCAGGCATCTGGGATGGATTTTTTTTTTGTGCCCCTGGAACTAATCCGTTTCTCCCTGCATTCACTCCCAAAGTCTGCTCGCTCAGTTCAGAGAGGAACTGACTCCCCGTGCTCGTTCATTGTGGATTCAAGACTCGGTGGCAGAGCAGCTGTGTCTCCCTGTGTTGCGGAGCTGTGAGATTCTTGTGACGCACTGTGCAGTAGATCCATCTGCACCCAGCCACTCGAGTCGCATCTGCCCTGAGATGAATAGAAGGCTGGGTTATAATAAAATACCCAAAAAAAAAAAAAGAGTCCAGCTGCTTTTTAAGATTGCTCAATGTTTCGCTCTTTGACAGAAGAGCTCCGAGAGCTGTTGATTGCTGTAATATCCTTTCGGAAGATATTAATGTCAACTAGCCTTCGTTCCTGGATGTGAATTGTCATGAAAGAGTGGGGACTACTGCTGCCTTCCTCTCTTCTGGCACACCAGCTGTCTGTGCCACGTCAGTAGTGCCCTGTTCCTGGCTCACCGTGCTGTCCGGGTACAGCTACGAGGCGTAGCGCCTTATTTACCTCCACTCGTTGTTATTTTGTTTGATAGGGCCGTGTCAGATGGCCCATTAACAGTGTTTGTCTCAAATTTAGTCCCCTAGACAGTTTGTTTTCTTACTGCAGTCCAGCAAGTCCTCTTCCTAAACCAAACAAAACCTAACTCCTTAAAAGAGTCCTAACTGCACTTTAAGGAACTTTTCCCTGGCCATAGAAGAGGCTGTCCTAATGCCAAACATCCCAACAAGAGCGACTGTTTAACTTTAGTGCATGTCTTTTTTCTCTGTCTCTCTCCACTGCTCTTTCCTCCCGAAAGAGACACTCCTAATTAATTAATTAACTTTGCTTTACCCCTGTAATCAACTGCGGGCCACCAATCCCCATTTCACCGACTCCACCTGATTCCCTACAGGAACCAAAATGGCTGTTCCCTACGGAAGCCTCAAAGCGACACTTCAACTGACTTGTCCCCTCAGGAATATAGACCTCTCACAGATTCCTGCCATTTAACAGTTTATAATCATGGCAGCAAAGACTGGAAAGGTCTTTGCCAAGAGATGTGCGACCACTAGTTTTGCAAAGGGAGTACTGTTTCCAAGACCACAGCTGCGGCAGTGCAGGGGGCTTCACTGCAACATTAAAGCCACCCAAGGTCAATATTTAACATGGCCAAAGGACACGCACTGCTCCCCTGGCAGACCGGTGACAGACACACAACCTGCAACGTGCAGTATATCAAACACACTCCAGGGTTACGGAGCTGCTGGTTGTTTGGCCTAACTAGCACTACGGTAGTCTGAGTTAATAAGCTTGAATGCATCCTAAGTTTTCTTTGGAGCATCCAGATGTGGCCACCTGTTGTGTGATGATTAAAACAACACTGTGCGCATGCCTGCCTGCTTCCTGGTCCTGACTGAGGGTGGCAATATGGTGTTTCAATGGAGAAATCAAGCTTGTCTGTCCCCCGGTGCCATTTTATTTAGGCAGTTAAGATAAAAGAACAATATAACATTATCTAATGATGACTGGGAAAAGAACGTTTCAGTTCTTTCATTAACTGCACCAGGATTTGCTTTATTATTACTGTAGCATGGAGGCTGATGACATTTACGGGAAAACAAGATTAATGAAACTGCTGTGCTACACAGTGGAATTTCTTAACTGGTATTCCTGAAGTGTTCAATTTGCAAAACTCATTGTTTTTTTCCCTGAAATGATAAAAATCCCATGTGGTACTTCTAGGGAAGAGGAAAAAACTAAGATCTTAACGAGAGTGACATTTCAGCATTCAAAACCTCGCTCTTTTATTCTGTCTTCTCAAACTGGCACAAGGAAGCCACTGGCACTGAATCTATCTTGACTATGCATTTCATAGATGATGGTAACAAATGTCACATATGCATGGTAGAAGTTCATGTTGTTGTGTGTATATATATATATTTTTAAAGTAAGAATCACCTTCTGGATGCATTGAAAGAACTTTTATACAGTACGGCATGCATCTTTTGTATTACAGATTACATGTATATGAAGTGCCTGTAGCTAAGAATCTGTATGGGATTTTGGAGTGTACTTGTCATGAGAAAGCCTTGTGTTGAAATAAGCATGCATTGCTAAACAAATGTACTACTCTGTTAGCCAATGGAAGCATGGACCAGTGAATCCTGTACACGTACAGTGCCTGTACCATGCATGCAATGATTAAAGGGTAATATATGTTTTGTACATATTTCATGGCCTTTCAGTAAATTGTGACCACTGCTTGTTTTTTTTTCTCTTCACTGTCTTTGTGCTCTCTCTGTCTTCAAGGCTATTAAGGCTGCATACACCCACAGTAATAACAAAAGATGTGAGCATTCGCCTTCTGTATGGGTCAGAGACTGGGGACAGAAGAGCACAGTGCTCAGTAACAACACATAGAGATTATTGTAATTTGTCTTTAACGCCTTTCTTGACTCATCATCTCAAGGAACTTTTCAATAAAACAAGGGAAAGGCAGAAACAGTAGAGCCAGTTACTGTGACCTGAAGCTCCTCTGCCTTTCACAACATCTTGCTTTCCTGTGTTTCGAATGACTTTTTAGAATTCCTAGAAACTACAGGCTTATGAATAAGTAATCAGTAGAACTGAAAAGATGAATGTTGGGTGCAAAGACGTTTAGCTACATAGCTAAGTGTATCAACTATTTTCTTGAATCTGCCATTGATTCATTGATCATATGCCTTTTGTGATAATTCAGACATTTGTTTTGATGTGTGATTACTAAATGGAAGAAGGGGTGGTAATGGTACTGGTGGGTTTTACTTTAATGGACTGTGAATGATTTGATGTGTTCTAGATTAGTGGATCCAAATTCTGGGCCTGGAGGAACACCAGGTTGTCTGGTTTTGCTACAACTGCGTTCTTAATCACAAGCTAATTGATTATAGTTTTCTATCTTGGGCATATTTAGAAATTTGCTTTCAGCTCCTAGAAGGTCAAATGGAATTTAAAATTAATTGGTATCAACCTTCTGTGTGTCTGTTACAGTGTCTTTCCCAGTTGTGGGGTGTCTGCTATAGTGTCTTTCCCATTTATGGGCTATCCTCTACAGTGTCTTTCCCAGTTGTAGGTGTGTCTGTTACAGTGTCTTTCCCAGTTATGGGCTATCCTCTACAGTGTCTTTCCCAGTTGTGGGCGTGTCAGTTATAGTGTCTTTCCCAGTTGTGGGGTGTCTACTATAGTATCTTTCCTAGTTGTGGGCTATCGCTTACAGTGTCTTTCCCAGTTGTAGGTGTGTCTTTCCCAGTGTCTTTCCCAGTTGTAGGTGTGTCTGTTACAGTGTCTTTCCCAGTTATGGGCTATCCTCTACAGTGTCTTTCCCAGTTGTGGGCGTGTCAGTTATAGTGTCTTTCTCAGTTGTGGGGTGTCTACTATAGTATCTTTCCTAGTTATGGGCTATCCTCTACAGTGTCTTTCCCAGTTGTAGGCATGTCTTTCCCAGTGTCTTTCCCAGTTGTGGGGTGTCTGCTATAGTGTCTTTCCCAGTTATGGGCTATCCTCTACAGTGTCTTTCCCAGTTGTGGGGTGTCTCTTACAGTGTCTTTCCCAGTTGTGGGCGTGTCTGTTGTAGCATCATTCCCACTCGTGGGTGTATCTGTCACAGTGTCATTCCTGCTTGCGGGTGTGTGTCTGATAAGTCTGTTCATTATCAGGTGATCAACTAGTGAGAGCTGTTCAGTCAGAAACAACTGCCAGCAGGTTGAGGAGATGCTGTGTGAAGTTCTGTGTGCTGACGTTGCTGGAAATTTGAAGTGGGGTATTTTGGACACTCAGGACTGAACGAAGAAACAAAAATAAATATAAGTCTAAACAAAAATGAACCTCAATTAACTGTTGTAGCAATGTAGAGAACTCGGCTGGGATGAAAACCTGACTGTTCTACCGGACACCTCGTCAGCAAAACCAACCGTGTCTCCCAGCGCATCAGTAGTATAATAAATGTCACAAATCGACGTCACAATAAATAAATTAAATGTTTCAAACCCACGTCACAATAAACAAATTAAAAATGATTTGACGATGAGCAGTACCGTGGAATAAACCCGACTTTCAGATCTGGGTCACTTGTAAGTGTCGTGGGGAGAATTGATACCTCTTTTGCATACTCTACTTCCCAGCGGTGCCACGAAGCATTCGCTCGGGCAGCCTGCTGCAGATCACACACGTCGAGATCTGAAGGTATATTATTATCCGGAGACAGGAGTACATTAAGTAATGTGAAGCTATTTGTATGCGTTCGCCAGTTCAGACCTGCCCGGCAAATGTCTGCTGCACTCGCAGAAATGGGCTTGCAGCACCCAAATCATTTCATTACCACTTTCAATCGCAAAACGGCAATTAATTATAGATGAAATGCCCAAAGCAGCGCACCCTGGACTAAAAAGGCGAAACCGTTTTTTTTTTGGTTCTCCAAACAGCACCTTGTCATCCGTGCTGTGATATCCTCTCCTTTTAGCGTGCACCGCGGTCAGCAAAAAACATCTCACTACGCGAAATCTAGCACCCAAGTCGAAATGTTGCTGAGAATGAGGGAGCGTCATCATCGCCTAGCAACGCTCCTAGCAACAAGAAACATCTGCCGTTTTAAGGACCAATGAGACTGCGGCGCAGCTGTGTTGTTGCCTGTTGCTCAAAAAAGGGATATTTTAAGATCTTGGGAGCGTTGCGTGTTTCAAGGGGGTTATTGGGAAAGCGATACAGCGCCTAGATATAAAAGGGAAACTTCAGTCAGTCCCTGGATCTGGACAGCTGACGCATATAACAAAAGAGACTCAATGTTAGAGCTTCGGACAGGAACAGAGCGGAGACTAACCCAACTAGCTCTGAGCGAGGATCAATTTTCATCCTAATTCAACTGATCTGCCAGCTCTTCGGGTGTCGGCAAGCTTGAGTAACCTTCAAGAGGTATTTGTTTCACTTCTTTAAAAAAACAACAACAACAACAACAAACTGCAATTAAACGGAGAGAAAACCACTTTTGTAGTATATACTCCCAGGTCTGTGTGCGTGTTTCATACGTTGTAGTTTCTTTCTTGTCTTCTCGGTTCAACTATATATTAAATTCGCGGCGGGGAATGTTCGCTTTTCTGTGTCTAATAAAATAAAACACTTCAGAAATCACAAGAGTGTTTAGCGACGCTACCAGCGACCGTGTTTTAATTGGTCTGACATAAAGTGCAAAATATTTTTCTATTCTTTTTGAAGAATGCATTCCCTGCCTCACTCTTTGATGTCGCGGATAGTCGCGTTCTCTGTGTCCTGCTCTCTTTAGCGGAGCATAGTGGTCGCTAATCGCTGCTAGACAGCGGAGCAAAGACGCTCGGAGGCTGTGATTTCTGCACACCACGGGAGCTCAGTTTAAAGGGTTTTGGGAGATACCTGTTACGGCACGGGGGACAACGATTTAGTAAATCGTTAAATAATTTCAATACATTAAGCGGTTTGGCTGACAATTACAGCGGAAGTGTAATCTCACGAGCGCTTTCCACACCATTTAAAGAGCGGCGATGTATAAAAACTAACTCTTCTGAACGCACATCTCGCGAAATGAAGTGGAAAAATATTGCTCTTGAACTATTACAACAGAGCCCATCAGATTTTAAAATACACAATTACGGAACTGTTTCTTTTTCCAATTACCAACATCAGGAGTGTAGATTGCTGACCTTTTTTTAATTATAAGAATAACGCTTAACTAAAATCTGCCAGAAATAGATGATGACGGATATGCTTGAAATGCTTGAAGGATTATTCTTTAGAGCTGTTGTAGGTTTGCAAGTTCACTCAGCCTGAAAAATAAAGACGGGGCACTCCGACCGCAGAAACGTGTAGACGCCCCTTTGCTCAGTAAATTAATGAATGATTTTTTTTTTTTAAATGAGAAACGCTAACACTTGCACAGAATCAAAGTAAGCCAAGGAAAAAAATGCACAAATCCTTTAATGTATATACTGAAATGTTAAATGTTGTTCAACTCACAACTGAAGGTGTCTGGTCATTTTATTTTGTATGTCTACATTTGAATTCAGACATGTTGTCTGCTTTTTAAGAAAGAAAAAAACCCGACTTTTTATTTATACTTTTAATTCTGTCTTTTTAAACAGCTGTAATTTAGCGGTGAATTAGAATGTATTGTATGAGATAGGTGTTACACAAACAGCCCTGTATTTAGATTTAATAGTAGTCCATGCTAATCTAGAACACAGTGTAATAACTGTTTTTAGGAATCAGGGCTTGGGCACAAATTGCTGAGCTCGTCAGTGCTGTGGAATGCAGTGCATATACCAAGCGAATCCAACACATTTCCTGGACTCATGTGTTGAACTCCATAAGTTGAAATGTTATTGCTGAATGACCATGCATTTGAAAGGTGGCTTTGCTGCTTGTCATTAATAATTGGTGGCAGTGAATTGTCTACACATGTTTTCTTTCTGGCGCTATTGCGTGTGGCGCAGTGGAATGACAATTCCAGACATGGGAAAAAGCAATAGGTTTGCATATTGTTTCCAGTGATTGAACTGAGACTGGACATAGTGCAATGACTTTGAACAATGGCTCCTATTGCATGAATCATTAATGTCAGGAAGTCTCTGAGATTCTCTTGCAACATTGTGAGAATACAGTGCACATTTTGTTATTCTAGGCAATCTGCCTACTAACACTTATTGCTTGGAATAAGTGCCACCCCTAAAGCCTTTCTTTATCAAATACACAGCTGTAAAGAGGAGCTTCTAAAACAATGTTCACTGTGGAGAGGCTGACTCAGAGCACAGGGACCCATTCCAGAGAGCAGTTTGACGGTTGATTGTGATCTCCTTCAGGTACGTTTTCATCTGTGTTCCTCGTGGGACTATTCACCTTTTTCTTGCAGCACAAGGCACTTGATTAGGTATAACGTGGCTTTGCAGCTGTGGCTCCAGACTCGATGATGCAACTCCAGAAGGAAATCACAGCAGCGCTGTGTGAATGGCCCGTCTCTTCCCAGAACCTGCCTGCTGGCTGGATTAGCAGGCTTCTGTTTGGATGAGGGATAAGGAACGAGGCGGTCGTTCATTTGGGTTCCTGAGATGAAGCTAGGCAAAAGTACAGCATTCTCTTTCGTGTTTCAGGAGTTCTCAGACCTGATGTCTTTAGTGAGGGGTGTCGATTTTGCTCGAAGAAGACATTGAAGATGATGTCCTTGCCAATTCAAATTGTAAATGAATTGTTCTGCATTTCCCAGTGGTTCTCACAATGCACACAACGCCCAACTGGGGAGCCTCCACTCCTCCGATTTTCTCAGTGTTGACAATATCTGATATTGAATTCTCTTCCAAGGAAAAGAGGCACAGATCCCTCGGGGTGAATCTAACAAAATGTTGTGCAACTCCGTTAGTAATCCATGACAATAAAGTGCTGATGTATTTAGCATCAAATTCAAACAAATTAGAAACTCACTTTCTGTATGTATGAAAACGATCTGTGAGATATATGTATCTCTAAAACAGTACATGATTTTTGGTGTTTATATGTCCCATAGTGTTTCAATTTGCCATACTGTTTGAGAAACGCTGGGACCTGTTAGTCGTTATTTTCATTGATGTCATTCAATCATCTTAAATAATGACATCAGAAATTCACATTCAATCTGTGGAAACTCTGATAAAATTAATTTCTGCCTGCTGTGTGAACCAGCGACAGCAGGAACTTCAGGAACCCAGAGAGATTGCGTGCTGAATTATTGTCGGTCACACAGCAATTCCTTTTTTCACTTTGTGCCTTTGAACAGCCAGTTCCTTCCAAGACAGACCAAGTAGATCAACAACGTCGAAAGTCGCTTACTTTAAGAGAAAATATGCAGAAGAGGAGGATTTACAGAGAGATTACCATGGGTATTTTCAGAAAGTAAGAGCTTCTTTTATCTTTATGGGATAATTATTTCTGGCATTTCTTTGTTGGCTTGTGATGTGTAATTGTCTAAGTGCAGCAAACATCTTTTTTGCTGCTGAGCTTCTCTTTTCTGTGTGTTCTTGAGTCAGGGAGCCCTGTTGGAGAGGACAGGGAGAGCTGTGAATGCCCATCCCATCTGCCCTTTTCTCTGAGTGTGGGGCAGTGCTAGCAAGCTCCTGAACCCAGATGCGAGAGAGCATTCTGCACATTCTGGCCCCCTTAGCAAAACCACAACACTGCTGATGTCTCCTACTACACAAACATTCATGCTAACTGCTCTGCCAAGGGCAGAAGTACAAGCTGTGTTGTAGTTTAGGCTAATAATGTGTATGTGTTTGGCATTCATTATGCCTCAGCCCACATACCATTCCATCTGATGTCACATGGGTAGCGCACTCACATGATTTGTACTCTGCACAAGTGCACAAGTTAGCGCTACTTCCTTTTCTTCGCGCCATTGCAAATCTCGCCTCTTGTATTTTGCCCACTATACCAGTCTACCTACATCTGGTGGTCTTGTCAAAACAATCCACAAGAAGATTTTGTCATGAGTAGAGGCCACTCAGTCACGAGTGCCATTTTCCTACATATCTAATACTTTCAGACTAAACTTTGGAAGCTCTCACTGTGTCGTTCTCCGCTATGTGACTTGACATTGATCAGTGCAGTGTGTGAAAATGCATTGTAGAGTCAATCCAGAATGCACTCCTAAGAGGCACCCCTTTATTCCCCCATCCTTTGCTTGGTGCATATAGGACCAAACACTCTCGTGCCTCTTTCTCTCTCGTTAGCACTTGATATTGCCCGAGGACCGGAGCTGTATTCTGAAACTGTCCCTGGAGAAGCTCAGATTCCTGGAAGACCCAGAGGCCTACCTGCGCAGGTCCGTGCTGATCAACAACCTCCTGAGGAAGATCCACAATGAGGCTGAGGAGGAGGAGGAGGACTTCCGGGGCTACGACAGGAGCCCGGGGCAAGGGCTGCTGTACGGGGATGGCAGGAAACGGGTGAAAGTGGTGGTGGCAGACTGCTGCGCGGAGCCCTTCAGCTACGAGGAGCTGCAGCACTATCATGTGGTGCCTTACGGGTCTGGGAACTGCCTGTACGGACTGGGCTACCCCAGCTCCCCACCAGACCACAGCCCTCAGCTACTGGTTTATAAACTGGATGACAATGGGTGACACCTTCTGAGCTGCAAACTGTTGGAAACCAGCACAACTTGTGACCAGTCTTACTGACTCGAAGAAACAGATTACATGCACGTTAAAATGCTGTCAAGTTCAGAAAGTCAGATGGAGCTAGTGATGCCTACCCATCACTGCTCTGTTAGGAGTCACCTCAATGTAGTTTTATTGACTTGGTTTCAAGACCAGTAGCACAAAGAACTAATTGGAGAAATCAGATATTTGGTTACATTTACAATGCTTTCAAATGTTATTAGGAAAGTGAGAAATAATGTGCTCGGTAAAATAAAACTTTTAGAAAACAGTTTCCAGGTCAAGGCTTATGCAAACACGAGCACAGTTGATGTTTTCAAGGTTATTCCGATCTGCTTTTGCTGAGAAAAAAGTATTTTATTAATCAGGCATGAGAATGGCTTAACCTCTATGAAGCCAAGAATGTTGCATCTCTGTAGAATGGTCATGAGATTTTGACAGCGGTGCTGCTGTATGGTACTGTACTGTTGTGTTTTAAGCTGTTTGTGTTAGGAAAATAATTTACTAACACATTTTGGAAAATTAATTCCGTTACAGGACCACTATGGATGATTCCCAATCATTTTGCTTTTAAATAGCTGAATGTATTAATATATTTTTCCAGTAATTGGAAGAGAAATTGCATGTGAGAGTGATTAGGGTTTTGATGTTATATGTTTCGACACCATTTTGATTATGGTGTTGGCTTTGTGGACACAGGCCAGTTGCTGAAAGCGCTGCGGTCTGTTCTCCAGGAAGTAAGGTAGTGTAGTGGTTTGTGTCGGTGTGAGTGGTAGCTGACAAGTACCAGTGCGCAGACTCATCCTCCGTGTTGTTTCCAGCAAGGCTTAAAGAGGACATGCCTTCTGCGCTTTGACTCCTGCAAAAACAGCCTCAAACCTTCTGTGCAGTTTTCCGATTCCTTACACACCACGGACTTCAGTTCGCTCTTCTGAACGAAGTAGACATAGAGTTCGCTATATCCTGATTTTAGTGGTATGATAAAACTCAAGGTTGTATGCATTTAATTTAGGCTTTTCATGAGTTATATTGTATTTGAACGAAGCGTTCTGCTTTTGTGGTAGAAGTGGCGTGTAAATGTAGTTTTGATTCAGTGGATGAGGGACTACCGGCACCAGTCCCACGGATTCAGCCCATGGTGGATTTAGATGTGGTTTTGCCGCCCTCTGCTGGTCACAGGAAATTCGATGGAAAAGAGAGACGTTTCAGTGGATCAATATTTCTATAAATGAGATGGAGATTATTGAAAAATGCAAACTAATCGGCTCAGAACAACCGGAGGTTGAGAACAGAGAGTCTGCAGACCATGACAGGTCGAAAAATGGATCCAATGGTTTCTTTCCTTTGTAACCTAATTCTCTTGTAATTGTGTCCTAATAATGTGTTTACAATGCTGCTGAAGACATGTCAGATGAGTTTTCTTTAGTACGTCTTGTTTTTTCCAATACCGATGTAGGACAGGCTTAATTAATTGGTACAATCACTGCCAGGATTCTGATATTTTACGGCTGTTTCCTACATTTCCTTTAACCTGAATTGTTTCTATACTTCTTTGTAACTGTCTAGATGACGTTAGTTTTAATACCGTACATTGCAGTGTGGGGTGCATTTATTACTCAAATAATCGTTGAAAGAAATTCCCTTTGTTAACGAAGTGATTAAGGAAAGTTCAGAAATATAACCACAAGAAAACATAATCAATCACACCACAAACAAGCGACTTGTAGGTCCACCATGACACTTGGCTAATCGTGGATGGGCGGGAAATTCAGACTTCCATTGAAAGTAGCTAGATTTTGTTGCATTGAGCCGCTGTATACGACACGGCGATGGGCTGTTTCTTGGTGTTCGTGATTAAAATTGCGGTTTTATTCGTTTTTGAAAAATGTACACTACTAGCACTTACAAACCTCGCGGTGTATGAGAGAAGGATTTATCCCTGACGGTTCCTGAACAGTAGGGACCTATTTAAAAACCACTCTACCCCGGCCAATTTATCATTTATTTATGATATATAGCGTTTTTGACAGTGTTTATTTGAAGAACATTTTGCAGCTTGTGCCAAAATACTTAAATTGACAATGATTGTAATTTGGGTAGTTCAAATCTAAAGCACCTGTGCCCTGGATAATTGTTTTTTTTTTTTCGTGTGGAAGAACTATGATATTAACGAAGATGATTGAATTCGCATTTTATTAATGACAATTTATAGTTGTATAATGTGTGTAAAATTCAAGTATGATATATTTTAATATGTGGCAAAACAAGTCCGATATGCACATCTGTTTTCAGATATTAACACAAGAAAACTGCGCTGGAAGAGCAAAAATAGAAAAGTCGTTTCTTGTTGGAATTAAGTTTTGTTTGGATTTTGAAATACACACACTATTTTACAATATTTAAAAATATTTTTGAAAACATAAAAATGCATATACTTTTAAAATGTTATTTTGTTTGAAAGTGTTAAATAAATTTAAGAAGTTATTGCGTTGTGTTTCTCTCACAACTGAATACTGTAAGTGCTTAAAAACACCGAAGCTACAACACTGCTGTCTTGTGTCCCAGTGACGAAATTACAGCAGCACTGCAAGTTCAGCACAGCCGCTAGATGAAAGAACTGAAAGGACTCCTTCCGCAGGATTTGAAAACGTCACAATGAAAGACAGTCATGTGACTTGAGGCTGCCGACACACGGACACGGCTCAGGTAAACCTTACCTACTGAAATATTCAGCATATATCCAGCCATTTTCTAACCACTTTTCCCAGTTCCAAACTGGAGCACCTCCTGGCAAGCAATGGGTGCAAGGCAGGGTATAACCTGCTGGGCAAGATGCTAGTCCATCGCAGGGCAGAACAGACACAAACAGAGATACTCACACACACTCAAACCTAGGATCAATTTTCCCAGAAGCCAGTTCACCTACCAGTATGTCTTTGGACTGTGGGAGGAAACTGGAGCACCCACACATACAAACTGCACACAGGTTGACCCCAGGGCCCCAGTGTTGCAAGACAGCAATGCTAGCCACTGTGCCATGCCATCCTTCTACATATTCCAGCATATTTAAAATTCTAATGCTATCTCTTTGTATTGGTATACAAATGTCCTGAAATTGTGCTTAAATAGCTGGTCCAGACTGAGCTTGATAGAGTTAAATTGGACTTTGTCTTTGGTCTCGCTGGTTGTTCTAGCAGGCTTTTGCAATGTCAGATGTTAACTGAGAGTGTGATTAAAATAACTACCTAGACAGTTGAAAACGGTATTAAAACCTTTTAAAAGCAATTTCTACCATAACCCCACTTGGAGAAAAATACCTCTTTTGGCCTAATTATATTGGTAAGAAAGCAACTCTGTTATTTTGCATTAATGGTAAGTGCTTTACAGATCAGCTGCCTGCTTTGTAATTGCAGTTTGAGTGCATAAAACTGCAGTCCTTTGACTACTGTGGTACATTACATAACCAATCAAAATACCACTGGGCCCTTGACACAAGAAAGATAAATGATGGAAAGGGGCAGGCAAAGCACTTTACAATGAACAGCCGAGTCCGTGCTTTAAAGAGGCCTTTTGTACTCAGCTGCTGAAAAGCTTTGGCACCGTCTGGCTCTTGATGGGTGCTGCCTGCAGCTGGCTTTGATCTTTTTCATATAAAAATCCGTAGTGCTCATTGCAGGCCACTCAGGAACAGCGTCACAGGGGCCACTTTCTCCCCTGTGCTGGAGATGTGCGTTTCCAAATTCTGAAGACCTGAGTATTTGGAGTCAATTGGTTTTATCCATAAATGCTCCTTGTGGTTAAATTGATCCTTGGACCAATGAACTGCTAACTACCAAACCTGCTACAGGATCACTGTTTTAGTTTTTCAATCTGTTAAATTCAGCCAATAAATAGTATTTGTGCATTAAAATGTGCAGGGGTATGGCATGTTTAAGTTTGTACCCTGCAAAGGTTGTGCTAGCTTCTTTTCACTTCGAGATTAGGTGAAACATGCAAATTGAACAGGGGTGTTCAAACTTTTGCATACAACTGTGTGTGAACCGAATGGCCTTCTCTTGTTTGAATCCTTCCTCATGTTCTTATGCTTCAGTCAGTATATCTCTGCATGAGGAGTTTACAGCACAGATTCCATTCACTACTTCATTGCAGAAGTATTACTATTGCTTGGCTCAAATATTTTTCAAAGTGGGTGTGGCAGATCCGATTCTTCCATCCATCCTTCTGTTATCAATGTGTTTCTCTGGGTGAATCCCAGGGCCAGATCAAATTCTTAGCAGTCCGTCTGTAGGTGAAAGATGGACAAATCCTGTGCAGTAAGGATATTATGATATACTAATTGCAGGCTTTACTTTTTTCTGGACTGTGTTTTAATATTTTATCATCTGTTGCTCTTTTTTGGACTTCGTCCAATGCTTCTTGATCCCTTCTGTAAAGTGGAGACCAGAGTTGTATGCAGTACTCCAGATAAGTAATACATAGTACTGTTTCAGCATAATCTCTGTTGACTTGTATTTGACACTTTTGCTATGTAATCAAGCATTTTTTTGCCTTTTTAAGAACACAAGAAATATTACAAAGTCGTTGCCTGTTTGATAGTTTTATTGCTTAACGACATTGCTGAGATGCTGAATTAACCTTCTACAACCCCCTTTACTTATTATGCTTTCTAATTCTGAACAGGGTGACATTTTTTAAGTGTGTGATTTCCACTATTTCAAGGTGCTCTGTTCTTAATTATATATAATTTCTAGTAAAGGGCATATCTGCGATGGCTTTCTAATTCATTATGATGTGCACTGTTTTTCCCCTACAATTTTTATTTTTTATATTCCTCTGCACTTTAACTTAATCTCAACTTTTCTTTTCCAAATAAAATCCTGATGACGGCATCGGACATTATTGCTAGCTTGCACTTGGACTGTTCTCTTCAAGCTGCCCTGTGAAAGTTCTGCTTTCTTCTTGCAAAAGAGATTTTATTTCAGGACATTCTTTTTTCAATGTCCTCCAAGCTGTGTAGTCTGTGCAACAGTTCTTTTTCTTCATCAGCCATTCACTTTGCAGAGTTCTTAATTGATTCAAATTAAGTTTCTTTTCCTGACTTTATCCTGCATGTATAGATTATCATTCTCGATTTCTCCCAGGTTGGTCAACTGTGGCTAAGGATCTTCACCTGTGGCTGGAAGGTTGCCGGTTTGTATCCCGCAGTTGGCAGAAGAATCCTACTCTGTTGGGCCCCTGAGCAAGGCCCTTAACCCCAACTGCTTCAGGGGCTCTGTATAAATGGCTGACCCTGTGCTCTGACCCCAAGCTTCTCTCTCCCCGTCTGTGTGTCTGTGTGTCTCATGGAGAGCAAGCTGGGGTATGTGAAAAGACAAATTCCTTATGCAAGAAATTGTATATGGCTAATAAAGTAATCTTATCTTAAAATAAGTTAATTGACGGTATGACAAAATTTGACAAATTCCAAAATAAGCATAAAATCGTGAACTAATGTGAACATGCTGTGAGTCATCTTGTTGCCGCAAGTCCCTGATCTGGGGCAAAACTAGCAGTTTGTGAGAAGTGTGTCGTGAAGCAGCCCTTCCTGCTCACTAGTCACTGTGATTACTAATGTAATGCGATGTACGAGCGAATACGTACAGGCAGCAGACTTATCACAGCAGAAATGTTCCAGCATGACCTGCCTACAGAGCTAACAAGTAACTAGTATTTGTCGGCAAAACTGTTTGGAAGTTGAGAGCAGTATTTCTATTGGATTCAAAGAGATATGCTTGCAAGCCTGCTTGTTCATGATGTTATAGGGCCTCTTCACATCACTAGATGTTTTGTTGCCTCGTTCTGAATGGCAGAATATGGCGCTATGTGTACCTGGAAATTTAATGTATTTTGTAATGTAAATTGGAGGTTTTGCAAGTTACTGTGGTACATTTGACTTTTATTGCAGTTTGAAACGCACTGATCAATGCCTATTCTTTCTAACCCTGAAATACAAAAATAGCGTTGCATTTCCCCTTTAATGGGAAATATAACTACAATACTAATAGTGACCATTAGAGGTCCTCACAGCCCAATGGTCTCGCAATGTGAGATGCAGTACCTTGAATTGACAGTATTCTTTGTAGTGGGGGGGGGGAGGGATGATGCTCAGAAAAGTTAAATGAACCAGTTCGATGTTCTTCATTGTTACAGTTTAATGAACTGAAACATCTTCTCCCAGCATAATGAAAATTCATAATGTCTGACAGGTGTTATTGCATAACAGGCAGAATCAAACAATTTAAATTCTAGTGCAAAGACTGAGATGATTAGAGGCTTCGCTGGAATAGAAAATAGTGGAGAGTTTCTAAACTAGCATTATTTAGGGTGGCCCATGTGTGTCCGGTTAGTGTCAATGCCAGAGTGGGTAAGGGAGTCAAAACCGAGAGGCTGAGTTACTTTAGTGTAACAGACACATACAATCCCTCTGCCTAGGTTACAGAGCCTAAACATTGGTGTTGAAATGGAAAATGCTGATCTCTTTTCCATTTCGCTGAAGTGTGGGTTGATGGTAAACTAGAGGGTTTTAATTGGGCAGCTCAAATAAGCGAGAAGAAACAGTGGGAAACTAAAGGTAAATACAGGATTATCACTTTGTATTGCTCCTAAAGTCCTGACGGCATTCCATTATCCAGTATCAGCAAATTACAGCTACTTGACTATATATCGGTACATAAACTCAAAGTATGGATTGAGAGCAATGGCATAGATACATGCTGTATACTGTATATGTTCAAATATGTCTGTGATAATGAAGTCAGTGATAAATATCATGTGTCCCACTCCTGTGAGCAGTGTTCTAAACATTTCTATGAAAATAAACTTTTCATTTAAAATACTCTGCACATTGGAATCCTAAAGACCTGAAGAAAAATTCCATTAAAAAACTCAGGAGCACAGTATTTAATGCACTCTGGCATTAAAAAAGCGTCCCGCCGAACAATTGTGCAGAAGGAAAATGGAAATCAGGAAGATACTGTATGTAACTTCAAAACTTCAATCTCCACACTGATACACAGACGTGGGCTCAGAAATATTCTCCTGTGAGACATAGGATGCAAGTGTTTCAATGAGAAGGCTTTACTACTGGAAAGGAAATAATTTGAATACAAAAGAGTATGTTTACTAGAGGCCAATGGATTCATATAAAAATCCTGCAACCCACTATGGCGCATGACGGATTCTGCTCTCAGTCTGCTGCTCTACAACCTGTTCGTTATCTTATTAGACAAGATAAAAACACGGTCATATGCATAAACACGTGTTACGTTCTATCTGAGACTCTGACTATGCTGTTTTACAGGGCAGCCTGCAGATATTTACAAAAACAGATGCTTGGGTGAAAGACTTTGTAATGTAATTAATGATTGCAGCAAATCAAAATGAGTATGTGAGGCAAGATAGTGCTGAAATATTTCCCTTCCCTGGCAGCCTATACAAGCTTAGAATGGCACTGTCAGTGTATTCCTTACCAAAATAGCCCCAGGGGTTCAATAGAGAACTGGCACTTTTCTATAGAACCTAAATAATCTATTTTTTAAAGATAATAAATACTTGGGAGTTATTTACTCATTTCAGTAATTTGTTTAGTTAAGGCATGCTTGATTCTTGAGGGCTGAAGTGTATTCTATTTTATAGATCTCTAAATTACTTGTTTAATTGATAACTGTTTAAGTGTTCCAGGTGTTTAGAAAACAATGATTTAGTGCTGATCTATAAAACCCGCTGGATAGGGGCTCTTCGGGACTAGGGTTGGAGATTTCTGCTATGGACACCCATAAATCATCTATACTGTAGGTTATATTCATAAGGGATGACCAGTACTGCACCTCATTTACTGTAGGAAAACAGAACTATATACACATCCTACAGTACATGTTCCAATTTACAGTACATAATATACAGTAAGTGAGATAAGCTCACTAGAACCAAAACTCTAGAACAGTGGAGACTGTGACAGGGTTCCAGGAAGAATAGGAAGATGCTTATGTAGAAATGCACCAAAATAATCAAATATTCACCGTGTTATACCACTGCTGTATCAGTATGTTAGTGTTGTATACAATGGCTTCCATTGTAGAACAGTCTTAGTCATTTCAGGTGGTAGGGCTAGTTATAACGTGGGAACGGGTGCTGGTTGTTTTGTGCCTGTTGTCATATCCTTATTCCCTATGCATTGACTTTCAAGTGACTTTACATATATGTTGCTCTGCAATTTATAGAGGACATTTGCGGCTTGTGAAAACTGAAATGGATCAAGCTGTTCCACAGTGGGAAACCCTACTTTTGCCTCCGCAAAAGGGGATTGCGAGGAAGATGAAAAATCGGAGAGCAGGACAAAGGAAGAAGGAGAGTTCACAAAGGGAAAGCAGAAACACTAAAACTGTTGTCTTGCCATCAGCCCTGATTTAGTGTTTCATTTTTAAGAGTCAGTTGGCTGCAGGTCATGTGAGGAGCTGAATTCTCCCTGTCCTCCAGGTTAATTCTGTGATCCAGCTTGCCAGTCTAAGCTCTAGACTCTGGAATCACTAGGCTCCAGTTTAAACGGAACAGTGATGCTGCATTTCAAGAAAAACAACAGAGAGCAGATCAGATGAATAGAAATTCAACTCCAAACCCGTACAACTAGAGGCGCAATTAAGACATCAGTTACTTGCACTGACTTAAAAGAAAACAGCTCAATAAAACAGAATTTCATTTGCAAAAACATTTTTAAAAATCCTTCAGGGTACCTAATAATGTGTATTTATCTGTTAGAATGTGTCTTTTATCACTCTCTTGAACAAAGATAGAAAGGCATAAAAGGCAATTAAAGAACTCCAATCTCATGGGAAGTACAGTAATTGAATATAGATCATCTCAAAGTTTAGTTACGTGATTTTTGCCTGTTGAGTAACCCTAAAAAGCGTACTCACTATATTAGACTTCGTCTTACTTGTACCGCTGCATCACACGTTGCACATTAAGTAAAGTACCAGATAATTTGTGAACATCCAGTGAACAGCAAAGAAAGGATATTTAAAGTCCCGTTTGGCAGTCCCTGTGGCTGTGTGTTCGCCTCGTTCTCCCCATCATTCTCCTGCACTTCTGGCTTCTTATGAAGGGTGAGGTGGCAGCTTGTCTGCTCCCCAGGATTAGCAAGGGGTCAGAGAGCTGCACATTGGTCAGCCTGCTCCTGTCTGAGAGTGTTATCCTGTGAATCACAGCCAAAGTCTAATAGTTTGTTCAGAAAAAGAATTCAGTATTACTGTAAAAAGTGAGTAATTATAGGTAATTCAGTAATGTCATAAGCCTTATTATCACAAGTATTTTACTTTCACAAGAATGAAAAAAGCAAGGCGGAGGTTTTGAGTTCACATTTATTTATAAAAATGCACAGGAGGCACTTTTGCAGAGAACTCCAAGTACTCTCCATTTATCTTATTTCTCCTGTCAGAATGTGTAAATGACAAATGGCGACATGCGTATTAATTTAACATGACACACTTTGGATTTATAAAGTAAATTAGTATCACCTTGTTACCTCTGAAAGGGAAGAGTGATTTGTGTGAATGCCTGGGGCTGGATCGCAGGATGAACCAGCAGGATACAAAGTGACTGAGATACGGCGCTTGATTTCCCTGCCTGCTGTGGCGATGATATGAGGCAGGCGTATATACAGACCTGGGAGGAGATGCCCCTAACACTCCCATTGAGACATGCGAGCACATCACGTGAAAAATAGTCTCTTGTTGCCATTCCGCTGGCAATATAATTTCCTCTATGCCAGAAAAGCCTTGTGCAAACCTCTTCAGAAGATGAGCTCTGAAATACACCACTCCTGAAGTAAATAGAAAATCGCATGGGAAATAATACACAAACGCCGTTTCATTACATGAAGCTAACGCAAATCTAACTCCCTCAGATATTACTGCTGAAAGGATTTTACTGCAAAGTAAAACAAAAAGCAACCACCTCACTTTGTGAGCTGTCTAGTATTTGTGCGTGTTTATGGTGTGTTTGACCGCAGCACCCCAGAGCACAGCTCAGACTCAAAGCTGTGAGGCTGATCGGTTATGACCTCTGTGACAGTGTCTTGGCACAGACCCTTGCAGACTGATAATGACCTGGAGGGAGAGAGGGAAGACAATGATATAACCCAGCAAACCTAGCCCTCAACAACTTTGGCTGGCCGCTTACCAAAATGAGACTCCTTAATGGCTTCGCGTTTGCTCTATGATTTAAGTTCACTGTGTCTCCAAGTAGTATTGATAGGTCAAGAGTACATTTGCATTGGCTCCAGTGAGAACCTGTGCAAAGTGTACAATTACAATCCCATGGAAACGGCAAAATTCCAAATGACATAAAATGTACAATGGACTTAATTATTTAATGGTATTAGAACTTTGACAGCTATTGTTTGTTTTGTGTGTCTACAGCTTACACTCTGCTTTCGAAGGGCATTCTGGAACTGGGAAATTCATATGCAGGTACAAATCAGTGCAAACAATAAAGTACATCAACAGTAACAGCAATAATTAAATAAAAGAACGCTGTGATGTACAGTATGTAAACATACAGAGTTCTGTATTTGGGACAGAAATTTAGTTTTTATACATTTTTAGGAAGGATTCTCACCTGTACTTTCACAGGCTGCAGGTAAGCACTCTTAGTACCTATGGTGCTATCCCATGCCATGTATCAAAAGAGAAATTAATTTAATGTATTATACTCAGCTGAGAAGTACAAAACAGTAAAATGAGACCTGATTTTTGTTTAGATTAACTATGATCTTTTTGCAAAATACGTTCTCTGCTATACGTTTCATAGTTTAACATGTTCTAGTTGCTAGAATGTATGTGTTGATTAATTCTAATGATATTCAGAGTTGTATAATTCTTTGCATTACATTTCCAGCAGTGCTTGTAAAGCCATCTGTCTGGTGATCGTGCCGAGTATTTATCCAAAATTTCCACACATTGTGTTGCCATCTGTGTTGCTTCATTTGTAGCCCTTACTTGAGAAATGTTACATCTTGATAACCAACTTACAGGGAAGCAGAGTGATTGGCACAGAGAGCTCTTGTGCAAGGTGTCCTGCTGGGAGAGGTTTATTAAAATTACACTCAAACAGCACAACGGTCCCGCCCACTCTCAGGACTGGAGGGGTGTGGCTACGTCATTAGGATAAACAGCACCTTAATCCTTGTTAAAGCAGAACACAGAGAGTGAAAACATCCTGGAAAAGAACATTATGAGACAGATTCATTGTGGAATTATTCTAAAAGATAAACTTGGCAAACAGGCACACAAAAATAGCGTGCACACAATGTCATCTTAACATCTATGCAGTTACAGAAATAAAGCTTTATAAATTCCATATATATATGTGTAAAAATAAATTTGAAGAGGCTCTTTATTGTTCAGATATCACATGCATGTTCTCAGGTGTCCTGGAGGAATATGGTTTCTTACTTCAGCCATTTTATCACATTCAGATTTAACCTGAAATCAGTAAGGCTGTTGGTGGGAACAGGCTCCTATTGCCTGTATATTGAATGTATATGACACTTGAGACTTTATATATTACTATGCTCCTTTACAAACCTTATAATAACCTTATTTATTATAGTTAAGTTAGTAATTTAAATGTCAAAATCTTTAAAAAAATATACAGACATGATGTTGGGTATAGTGCACATAATGTATATTGTGCACTAACTGAAAGAAATTTCGAGTGCATTTTGTTTTGCTTTTGTTGTGAAAGGAGGCCTTCATTTTTGTCGACTTGGCTAGAGTTATATTCAAATTGGAGACCAGGAAACACGGTTATGAAGAGCCTAGTCTGTCCTTTCAGATCTGATAACAGCTTGTCAGGAATTGCAAATCTCTCCCGTCACCCTCGTGCTAAATACCTCAAAGTGTTAATGCTTTCCGTTCCTTGCTCTATAAACTATTTAATGTCGTAATTAAGATGAAATTATGAGAGCACCTCATTAGCAGCCCTTCTGCAACCGTTCGCCAATTTGTGTCTCACCACATGTGCTTGAAAGGAAAATGTCTTGTTCAAATAAACCTATAAATGCAGACTCATAGAAAGACTCACTCCTCTGAAATAGTTTACTGGGGTACGACATGGAAAAAATCAGAGTAACACTTTGAAATTCTAGATAAAGTGTACTAAAGAACAGAGGTATGGTAAAGCAACTAGTGAAAATCCATGAAAACATCAGGAGGTGATGCAGGCTCCACACAGATAAACTCAAATCTAGGACCTATCTAGAGCTGTGAAGCTGTAGTGCTGCCCTAATCATTCCGCACATTCTAGAGAGCACCACTGACTTCATGGGCATTTCCTAGAATCCTCATCCAGAGCCACATGCATTTAAGAGCAAAGTGAAGACCTGCTGTTGCACCCTTGAGCAAGTTACTTTGCTCCGATTACTCCTGGCACTCTCCAGGTGGTCATTGAAAATGAGAATCAGATCTAATTAGATAAAGGACATATTTGCTAACTTTACAACTAAATTAAAATAAAATCAATCAATCCTGAACTACTTAGTAGTCCAGGAAACATATGGTGTCTGCTTTTACTGGGTGAACTTGCACCTCTTTCATTATATGAAATGGATGAATTAGCCGAAGGCAACCGTTCACAAAGAATACTGTATCAAAAACATGTACAGTATAATTTCCATAACTCAAACCCATCCCCTAACTATATTTGTATCATTAGGATCAGACGCAAGCAGTCAGGACAGCTCCAAAGATGAATCATCCCAGAGACAGCAGGAAAGTGAATCTTCTTCCTTTTTTCTCAACATGCTCAATGGATGTTCCATAAACCACAGGCATTTCAAAGAAAAGGAGTAAACACCTGACACAAAATACACTCATTAAATACTCTCTGGCTAACTATTGCCCACCTTTGCTGTAACTTTCTAACCCTAATGGGGAACCTATTAATTACCCTAATGGGTAAACAAATTGAGCAGTACAGTAATTACCATTTAGCCCAGACTACATCAGACAACATACCATAATACTACCTTTCTAGTCTTCCTCATCCTCATTACCAGAATTTATGAACAAATAAGGAAGTTACTATGGCAGCCCCAGGACTAAGGAATGATGACCTTGGTGTCCCTTACTTGAACCTGTAAGTTAAGTACCCCTCCTCCTGGAGGGTTAAATAAGTCACATTTATCAAGACCAATTAGCATCTTTGAATCCTGGAAGACAGGAATGGTTATGATATAGTATATAGTATACCAGCTTTTATGTAACTTTCATATAATTTGAAGCTTATGCATGAGCAACACAAAAGAAGGATAGATCATATGTATATTAATCATATGTATCTCTATTGTTATTGTTGTATTGTTGTAATTATAATTGTGTCCTATCTTGTGAAATCTTCTTATTTATTGTTGTAGTCTTCTTATTTATTGTTATTGTCATCCTGTAAAGCGCTTTGAGAAGCCACCTTTAAAGGCGCTATATAAAATAAAGTTTATTATTATTATTATATATTGCAGGATATAAAAGCGATATAATGATAGCAAGAATGATTGTCCATAATCAATAAATGAATCAATATTCATAAGCCAATACTACAGTTTCTGTCAAAACCAATGATTAGATTGCATGTGCAATGATTAGAAAACTCAAATTTCAGCCCGTTCAGTACACGCATCCACGAAATCTGCTCTCCTCTCACTCCTTCTTGCTCTCTGCTGTCTTTGTCAATGAACCTCTCTATTCCCCCGTCAGCGCTCAAAGACTTGAGTTTCTGTTCGCACCTGGTTCTCCTCTCACCTTGCTACTCACACACATCAGGTCTCCCAGTGAGGCTCACTCACACTCGTCTCCTGTCTCCCAGCCATCTTCTCCTGGATGAACTCCCATCAGCTTAAACTGGACCTGCTCCAGCTGGCTTCAGTTTATTATACCTCTGACGTCTTCATCTCAACAGCCACACTTTCTGCGCCCTCTCTTCTTCCACTTCCAAAGCCCGTTCATTCTCTACCCTGAACTACACCCCAGAAATCAGAATTGCTCAGTCCTTGGCCACCTTTCAGTGCTTGCTTCAGACACAGATAGCAACTATAAACTTTAGCTCTTAGCTAGGCCCTTTGATAACTTTACACTGCATTACACTAAACGGTAGCTTTAAAATGGCACATATTTACTGTAAACTACATTCCTGCAATGAGTCTGATTTATTGCTCTGTGTCCACACTATGCAGTGCTTTGTTTCTTGGTATTTATTCTGGGTCTAGCACTTGCATTGCGCAGCCAGTTTGTGCTAGCCTTATTGCTATTTTAATAATTTCATCTATTACATTTAAACTATTGTACCTTTATGATTGTTACCTGTACTTTGTAGCGGCGAGGCTTAATAATAAGGCAGAATTAAGTGTTTCTGAGCTTCCCAAATGAGGCCCCATTTCTCTGTTCATCTCTGTGGTGCAGCCACAGAGAAACTATTCATGCAAGATGATTTAAGGTTTCCTAGGACAGCTCCCAAAGGGGGATGCACTTAGCTAAGTCTGGCTATCATGATCAATGGTCATCCACTGGCGCCTATCAGTCTAGGGAGTGCCGGATGGACATCTGGACTGCATTACTAAGTGTCAGGACTAAGTGACTCATATCTCACCTTGATCAACCAATCAGGGACTGGTAGCAGAAGGCTCCCAAGGGCAGGACATTCTCGCAGCGCGCCTCCTGACCATCCCGAGACTCAGCCCGGACAACCACGGAACGGCCAGTGTGTCCGAGTGCCAGCACTGGTAGGGCTGAGTAACCCACGTGGGACTCTGATGCCCATGGAACTTTCAGCCAATCAACAAGCTGAAGTTCCTCCAGGTAAAAACAGGCAACACAGGCCTGGAGATTCAGATTCAACAAGATTCAGATTCGGGAGATTCAGTAAGATTCTGGAGAGGATTCTGTGGACTGTTCTAAAGGGAGTTCAAAGGAGAATTCCAGGGCAGGACGGCCCAGGAGCAGAAGGCTCCCAAGGGCAGGACATTCTCGCAGCGCGCCTCCTGACCATCCCGAGACTCAGCCCGGACAACCACGGAACGGCCAGTGTGTCCGAGTGCCAGAACTTTCCTTTGTTCTAAGAGTCTAGAGTGGAGGTTGCCAGAGAGTAACCAGCAGCAGGCCTCGTGGACAGGTCAGAACTGTGGACAGCTGAATCACTATTCAGAACTAGCTCTTCATCAGGAACGAACCGGTCCTCTTCCTGACTTGCTGGGATCCACAGTCATCTTTTCTCCTGTGCACAAACTTTGCTAGTTAAAGCCAACACTAACTAGCCGGTCAGTGAGCATCAGCAGCGCACCGTCGCAAGCCGCACAGCACAGCCTGGCACGGAGCCAGAGAGCGCGGATTGGACAGCAACAAGCCTGCAGCTGATTGTTTGTGCCTGCAGGAGATCTGAATCCCCAGAAATTGGATGAGTATTCAACTTCAATGCATTACAGCTCGAGAATTCAATTGCTATCCCAACCAGTTGATATCAATTTAATTCCTAAGAGTTATGTACTTGTTTTGAGTATCTAATGTAGAAGTTGTAACCAAGTTCACTTTACGAAACGGTCTTAATGAATGATATACTGAACGTATGTCCTCTTGATGTGTAACACTTCGTAACTGATTGAATATATACCTTTTGTATTCTGATAACCCTCTCGATAAGATCTGTTAGGTTTATATGCATATTCTATGTATTAATAAATTTATCCTCGTGTATTAGTACCTGTGTGTGCGCGTTGTTTGAGTTATGTCGCGTGGTTGGATTCTAAAGCCATCAAAAGAATCAACTTTGTGATTTACTGCTACAATTGATAATTGTCTCAGTAAATGCCCAAACCCTACAGAACTGGTGCCTTCAGAGAGCCACTATGATTACATATTTGGCGTCCCTGAACGGCTATGAAACACTACAACTTACACTTAATGTCAGTTTTTGTATTGGAAGTCACCCTCAAAAAAGGCTTCTGTTATGCAAATGATACAGGTAGGTAATACCATGTGAGTCACACGCAGTGGTTCATCAGTTTCTAGATGTGAAGCTGTCAGACAACACATGGCAGTCCTTTACAGTGAAATCCCCCCAGCAATGCACTTTCCCAGTTACACTGCTGGGTGGACTGGAGCAGCAGGGGTAAAGTACCTCTCTCAAAGTACAAAACTGTCTGCATTAGGGGCTCAAATGCACAGCCCACCAATCCTCTGTCGAGAGACTAACCCAAGACGCTATGTGTCCCCAAACAAATAATATGTATATAAATTTAAAGAGTCATTCAAACAGCAGAATGCAACAGAGAATTCTGAAACTAGTAGCCTAAGAAGGTAGAAGATCTTGGCGCGGTAATACAGAGACCACTGTGGAAATGCAGATGCACTGGAGTTCCAGTTAAGCGATTGAAGATCACTCTTTCTCCTCCCCAAGGCATCGAGTAATAATCAATGTGTGTTAAGCTGGGGAATTGCAGGTGTAATGAAGTGTGAGTCTTGCCTTAAAGGCAGTTCTTCTGCACCACAATCGAAGACTCCAGTGTGGTTTTAATCTTCTCTTCATGGCAATAAACCTCCCCAGAGCAGTCAGTGGGGCTCTGCAGCCCCCGACATCGAGAATTACAGCGGCATCATTTCCACATTCCCCGCCTGTCCTAGAATGATTACAGCTACGATTCTCATGAATGATTTTCTTTGTTGTGACTGTTAATTGAATCTGTCACCCTATTTTGATGTGAATACTCACCTTGGCTGGTCTAATAATGTTTTCCGAATGTGACATGCTGCTGAAGTGGCCAAGCCAGTTCCTAACGGGGTTTAATCGCAATTAATTCACTTGCTGATTTCTAACATCCAACCTGTCGCTTCTCCAGGATGGGACTGTGCCAGAACTATACCCTTTCCATAAATATTTGCATTCTGTTCATCTCCTACCGACGACAGGGTGTCAGCTATGGGGATTCTTACACTGAAAACCCAAAGCAAACTCCCATGAGGTCATCACTTATCATTAAACTCACTGTCACTGACAAGCTGTCTGACGGGGTAAGGTGTGGAAAGAAATGCATTTGTAAACCGTATGTGCAAGCAACTCCAACAGCAGAACTCTGTTCTCCCTGTGCCTTGATCAGCCAGCGCTTAGAGATGGAAAGAGCAGGCACTGCTTTTCTGGTTCCCACTGCTGCCAGCCGGATGCAGTCAGTTCTGGCATTCCTTAATGGATTGCCGCTTTGCTCAATTGATGCTGACAGTGAGAAATACCTGCAGTACAAATGGACAGAAAGTAGGCTTCATGCTGAACAGAAAGATGACGTAGGCTGAGCTTCTAGCAGGTGGACACGAGATGGGAGGTGCATTGTACCTCAAATTGTACCTCAAAGGAAGGAAATCACCAGTATAAATAGTTTTTTTTAATTCAGTGCTATAACAGTACCTTATTATGGTGTGAAAAACTATCAGGTGTGTAGCCCTCAACAGGACAATAACAATTCCATAAGGGCTTTGTGCAGTAACACATGGCAAATGAAAGCACTGAGATGACAACGAAAGTGTCCTGCTTGGGTCTCTCCTTTAAACTGATCGACACAGAGCAAGAGGAGCATTCCAGTGTTTGGTCCAGTAAAAGAAGGGAAAGGCTGAGACCCGTTTTGCTATGGTTCAAGTTCCAGCTGATTCTATCAAACAGCAAGTGATCTGTTTCTATGGGAGTCTTAGATAAGTGGAAAGTCAATGTATTTCTGAGGTTGCAAATTCCATTTAACTAGTGTTAGGAACTCATAATAGCCGATTCCTTAAAAATATGATTAGTCTGTTTAAGAACAAAACTCAGATTGTTTTCAAATACTGTTAAAATGTTTTATTAATTGGCAATTTAGCATTATGAGCTCATTATGCATTTATGAAGTGTCATTTACATCCCCTAAACTTGTTAGGCTTTTCATTCTAAATAAATAGGACAATCTCTTCAGAAGGCTATAAAATAAGATTATAATGTAGCCAAACTCGAGTATTGTTAAATTGTTAAACCTATTCTAAACATAATGTCAGGGAATTCCTTACACAAGAGACTTTTACAATTCATGGACCAACTCTGTTTTTAAAGGATGTGAAGCTACGTTATGTATCATGGCTGAGAGAGCTTGAAGTCAATTGATTCTCCTGAATAAGTAACAGGGCCTGATTGACTGACATCTCTCCAGTCTCCCTTGGGCTCCCACTCTCAGGCAGGCTGCAGCAGGAGCAGAATCCCATCTGCAATTAACCTGCAGGTCCCTAAACCTCCTGCTCCTCGTCTTCCTGGCAAAGGTCACTGTGCATGTCTGTGCACACCTGCAGCTCCTGACTGACAGCCACAGAGGGCCGCAAAGCAGCTGGAAAGTCAGGCCGAACACAGAACGCAGTTATAAACTGAAAAGCATTTTCTCTTTGAGCATAGTGACTGAGAGCTGATGTGGTCTATCAGCTGTGAGAGAGTCCACACCATGAGCTGTACTTTAAACACACCTGTCCAATGGGCAGCTCTGGGTTGGGGACTTTCAAGGTGCCTGTTTTAAATGAGCATTAAAGGCAAAGCTCACAGGCTTTTACAGCAGAGGTAAGATTCCAATACCTTGGTTCATTCTGTTGAGTCCTGCATTTTTTTTTAATAAATCAAACTCTTTAGTTAGTTTCTTTTAAGACAGTGTCCACAATTTGTACAGCATCACTAGTGCTTCTCTAACCAGTCACCTTTCAGGGACATAGTGAAAGATCACCACCCTTTGCCTTAGTTAATTTATGCCTTAGCTCCTTGGGAAATTCTGGGCTGAAACAGTTTCTCTGATGCCCTGCTTATGTTTCAAAGTCCCTCTGTCTCACTGTTACGCAGAGTCCTGGAACGAACTGGACTGCTTTTAACAAGAAGCTACTGCAGAGGAGCACTCATCAGATATACATAATTATGTATGAAAAGGCTCATCTTTCTGGAACAATAAAGCAGTGAGAAAATGTAAGTCAAAAAGGGACTGTGAAGCTCCTTTTGACCATCCTTGTGAAAGGTGTCCCGGCCTATTAAATAAATCTGCTTCTTTTAAGAAGGAAAAGAAACGGAAAGCAGGCAAGGTTTTCAGATCTTTTACTCAGATAAAAATCCACTTGCAGTTAATCAGTCAGGGGAAACGTACCTCTGCTCCCCTTGGTTCAATGATAGGAGAACACAGGACTGTTTGAGCTTTAAACTGTTAAATTATTCTTTCCATTTCCTGTGATGGGTGCCTGTCTACACAGATTAATTCAGAATCAGAGTAAACTTGTGTGGGGGTGGGAGTGTGAGAGGGGGTGACCTGTTCGTGACTCTTGCCTTTCTATCTTATTGCTGTTTTAAAGACTAAGGAAGGCAAAATGTAGTGATGTGTAATTACTGCAATTTGGACTCATACAGATATCACTGCCTCAATTTCCAATTATCTTTTTAAGAGAAATAAATTTTCTAGACAAATTGCTAGTGCAGTGCACAGTTGCCGGGATGAGCAGAATAATGATTCTGACAGGCTGTCATTTCGCCTTCAAGTTGGGCACATTCACTCGCCATCCCCAGGGCACTACTGCAACACAGTACCCATGAGAGCCAAAGTCACTGAGTCCTTTACAGAGGAAGACGGGGATAGGCTGAACTACACTAAGACAACTCGAAACATTACGTGTTCTAGGAATTCTGGGTAACAAAATGCATGTGGTTTAAATGTAAAGTAAAATGCTTTAACAAGCATAGTAAAGGATGTATTCTATTGCATATTACGTATTTTATATCAAGTTAGTAAGTTCAATGAAGAAGCATTGATGTCAAGAGAATTTTGAGGTTTAGGTAATGGATGATATGATTTTTGTGGCTAGGAGGCACAGTTTAGTCTCTTTTAAATTCAGTATATTTTATTTTGGATTGTGAAGCCTTTGGAGATTCTTGGCTTCAGGAGTACAGACAGTTGTTTAGTTTTCCTTGTTATTCTAATGTCTGGCAAATGTTAATGGGCAGTGGTGGGCAAAAATATTGTCAACGGAAGAATCCAATTACAACATGAATGACAATTTAGAACAGCTGCTCAGAGTGAACTCCAATTCTTTCCCCTTAGCATACAGAAGCAAAATGTATGATTTCTGCCAAGTGTTGCCTGACGATATATTTTTTTAGATTATAGGAAATTCTAGCCCAGATGATTTCCCAACAACTGTGACACATATGCATGTTCCATATTTTCAGTGTACTGAATTGAATTCTTATCTTTGTGTCTTCAAAGGTGATATTGAAAAAAATATTTACATTCCTTTGTGTTAATTTCAAATCAATTCTTTTGTGCCTACATAATATTTCTATAACTTATTTAATTTGAAGCCTATGAATAACACATTAGGGCTCTTATATCAGGATGATTTCACATAAAAGGTGTTTTACTGAGAACTGTTCATTACATGCAAATAAGTAAACCAAAAGATATCACAGTTTTGTTTTTGTATGCATAATAAAAGGAAAGTATCAATGTTAGTAAATCAGGAGGAAATAATAGCGACTATTTCCATACTGCAAGTATAAAGGGACATAAGCATTGACTTTAAACTCATAGCGTAAAAACCTAGAATTCAAGACTTTATGGTGGAAATGTATCTTCTTCAATAATATATTGTGCTGGATTTTGAGTCTCAAATGAACTTGAGGACTTGAGTGGTAATTTGCTCATATCTGAAAGATTTTTTTCAAAGACTTTTGGCTGTTTCTGTTGTACTGAGCATTGCTCCATTCAGTAGCTGTAATCCAAACCTGATTTTTCTGTAGAAGAAAACATCATTGAATAAGATATATTTCCAAGAGCCTTTTTCAATGGTTTTGATTACTTGACTGATAAATTTTGGATTTGAGGAACATTTGAAATCTGATGACTAGAGGGCTTGAGACAGGTTTTGCACAATTGCTCTGTTGAGACCCCAGCTTGGGTTAGGGTTAGCATTCCCATAGAAGTTTGATATTTTTTACACTTACGGAACTTTAGGACGAGTGGTAATTTGCTCCTATCTGAATTTTTCTTCTGAGACTTTTGGCTGCTTCTGTTGTACTGACCCTTGCACCTTTCAGTAGCTATAATCCAAACCTGATATTTCTTCAGAAGATAACATAATTGAATTGGATACATTTCCAAGAGCCTTTTTCAATGGTTGGTTTCAATTATTTTGGACTGAAAATTTCTGTATTTGAAGAATGTTTTGAAATCGTATTACTTTTGGGCTTGAGACAGGCATTGCACAATATCTCCCTTGAAACCCCAGCTAGGGTTAGGGTTAGCATTCCTATAGTAGTTTGTTATTTTTTACGCTTACTGCTTGATTTATCATCTCAAGTGAACTTTTGGATGAGTGGTAATTTGCTCCTAACTGATTTTTTTCCCCCCAGAGAGTTCTGGCTGCTTCTGTTGAACTGAGTACTGCACCATTCGGTAGCTGTAATCCAAACCTGATATTTCTACAGAAGGTAACATCATCATTGAATTGGATATATTTCCAATAGCCTTTTTCAATGGTTTTGATTATTTTAGACTTGTAGTTTTTTATTTGAAGAATGTTTTGAAATCTGATGACTTTCAGGCTTGAGACGGGCATTGCAGAATTGTTTTGTTGAGACCCCAGCTAGGGTTAGGGTTAGCACTCCCATAGTAGTTTGATATTTTTTACACTTACTGCTGGATTTATCATCTCAAGTGAACTTTTGGATGAGTGGTAAGTTGCTTCTATCTGAATTTTTCCCCCCCCCCAAAGACTTTTGGCTGCTTCTGTTGTACTGAGCATTGCACCATTCAGTAGCTGTAATCCAAACCTGATTTTTCTACAGAAGATAAACAAACAAATAAGACATATTTCCATGAACCTTTTTCAATGGTTTTGATGATTTTAGACTGAAAATTATTTGAGGAACGTTTTGGAAATCTGATGACTAGAGGGCTTGAGATAGGTATTGCACAATTGCTCTGTTAAAACCCCAGGTAGGGTTAGCATACCCATACTACTTAGTCATTTTTTATGCTTTTTTCCTCCGAAGTCTTTTGGTTATTTCTGTTGTACTGAGTATCTCACCATTCAGGAGCTCTGATCCAATCCTGATTTTTCAACAGAAGATAATATCATTGAATTAGATATATCTCCAAGAGCCTTTTGCAATGGTTTTTGTTCCTCATTCTCTCAGCCAATCACTGAGCAGAAGGTCCTCTGTTTGTAAGGAATGTATCTAAATTGATTGAATTGCTCTGTGTTTTTAGGTTCAATAAGCCATTGTGATTTTGTAAAGTATTTCAGTACTGCTTATAATTCAGTTAAATATGCTCACCAAGAGGAGTGATATCAATAATCATCAAAAGTTAAGGTACCACCAAAACTTTAAACCTCTGTAATATTGCTCTCAGAATAAAGAAAGAGACATTTCAACATGTATGCACAGTTGCCTGTCTTTTATTTGCTTTTGCTTCCCAATTTTCCACTTGGTAAACACGGATGTGCTACTTTTTTTTGTTGGTGGTGGTCTGTCAAGTAATACTTAAAAATGAACATCAGCGAATCATAGCTGGCTGGTTGTTTTATAGAAACAAACAGTCAAATTGACCAATAGTACCAACAGATACAGTAGGCTAAGGAGAAAGCCAGCAGCAGGAAATCTGATTGGCAGCACTGTGCTGGGTGAATGCTCCAGTCTGTGGGGGTTTAAAGGGGGTAATTGGATTAAAGCTTCAGATTCTAGAGTTGCTGAGCGGGAGGGTTCGCTAATTGCTTTGTAAGCTGTGAATAAGTGACAGCTCTTGGTGGGGGTTAAGACCCCCACCAGTGTTCATTGCCTCTTGCTGTCCCACCTCACAAGGCATCAACAGGGCACACAGCAAGAGATCAGTTCCAGTCCTTGAGGGGTAAAGGTTTTTTTCATTCCAGCAGAACTTTTAAAAACTTGACTGGACTAATTCATTACTTAACTGAACCAAAGTAACCTTTTACTTGGGTCTTAAGATGAGGCTAACGTCAGGTAGCCCACAAAAGGCTTGTGGCCCACCAGGGCTGGAGAATAGCACCCTCTCTATTAGCACATCTGCAGTTTTAAGAAAGGAATGTAGTGGAGCAAAAAGAAGGAAAGGCTTTATACAGAGGTCTACTGCATTCCTGTATAAGCACACAGCCATATCGCCCTGCAGCTCACAACAGACAACCCACTGAAGCTCAGCAGGTGTGAGCCTGGTCAATACCTGGATGGAAGACCTCCTGGGAAAGCCAAGGTTGCTGCTGGAAGAGGTAGTAGTGGGACCAGCAGGGGGCGCTCACCCTGCAGTCTGTGTGGGTCCTAATGCCCCACTATAGTGACGGTGATGCTGTACTGTAAAAAGACACCATCCTTCAGATGGAATGGAAAACTGAGGTCCTGACCCTCTGTGGTCATTACAAATCCAAGGGTGTTTCTCTTAAAGAGTAGGGGTATTACCCCAGTGTCTTGGCCAATAGGAAATTTGGCCCTTACCAATCATGGCCTCCTGATAATCGCCCATCCATGAATTGACTTCATCACTCCGCTCTCCTCCCCACTGAGAGCAGGTGTGTGATGAGAGTATCGGAGCACTCTGACTACTGTCACATCATTCAGGTGGGCACCACACACTGGTGGCGGGGTGTCCCTATTACCTGTAAAGGGCTTTGAGTGGAGTGTCCAGAAATGCAAACTCAATCATGATAACCCCAAGGATACTCACACTTATCCTCAAACAAAGTATACCGTGCGATCACTTCAACTGCTTAAGACTGAAACTCAACTGATGATAATGTAGGTATTGTATGACACTGGTGCCATCTCGTGATTACATAAAGTACAGGAAAACATGCTTTCCTGTAAAAAGAATCATCATAATTAAGAGACTACACATGAATTTGTTTCCCTGCTGGAAGTCATGCATTTCTATAAAAATGCAATGTGCTTGAAAGTTTATGAATTTCATGTGCTGTCTGCTTATCATATCTCCCCCTCCACCACACACCTGCTTGTTTTTGAAAAGTAACCCTGACTGGGAGAAATTGTGAATTTCTTAGTCAAGAGAAGGAGAAATACCAGACTCCATCCCACCGTGACCCCCAAGGCAAAGCACTGCGGGAGATACAGTAGGGTGAGCATGAGCTCTTTTCCTGGATTCCCTCTCTGATTTGATTAATACATGTAGCTTTACAGAACCGTCTATGCGTTCAAGACAGTGCTCACACTATCACTGGATTTTCATGTATGGTAAAAAATACTAATATGATCTCATGCACTGCATACTGTTTTTCCAACTGGTGTCCGAGTACAGTGATTAAAAAAAATGGCAGTTACATAAACATTCATATTTCATTACCTTCGACAGCCTTTTATTGGGAAAACAGGATGTTAAGCCTCAGTGTGTGGAGACTTCACCCCACTTTGTTGCTGTGAGAGAGACATAAAAGCCCTGTTTCTGGAGGCTGAATTTTAAGTAGCACCTTTGCTCTTTTGGTCTGTGAAGCTCTAAAAACAAAGCTCGACTCTGCTTGCCAATGTTTACAAGGTTTTAAAAATAAGCAAGATGTTAGCGCCCCGTCTATACAGTACATGTCCATAGTGTGCTGGTCCTTCATGTTACCTGATGCTCCTAAATTAATCTCGGGCAGGTAATTAAACAGTGCCAAACAAAGCTCAAGCTATCTTTTTTTACGAATGTAATTTGTTTTCAGAAACCTGTTCATGTAGCAAGAATTTTGTAAAACGAGAAACCTATTTCCATTATTTCTTATGGGGGAAAATTGCAATCCATACTGGACCCCAAAAATGTCACCCCTGTTTTTACTCCCCTCCCCCCACCAGAAAATTACAAAAGAAACAATTACTAACATTCATACTGTGGCTTGTGTTTTTAGTAATAATCACCATTAGCTATGTTTTGGCTTTACCTTTTATCCGGTTTGTACTACCAGCGATGTTGAAATTGAAGTTACAGGTTTAATACACTCTTTGAACTGCAATAATAGTGAATTTCAGACAACAATGAAAACATGAGGCGACTGCAGTGTAAGAAGTGCTCACAGGTCAGAGGCAGAGCTGGCCAAATACTGAGCATGATGAAATTCTTTAGACAAGGCAAGGATCAGCTCAGACAGCACAGGGACTGCAGAAAAAGGATTTGCACCAATTTGAATACAAGGCCACCCGTGCTGATGAGTTCTACAATGTCTTCACAGCCTGGTGTGCCTACAGTCTGGCTGGCATGAGACCGTGCTGGCTCAGCCCACTGCTTCGGTCACTCCAATGGTGGCACCCACACAAGAAACTGGGAGAGGCTTCGTTGGGGATCCCTGTGAACATTCCTTCACCCTCCATCTCCGCCTCCTCAGAAAATGATCCTCGATGAATCCATAGCTCTGCAAGAATTCACCAACATTCTGCTGCGTAATGAGCTCTGCAGTTATTAGCAAGATGCAAATGGGTATTTTATTACCTCGAGCGCAGAGGGCAGGTATTTCATTCTGTTTTAATCTTTCCAGCTATATTTTGCCACAGTTTTAGAGCTCCTACTTTGAATTGGCATTCCAACATCTGGATGGCCACAGGAGATGACACCACTCCCCCCATCGGGACCACCTGGGTCCACCTATTTTTATAGTCTCACAGCTGACACTAATTGCACACAGATTAAGCCCCCATCCCTCCCCAGCATGGAACCCCCCCAGACATCCTGAACAGTCAGATAAGACTACTTGTATGTAACATTTCCTAAAGATGACATGGAAGATCCTGTGCTAGTTATTGATCGATATATGAGAACTGCTAAGGGATTAAACTTTATTAATGAGACCTGAATTTCTGAAGTAATTTGTGATTCCTGAGAAAGAAACATGCTGAGGAGATAAAAGAGGTCTGTTCTCGTAACAGATTGATTCGGCTCTCGTGTATTTGAGTTTCCAGAGTCAGGAAATGAAAAGCTCCTTTGCGATATCTCAGTGCTGATAAAGTTGATTGTGAAATGCTTTTGTTTCAGACACTCTGCAGTGCTTCAGAAAGGGTACAAATCCCAGCTTTGGTGTAACACGTAATAGGATAAACTATTGCATATGCAAAGTCAGTTTTGTTTTGCTAATTCAAGCCCTCCTCTAAATGTGAAATTTTAGTAGAATGCCCAGAGCTGCCAAGTGTGCCATGTTGATGTGTTCAGGAAAAAACGAAACGGTGGCTTATTCACTGCAAGGGAATGTGATGACAAAAGTGATACTCTCCAGGTCCTCACAGTGTTGGCAAACAGGACCATTCTGACCCCTTTGATTGCTTGTCAGTGAAAAAGGAAAGGGTCAAAATTTCTTTCAGACATTGTTTGAGATTCAGAAACTCGTTTCATTTTCGTGTGACGGACATTCACTGTCAAAGCAGCCGTGCAAAATGAATGAATTAAACCTCCAGTTACAATACAGTTCAAGCAGAAGAGAGTCTGCAAGGATGGGTAGTCATATTTACTTCTGATCGACCTCAGTTCATCTTGCCATCATTAACGCTATTATATGAGCGGAATTCAAACACTGTCTGGCACTAGTATTATAGACTAGGCCTAATACTTAAGCAGGCTTTGTGAATAATTTTTATTCCACATGTTAACATGCTTGAGTGTTCCAAAATGAAATTTACAGAAGACTTATATCCTTGAAAGGGTCTGTTCTAGGGCTGCAAGTTATAATAAACCATTTTTTTCTGAATGAACGATGGAACACAAAGATCCGTAAATGCTGCGAAATGCAGGACGTCCCCAGCCCACATGTGAGTATTCACATGCCTCTGTGGAGTGTAGCAGGGGCCCAGTAACCTTTCCAATCTATAGCTGCAGCAACACAAGAAGCATTGGGAACCTCTGACTAAGCCACATTTCTCCCAAGACTCCTGTGACTGTACAGAGCTTTATTTTACATCTCATCTTTATCACCTTGAACTAGTCATTTTTGTACTGTCCTTTGGTCTCCACACACTGTTGTGATCTCTATGGCGTGCCATCTTAATTGGAGTGTTACTAATCTTGCACTAGTTAGGGAATGCTCTGTGCATTTTCTTCAGGCAAGTTGGATATTTCTTCACTTTTCTCGCAGTTTTTGCCAACATTTACCTTTTCACCCTTAGAGGTGTTCAGGTTGAGAATTCAAGACCTGATTAAAAGTATTCACTTTAAAGAAAATGTATTAATTTGCAACTTGACAAAATGGGAAGGGGGTGAATACTTTTGCAAAGCACTGTATACATGGGAGGAGGGAGAGGCAGCTATTCAAAGGAATGCACATGTATATGGCTTTATGTGATAAACACATAAAATTCTTAGTCTTGATAAAATACAGGATTTGCCATTTTTATGAGCTCCCAAAGCTGCTGAGAAGTGTTATTGATGTCCTTATTTCTTGAGAGGACTGTAAGCCCGTGTAACTAATCTAGAGACTGTGCCCATTCAGCAGTCGCTCACAGCTCCATTTCTGTGACTGATAACCTGAGCTATGGAGAGCTCCGATACAGCTCTTCCCTCCTGATGCAGGCTGCCTTCTGCGTGAGGGCCATTAGCAACTGCAGTCTGGGAGCCTGCTGTTCACTGTCAGTTCCACTCCAGCCACCGTAATGGGATTTGTGGTCTGGCGAGATATAGCTACTGTAAACCGAAACTCCCACATTTTCCATTTTCATTTTCAGGCAGGATATATTTAGGGATTTCCTAAGAGGTTGTTGTAGTACCAGACCAAAACCCAGGAACTGTGTTTTGTGTTATGGCTAGGAGCTTATGAAGTATGGCTGCATGCTCCATAATTTACTCATGAAGAAGACTATTTGATTTGTGCAGGCTTTGCAGAAAAGGATTTGAATAAACTGTTATTAAAATCAAAGTGAAGGAAACTTTTTTCAGAGAAGCGCAGTGCTGAAATTTGTCACTGTGCAATCCTTATTACCAAACCATACATAAAATTAAAGTCAGTGGCTGTGATTTGTATGGTTTCAGTCTGACAAGACATTCTTTTAAAACATTCTGGGTTAAGATGTTCTTTTCTTTAAAAGGGATACTTACAAACTTTTTCAGAATGTGTGCGTCTCCTTTTTACCAGTGTGGGAAGGGTCTGCGTTGGTCTAGTGCATCGAAGTATTAATATTGCTTGATAAATTCTACCCAAGTTGGTTGAATTGTTTCACAGGTTTCCGAGGTAGAGAAGGCTGGCTATCTCGCCATTTCTCATTTCTTGGAGATACTTTATACAATTGAATTTATTGGCACCTGTCCGCACAAGTCTTGTGGGGGCAGAGAAAGGGGACTCTATATACCTCGAGTATAATGTGATGAGAACAGGACTTAGACTAGGAGTCCTGTTGTAATAAACTGAACCCATTTCATTCCTGGTGAAGATGTTCTGCCCCCCAGCTGTGTCTCCGTCTCAGTAGCCCAAGTTGTCTGCTATCCTGATGGGGTGAGGGTGGACCATGCCCTGTACTGCTACTCTTCAAGCACTGAGGTGCTGCTTTCTGCCAAGAGCACCACTGCTGGTCCTTAGTGCCACAATACAATGGCTGATTAGAGAAACACCACATGCATAATAGAGGTTTAACGCCGGGTTTTCAGCTGACGTTGCCATCTTCAAAGAAACCAAGCAAATTCAATTTGTAAATAGGTCTGAAAATTTAGGATTGAGACAAAACTATATATATACCCATTTAAAAAGGCCTTTAAACTGCAGTAATAGTGACAATGTGTCACATCTGGACTTTAGAAATTAAACAAGAGGCATCATCTAGCACATGATAATGGGACAGGGCATCCTGTGACACTGTGCACAAACAGTAGTATCCATGGTATTTAATGAGAAAATTTGGTCTCACTAACCATCCTGAATAACAAAGATTAATGAGATAAAATGCCAAATACGGAGATCACTGTTAGAAGTAATAAGAATTTATTTTAAACAAACTTAAGAGATTTCTCTTAGCAACATGTAAAGATGACCATATTAAAAAACTATGATTAACTGTCATCACAAATGTGGCGTCAAGTCACCACAAGACTATTTTCTCTTAGTGTTCCTTTTCCTTAGAAATTTTTAAAAGACCTGAGCACTTCTTCCCAGAAAACAGTACTGTTTGGAAAAAGGCTCGAGAACAGGTACTGCTGAAACACTGACACTTTGCCAACTGTGAAATATCCACCGACAGCCACCTTGCTGATAAATAATTCATGAAGCTTAATGCATTACCCAATGAAATTTAAATGTCTGACAAATTGCGCACAAGTTGTTTTTCTTTCTTGCAATTTAATTTGTTTTACAAAAGTGCTCTGAAGTTTTAAAATGAAAAGCAAGTGAGATGAGATCTTAAAATGCCCATATGGTCACCCTTGACTTTTCATGACATTTCCTGGAGATTTACACAGAGCTGAGCCATGCAACTCTGACCCTGTAACAGCTGTACAACAGGAATCAAGAAGCAACGTTATCAAGTGCCACAAGTTCCTCCATGGCAGCATTTACTGTAGTTTTAAATTTGTGAAAAAGAGGGAATGTGGAACAAAAATTCAATGTTGTGTTAAGATTATAGAACACGCTAGTGGGACCTTATTGAGAATATTCGTTATGCTTTTTCTCATTGCATGATAAACAAAAGTTATAGCTGCTCTGGAATCGCCCCAGACAAGAGTGACCAGATTGCATTTCTGGCTTCTTCAGAATCAGCATCGCATTGATTGCAATTAAACCTCGGAACAGGTGGCGTTTGCTTTTAAACAGAGCCGGAGAGTCTGGAACACGTTGCCCCTGCCATGTCAAAGCTGGTAGTGTTCAAGAAACTGCTTGATGAGATCTTCAGATTAATTAGCTACCAGCAACCACGTGACCTCAGTGGGCTGAGTGACCTCCTCTTGTTTATTGGCTCATGTTTTTGCAGCATTTCCAGGAATGTGCACAGTAAGGGAAAGGGCCAGGCTGCCCGACTGAACTGACAGAGATGGCCGTCAACAGAAGGCAGTGAGGGGGAGTCTTTTAGCTAGATAGGGGTCAGATAATGTTAAAACTTCAGAACACATTCAGAAAAGGAACTTTAACACACCGATCACAGGACAGATAGCTGGTTTGATCACCCTTGCCATATCTGCTCATCGATTAAATTCCCAGCCATTCCCCCCCCCCCGCAACATGACATTTTTTTAAATGAAAACCACATTGTTCATCCTACGCCTTTTTTCCCTGACAATTTAATGATTCATCCTTCAACACGGAGAAAACTAAAGTTCAGAATAATCAACTTGTTTTGTAATTTGCCTCATTTCAGGGCAGCCAGCGTTCTGTTGCCAGGGATACAGATTGGCATCCCCCATACATAGAACGAAAATGACAGTGACTCACGGTGTGTTGCCCAGGGTACTGATCCTTAGCTATATGACCATATGTTCCCCAATATACCATATCCTGATACACAGGGAAACGGCAACAAGTCTGGGTTTTACATCAATAGCATACTGGGCAAACATAACATTTAGATAGTGAGCATAAGTCTGTTAATTGTTTTAGTAGCGTTGTTCCTTAGGATAACAAAATACGTAACTCGATTTCTTAACTTGGACTTGAGGTAAGGGCATCCCATCAAAAAAATAAAACCTACAGCGAATAAATCTGAAAGTAGGATTGAGGTGAACGAAAGCAAACGTGACGTGTACATTCTGAGTGCCCCTACAAATTTCTCTGCAGAGTCACTGTCCTGTCTGGGTACTTTTGCTGTGGGGTTTCTGAATTAACCTTGAAGTGTCAATTAGCGTGGAGATAAAGCCTGCAGCTATGAATGTTGATGGGGAAATACCTTTAACTGCAAGACCCTAATCTATACAGCATGTTCAACATAACAGAAAGAATCGTGGTTTATTTCTATCAAAGCATCTTTATCACTAGCTGCGTGATGAGCATCAGGAAACAACCACAGCTGAAACTGCTTTCCAGAGAAAGCAGTCTGGAGATTAGACATGTAATGGTCTGGTTTAGCCATCAGCTGAGTCAAGTTACAGAGGTGTGTACCACCTCACAATTCTGTCACCGGCCATCAGTGGTCAGCATGACCTGAGCTCACTGCTCAACATCTTGGAAAGCTTCATCATAAAAGCCTCGGTTTTATAGCTCTATGAACAGTATGATCCAATTTGGTGTTCTCTGTTGTGCACTTGACCTGCTGTTTAAATGTTTAAAAACTCCTGTAAGGCAAATCATACATATTTCATATTGTAATTCAGGATGTCAATCTTGCACGTGGTCATGACTTTAACAGCCCTTCCCCACAATGTGCCTGCGAGATGAAGGATGCTGGGATGAATGTTCAGGCAGCACATGCTGGTTGATCCGGAGCACAAATCCCAACTATATCCAAAGATGGTTTACGAACTTGCCGAGTGCTGCCAATGTTCAAAGGTCTTTCTGAAAGGCAGCGGTTTGGTTTTAGAAATTTTAATAGAATCAGTGACCTAGGACTGTGCTAAATACCATTAAGATGAAGTACAGGAATGAAGGGAGTGCCTGAAACTATATAACTGTATGCAATGGGGTTTAAAATGAGCTGTGGCTATAACTAAATCATGTATGAATAGGGAATTTAGGTACTACCTGAAATAGATGTGAATAAAATGAGGCAATTGAAAGAGGAAATAGTGTACAAATCAATTTCATACTAAAGGGCTTCTTAATGGAACATCATTGAAAGTTAAATCTACAGGAAAAAAAGCAAGTGTAATGTGGAATTGTCTAACCGCATAAAACTCTACAAAGCTGAGCAAGTCATTATGAAAGTGAGTGATGGGGTTATGAAAGTGAGTGTTCCGAGATTGAGATTTGGGTGAAGGTGAGGGATTGGAGCTATGTTAAAAGGTATTATTAGGATGGGAGTTGGAAACAGGTTTTGGTGTGGCGTTATGGAAGAAATTAAGGAAATAAGAATGTGGGCTAAGGCTCAGGGCAAGAAAAGTCTTGTCTTAACATGTTAGTGCTGGAGTAGGGTCAGGGTTTTTAAATTAGCCATAGTATTAAACCTAAGATTTGACTGAGTGGAGCCAGGGATAGTGTTAAGGTTAGGACCGGAGCTAGGGATATACTGTAGCTGGATATAAATGTAGGGTAGAAGAAAAAGGTGGAAAAGAGGTTAGTTTTAGGGTTGAATGTTAGGTTAATTGAGAAGGGTTAAGGCAATTAGATCTATATTTAGGATTGGAATTAAGCCTGGGGTTAGAGTTAGAATTTGTGTTAAGTTTAGGTAGCAAAAAGAGTTAAACAAGGACCAAAAACTGAATTTGCTGAAGTGTTTAAATTAACTATTCAAAGCTCAGTCAATTGTATTTGAACACCAGTCCCATTTAATTTTAGAGCATGATAATCTTACTGTACTATTCTATACTGCAACACCTTCATTCCTTATTAGAATTAGAAGAATGAGAAAACTAGCTACATGAGCTGAATGGTCTGGCTGTGTAAACATTTCTTATTCTTATTTTAGTAAAGGATAAGCAAATAAAAATAAATAAACCAAAAATGACAAGGCAATTAAGGCTGCCAGGATTGTGGTATACTCAGGGTGTTCATAACCATAATTATTTGTATTTTGACAGTGCATCATGATTCATGCAGAAACCTTGAGCACTGCATTTCTTCCGTGTATCAATATGGATTTTGTTTACTGAATGGACTACTAGACAAGATTGCCTTAAGATAATCTAGCTGCTTTTCTTCCAATGAAGAAGAGAAACTAAAAGAACTGTTCATTGACATTGACAAGCTTCACAGTGCTTCATACAGAATGTGCTTAGTTGAAATAAAAAGGCTTATATTTTATAGTTTCAATATATAGCTTAAGCCCTATTATTGGAGACTTTGTGTCTATTTTGTTCCATTTCCCCCCCCAAGCTTCTCATGCAGCAAATAAAAGCAGAAGCCAGGGGGTGGTTTAGCCCTGTCAGCCTCCCATCTCCTGACGCAGAGGCCATCAGTGATTATCCTGCAGGGCCAATGGCCACTTCCTTAGAGTGAAGCATCCATTATGTGATAAATGCTTTGAAGATGGACAGCGAATCCACAGTTAACCATCTTAAAAGGAATTTATTCTATTCAAGGCTTAGGGAGCTACTGAACACTTAACATAAAAAGTTTGTCCTCCAGCCATCTCATAAATAGAGTTTACAGTATGTGTTTTTACTTGTAAAGCTCTGCGCGAAGGTGTTTAGACATCAGCCACGGGCACAAACAATTCCTATTCTAAATCCAAACTTGAGATTGTAGCATCCTTTGACAAAAGTGGATAAAGAGCAGATCTTTCACCTTGGAATACAATACAAATCTTGGGGCTAACATTATACTGACAGCACAGAGGAGGAGATATATACTGCATATATACAAATATATATCTGGTTGTCTTACTGCCAATAAAAATCCGAAGTAAATGTAAACTGTTTTAAATGATAGCTTTGTGAATTTGTAACTCAGAATTTACAATGTTGAGACCTACTATATTCTAAACAACTATTTTTTCCCCCATTTCACAGTAATTTGTTGTTCTGTAATGGAGAAGTGTAGACTCATAGGTACATTTTCTATTCTTGGGTAAAAAAAGGATTACCTTTACTACATATGCATACTGTATCTGTATAACAGTTGCTTATGGGAGGTTGTTCAATGCTAAAAATGGTAAATTTAAAGTCTAAACATGCCCTTTTTTTAATTAAACGCTAAAAGAGTATGAAATAGAAAATAAACCAAAATCAATTTCTCATTTTGAAATGTATTGACACCTTCAGAGCAGCCTGCTGTTACAGGAGCAGATAGAGAGATAGAGAAGAGCCCAGGCCAGCAGCCTGTACACTGCATTGCTCTCTCCCCACCACAGCCCACAGATTAGGCACCATTACTACACCTTACTGGACATCTTTCACACTATTCAAGTTATTAATATAGTCACAGATAAGCACAGTTTAGAATATTCAATTCAATACCAGAAAAGCCACAAAAGAGGGTCACTCACCTGGTTGTTTCTCTATGTTCCTATGAACAGCACTGGCTGTGGCGCAAACACTCCCCAGACACATATAGTACAGTACACCCAGCATGATTTCCCCTCAAGCCCTACCCTCTGAATAGGACAATCTTGAGCAGTGTGTGCAGAAGTCATGACAATCATTTTAACATTTTCACCGTGTCATATGTACACATTATGTCATTTGTGCATGTCCACCAAGCCTTATGCATGTGATAATGGCTTGTGCAGCAGTCATGAAGGGATTGTGAAGCCATTATGCAGTAACATTCAAATGAAGGGATACCAAAACAGCCAAACAAATCTGACACCCAGCAAAAAAGCTGACGCAGACATCACCCTGGCAGTGTTACGCTGGATGCTAGCAAGTTAGAAAAGATGGAACCTACTGTATGTGGGTAAGGCGATAATGAGGAAGCCATAAACAGGATGATCACCGATATCCAAATTCATGGTCAAAGGGGCAAGCATAAATGCCCAAAAGCCAAAAGAGTCAAACCTTCAAATCAGGGACAAAAAGTCAATCCAAAAGTCCATTGACCAACAGGACTCTCATGCAAAGCACAAGAGATATAACCCACAACAGAGCAAGGTAGACCCAGAGCAGAGTTTAAGTAGGCTGAAGGGGAGGCGTGGTGATGGGTTAACGAGGTGTGGTTAACCCACGCCTCCCCAGAGTGGATGAAGTAGACCATAACTGTGTAGGTGCCCTCTGGTGGCTGGATGCCGGTATTGTAACTGGCAGGCATTCCCAGCTGAAATTAAACCTAGGTTGAAGTAACAAGTTGAGTTCACTCTGACACAAGCCACACCCAGTGTTCAGACACCACTGCCTGGGGGCTGCACTCTCCTCGCACTGAACATGAGGTGCAAGCTGTGCAAGCTCTAGCTCAGTGGTTCTCACACTATGGTACGCATACCACTTCTGGTACGCGGAGCGCCGCCAGGTGGTACGCCATATGACCCTGGAACTTTGTGTGCACTGAAAAATTGGGATGGGTTTTCATATTTTCTATTTTAATAAAATTAGTTTGTGTCGAATACACAGCCTATGTTCTACGATACAGCGCGCGCTAGTACTTGAGTGGACCCAAGAGCTGCAATGTATTTCAATACCATTCTATAGGAATGCGAGCTACGAACGTTAGTGACCAATTGTATTACAATAGGAAAAGTTATCTCCAATAAATAGGGAAGTGGGAGAATGTGCGTGATTTTGGAACAATACCAATGTTGTAAGCATAGAAATGCGTTCTACGAACGCTGGCAATCTTGTGAGCACAGGAAAAGCGTGATAGATAACAGAAAATTATTTAAGAACTGTTCTAGGTTAATTTGAGGAAAAATACACCGAGCGTCTCTGTGTTTCGCTCCCATGCGCATGAAATAAAAACTTCTTTTAACTTTTGAGACTGACTCCTGAAACGGAAACGGGGAAAAATGCAAGCTTGCGGATTGATAAAGCAGGTAAGCCCACACTATTTTTGAAGAACCTTGTTTACCGTTGGCAAAAGAGCTGACACGTGTTATGTGTGGAGAAAAAGCTGCTAAACGGCTCGACCTGCTGCCCCCTCTGAAAGACACAGTCACTCATGGAATTATTGATATGGCGGATGATAATCAAAAGTACGCTGACAGAGCGCGTTAAGATGAACAGATGCTTTTCACTGCAATTACGTTACGTCAGATACGAGTTTGAGGGTACGACCCATGAGGACTTTCTGTTCTCTAAGCCGCTACCAACAGGAACTACAGGAGAGCACATATTTCAGCTTCTGAATGTATTTATCGAAGAGAATGGCATCGACTGGATAAAATGCGTCGGAGTTTGTACAGACGGTGCTAGAGCAATGACAAGCCGACACAGCGGTGTAGTTGCACGACGTAGAGAGGTTGCTCCAGATATGAAGTGGACGCACTGCAGCTTCCACCGCGAGGCCAAGAAAATGCCTGACGATTTAAAATCTGTCAGACTCTGTTGTGAATTGTATCAAGGCTCGACCAATGAATTCACATCTGCTTTGCTCGACAAAACAGGCTCACCCCTCTCACTGAAATGGTGCTTTTTATTGTTTATTTTTAATTGTTGTTGTTCCTGTTGTCATTCTGTAAAGCGCTTTGAGAAGCCACCTTTAAAGGCGCAATATCAAATACAATTATTATTATTATATTTATTATATGTGTGTGTGAGTGTGTGCGCGCACGCATGCTCATGTTGGTCATTGAGATTTTCTGGGGTTCCTATGAGATGATGACTTGTCTAGCTGAACTAGAGCCCTGGAAGGGTCTCTGGCCTGAACCAGCAGGGTTCATTATGGGACAGGCAGGGGGCTAATCTCCCTTAGCAATTTCTCCTAGAAGGGCATTATTCTAGAAAGGTACACAGACTTCTTTCTTTAAACTCAAGTTCTATCACATAAAAGAGGGTCCATTAATAATACTTAGTGGCTCCCAAAGAGAGCATATGGCTCTTTCTCTCTTCCTTATAATGGCTTGGAGAACACATCATAAATTCGGAGTCTGTTGATGCTAAAATGTGCAAGACATGCTTAATGCTCTGGAAGCTTAATAAGAAAAGAGAGGGCAGCAGTCTGAAGTGTTAGTGTGACTCACTGCTGTATGTGAATCATGTAGCAGTGTTAAAATGTCTAAATGTACACAGAGTCAAAAAGGGTGGTCTGCTCACTCCTATTAAAAGTCTGTGGCATTCAAAGAAATCAGCAGGAGAAATGTATTTCTCAAATAAATGTTTGAGCAAATGTACATTTCTATCACTGCCTTGCTCTCCGAGCACTTCAAAAGGATCGCCACTCTATTTTACTTAAGCGACTAATTCCACGAGCATTGATGAAAATTGCATGAATTGTGGAACTGATGGAGCATGAAACTGACTACTAATTGAACAGCCACATTAAAAATATATTAAACTAGCAGTCCATTTAATATAAACTGCGCTCAGCCAGTCCTCTCCCATGTCTGCACAGGCTCTCATGCCTGTAATGTTTGTCTGGTTGCAATGAGTCTACATCAGAAACTTTCTCCTATTTGCTAACAATTACTGTGAAACACGGAATGAGAGTCATTGCAAAGATTATCTTGAAATATACCTGGATATAAATGGATATTCCTGATGACGACAAGCCCACTGGGCTACTGCCAGAACTGCACTTGTATTTTGGTGGCAAACACAAAACACCAACCCATTTAAGCACTGAAAAGTGGGTGCTATATCCCCTTTGTAGTCTGTGCCTTTGGAAGCATGCAGAACAAGTGAACAGGAAGTTATTCTTTATTATCCAGTGGAAGCTTCTTAACCTGCAGCAGGGACTGTAGACAGGCTGCAAGTGTGACAGATTCTGTCCTGAGGCTTTATGTGCCTGGTTTGGCAGCCGTCACACCTGGACTATCGTGGGTTCGGAACAAGCCGCCCCTGCTAAATGAGCCCCACCTTTCGTCTGCCATTAGAAAGCCGATTGCACCTGGCAAGGATTAGAGTTCTTACCCAGAAGCACAGGGCACAAGGTGATACTGTACCTGACAGGGTGTATTTCCATTCACACAGGGACCCCTTATAGACACCAGTTAACTGAGCAAGCATATCTTAGCAATGAATCCAAAGCACCTGATACCAAAACACAGATAAACCCAGCGACAACATTGGAAACTCCACACACAAGGTACCGGGTCCAAAAGCAAACCAAATCCCCAAAAGCTGTGTCAGCAGCACTAACCACCACGCCACTGTTTCACCTGTGAGCACCATCACTCACCTCCTGATATAATGAAGAAATAAATTCAATTTACGGGCTGGTTGTCTGGTGAAAGTAACAAGGAGCAATGTATTTTTACGATCAAGGAAACAGGTAAGTAAATAAAAAAAACACTGAAGAGTTATAGCTTTTAATTTTGGCTGGATAAAAGCAACACACAAAACTGACTTCAGACAGTCACAGACTTATTGCTCAGGGTACTTATTAGGCTCAGAAAACATCCAACATACTGTATTTTAGCTCCACAGTAGTGACACATTTATGGCCTGACAGTATAACTACAGAAGTCGGACAGACTTGTAAGACTTTCAAAACGTAAACATACTGTACCTCTCTTGAATAAAAATTCTTGCAGCTTAAGCTGGTCAGTCTTGTAGATTGAGAAGACTGTCCAGAATCAATCCCCTAAACTGAAGCAGGAGTGGTCGTAGAATGGGACCACACAGACCAGAGCTCAGTGGCTGTAGTCAATGCAGCAAGCCACTCTGAATAAGCGTGTCTACTGAGCAAGTGAATGAATGAACAAGTACATAAAGCCGATGACGAACATCATAGTGCCGTGAAACAGATTAACTGAGTCCCTGGTTACTAACAACAAAACAAACTAACATCTAAGGGCAGGAGGTGCAACTAAATGTGTTTGAACTTTAAAGACAGGTGTGTTTTATTGAATCTGTTTGAAAAGATCCCCTGTGTTCCACCACCCATCTTAGGTGTTTTTCTAAACACAGTGTGTGTGAGGGTCATTGCTGGCCAGAGCTACTGTACTTGGTGCACAGAAGCAACTGATTTAATTGGCTTTAATTGAAGAAAAAGTTTAGGACCAAAACATTTCTGTCTTAGTAATAAAAGATCCCCCTGTATATACATTAATCATTTTAGTTTAAAAGGAGTCTGGGGAAAGGCAGCAAACACATTCATCAAGCAGCTGCAGACGTGGGATGTTTTTAATTAACCTGTGACTGTGGGGATGCACACTACCCCACATAGAGCCCCCAGGATTCCTCTAGTGCCCCAGTGCCCACAGAATGTCACAGCATCCTGTGGAATGAACCTACAATCTGTATATGCAGTCTGGAGGTATGTGAGCAAGTAAACTTATCAGAGCTCATGATTTCATTGGATGATCACTAATCAAATGAGCTCCTTCAGCTTATCTTGCTGGCTTAGTTACTAATAGCTTATTGATCCTCGACCTGTTTCTTGAAGAATCCAAGCGAATCCCAATAAAATGAGCAATTGTTCTCTCACCAATCATTGAAGTATATTGGAAAGCTTTCCTTGTATATAATGTGATTTAAGTATTTGGCAGAATCATAATACAATAGCTTTTGTGTCTCATTGAAAGTACAGTACGAGTAATTGATTGTAACCAATCTGTTGCCTGTTCATACCTGCCAACCATACTCACAATGAGATAAACAGTGAAAATCAACTAATAATATAAAATCCCTGTCTAGAAATGACATGAAAAGTCCTTTCAATTCTCCAATGGCCCCTCAGCAGCAATTACATGAAGTCTACAGTACAAACATGTAACAGTGTGCGATTGCTCTTCACAACTAGTCCCAGCAATCTGGTCTTTAGAAGGTATAATTGTATTCTGCTAACAAGGAGAGAAGCAGGCAATTATTTTCAGGTCTCTGTGGCACTACAGCCAACACACAAAGGAAATGATCAGTTTAAGGACTGTGCCTGGCACCAAAAAAAGAAAAATGTGCAGTATTAAATTTACTTCCCAACATGTCATTTAGGTTCTCTAGAAGATGATGCCGTTTGTTATATATCTCTTTCCCCATGAATGTTCTGCAAACTAGAATATACAGCAGAGGAACAAAGACCTGCAGTGCTGTGTTACTCTGACTTTCTGTACTGCCTGCATCCTGGTCTGTGTGTGAATCAGGAGAGTCACCAGCGATTTTAAAACACTCTTTCACTGGAGAGCGCACCTAATCGAATGTGCAGTTATAAAAATCTTTTCTTCACACCATCAAATTAATTATAAGGAAAAATAATTGGAAACATCAGAAAAGAAACTCAGAATATATTAATCATTATCTGTTTGTACTCATTTTTGTACCCAAGAGCAGATGGGATTTATAATCTTCACTTCACTATAGTACATTAAGTGGAATAAAGGGTAAATATGCTTAATGTTGTCAACATCTATCTCATTTGAAGAACTTTATTTTTCATTATTGTTTTCAATGAACTATCTGGCCTTCAATACACAAAGGCTCTCTGTCTGACCTGAGAACTTCTTCTACAGGGTCATAGAAGCAGAAGGGCCTGTTCACAGCATCTCTCGATCTGTGGACTAATGTTCTTGTGTTAAGTGCATTGAATAATGTCTATCTATAACATCACTTTAATATTAGCTATATACAATTTCTTGCATTAGGAATTTGTCTTTTCGCATACCCCAGCTTGCTCTCCATGAGACACACAGACACACAGATGGGGAGAGAGAAGCTTGGGGTCAGAGCACAGGGTCTGCCATTGTACAGCGCCCTGGAGCAGCTGGGGTGAAGGGCCTTGCTCAGGGGCCCAACAGAGTAGGATTTCTCTGCCGGCTGCGGGATTTCAACCGGCAACCTTCTAGCCACAGGCGCAGATCTTTAGCCACCGCTCCGCAGTAATATTATATATATATATAAATTACGTATTATATATATACACATATAATTATACAATAAAATATATTTCAATATTTATTCAAATATATGCAATGTAATATAATAAGGGCAGAGCAATGGCACAACGGTCAGCATTGCCACCTCACAGCACTGAGGTCCTGGGTCCAGTTCTGGCCCTGGGATGCTGTCTGTGTGGAGTTTGTATGGTCCTCCTGTGTCTGTGTGGATTTACTTCGGGTGCCCCGGTTTCCTCCCACAGTTCAAAGACCGTACTGGTGGGCTAATTGGCTTCTGGGAAAACTGGCCCTGGTGTGAGTGTGTGTTGGCCCTACACTGGACTGCTGTCCTGTCCAGGGTGTACCCTGCCTTGTGCCTGCCTCTTGCCAGCATGTAGTCTTGCTCCCCCACAACCCTGAATTGGAAGAAGTGGTTAGAAAATGACTGGATAGATGGATAATATACTGATTTATATGAGAAATTTGTAGATCAGTTTCTACCTATATACATGTTTCTACCTATTAGGTATTAAATACACTGTAATTGCTTTTGGACAATACTGCAGTATTATACGTCATGGCTCTCGCCAGCTCAAGCAGGCTGAAAGCACGTGGAGGGATCTAACATTAAAGTGACAGTTCAGCTCACTGGCAGCTGCACAGTGTTCCTCCTTTCATCATTCTTGCCTTGCATGTGCAACAGCACTGTCAGCTGGACTTTGATCTCCAGCATTTCCTTCTGCTGAAGCTGCAGGTTGGTGCCATGTGGAAGGCTGCAAAGGTTTGTCTTTGCCATATAGGTTGAAATATCAGTAACTGCGTCCATAGCTGTTGTACTATTTTAGGGAAAAGAAGCCTGTTCTGTGCTGTAGGGCTTGAAGATGGGTTGTCTGCGAAATGCTTTTGTACAAAGAAGTGGTTGAAATATTTGTTTTAGCCTATTTGTGTCTATCATATTTCAAATCATCCGAGCTTAGGAGCTATATCCTTTGCTTAGGATGCATATATATTTTCGCTCTCTTTTAAACATCAGCAAGGCTTCTGAGTTTCCCTCCTTAGTTGTTTTAAAGACTCATTAGAAAAGGGGAATGCTACATAACAGGGGCTATAAATCACTTTTTTTACTAGATAAATTAATCATGGGAATTCTTGAAGCCCATCACCATGACATAGGACACAGCTGTTCAGGCAGATGTTTCCCAGCCGCGGAGAAGAGCCACCATTGATGATTAATAGATTTGTGCACAGCATTGTCCAAACTGGCGTTCTTCAGGAAAGGATGTAATCAGGCTGCCGGCCAGCGAAATGACAGTCTTCTTGACTGCTTTAGAGCTCTGCGCTCTGCTGTTTCAAATATCATACTGCTTACAGGGTGAGTTTTTTTGGTTTTGCTTATGCTTGTGACTGATTTCACCTGCAATTAAAACTACACTAATCTGTGACACTGGTCTTTTCAATTGCTTTAAGTTGGCCCAGATGACACATCTTCAATAAAGTCCAGTGCAGTGCTTTTCAAGATTAATGCAATAGGAAAGTACTTTCCAGTAATCGTCAGTCTTCACTGGTGATTGTTCATCCACAAAATTCAAGCAGTAGGGCACTTCACAGTAACAGTTTCTTGAATATGCTGATAATCCTATTTTACAGTACCTCTGATTTTGATATTCCGGAAATAGTCAAAAAGTAGTTGATGCTCATTTTTGGGGACTTTAGATTTTGTTACAACAACAAAAAGGTGTTTGGGGAAAGGTTGGATGCTCCCTGAGAATTATGTCGAGTTGTGAGTGTTTAAATGAAGCTGACACATTTTTTTTTCCTAATTCCCCAGGAGAACATGGTAAGGACACACTTCCGCATTTTGAGCTTGATGAATGTGTGTAATCCACCAGTTCTGTTCCGGGGTTGTTAACCTACATTTTTTCTATATTCCTGAGCGTCACATTTAAAAAAAAAGGCTCAGTGACGCAGGGCCTGAGCTCCAGCTGCTTGAGGCGTTTATCTGAAACCACACCATCGTGGGGAGGAGGCTCATTAGGAAGTGATATGGCCCTGGGGCAGTTAAAGTCAGTCTGTTTAGCCCAGGGCAGCAATGAGAGCTGTGCAGAGGCTGGCCATTGCCAGAACAGAGGCAGACACACCCCTGCTACTGCTACATATAACCTTTCTATTTTATTCACCTTCATGATTTTATTCTAATATCCTACACGATCAATTAACTGTTAACAATTAGTCATATAGAACAAATTTCAGGTATGTTCCGTATACATCATCATAAAAACTGCTGTGTGGTGGATCTGCATGTCATTCTTCTAAAGACTTTTACATTTTTTTTATTAATGATACCATGGTAATTGAAAAAGAAAACAAAAACCTGAGAATTCGTTTTTTTTTTCTTTACTCTTATCGAATAAGGGAGGGGACAAAAAAGCGGCCTTTATTGCAGTCATAAATCTCTCCAAATGGAAATTGCAGTTTCTGCAGTTCACCTGTTACCCAGGTCATTCATCTGTGTGTTTGAGCTGTCAGGCTGTTAATCCAAACACATCAGGGGGCGTCAGAGGCCACAATCAATAAGACTGTGCCACAGTGCCCAGAGAACACAGACATCACTCTTGTTCTCCAGCAGGAAGTGAGCACCTTACTGCTGACTGAATGCACCAAGCTTACAGGCTTTGTCCTGAAAGAAAAGATGTCAGAATTCCAGCTGTCACTGACTCCACTTATTGTGCAAGGATGGCCTTTCAGTGGCATTGTTCAGTCACTAAAAGTTCACTGCAAGTTCAGTTTTTCCCATGAGTACCTTTAATTCTTCTTTCCTATCTTAAATGATGTTATTTTGCACAGGGTACAGGCCTGGAATTGAGACAATTGCTTTGCACTGCACATTCACTTACTGCAAACACATGCTTATACTGTAGGTCAGACAAAATGTTTTCAGTGCGGGATCTGCATGCTGGTAAATGAATGCCATCTCAAACCTGACAGCTTTAGAGACATATGTATTACGAGACCCGGGAACGGTCACAGCCGGTGAAGCACAGAGGGTTGTGATCCAGCCCGAATAGAGCACACACTTGCAGATCTTTCATGAAGAAGCGCAGAATTCACTCAGCCCTGCAGATAATATGTCTGTAGCACTTGGGGTCAAGCGGTTTTTGTTTTTGATGGAGACATACTGTAAATTGAAACTGTAGTTTTCCAGCTGATTTACTGTGGAATTTAGATATTTCCGATACCATGGAATTCTGTCTGGGCCTGGTCACGCTCCTCCACGTTTTGTGGGCAGTTTCAGACATCCGGGAGCCACCTGTTGTTTGTCTGTGTTCTCAGTACCCCATGCACTTCGTGTTTTACTACTTTCATTCGTATCTGTCCTTCAAGACAGGATGAGTATAACACATAAGGACAATGTCAGGGAATGTGGGGTAAATAATACACAGTGCAGCCTCCCACATACAACTGTATATCCCTCCTTACTGTCTTTCTCATTACAGTGTAGTCTGTAGGGGTTATCTGGTTTACAGAGGAATAAATGGATGGATCCCTTACTGAATAGGCCAGTTCCTCATCTTTGGCAGAACTGCAGAAGCCAGAGCATTAAACTCTCCTCTTGAGTGCTTCGTCAGCTTGTCCTCATGGCGTTGTAACCATGTGATGGTCAGAAGATGTTTGTGTGCTGAGAAGCGGAGTAATCACTTGACTGTCTGGAGCCAGTAAGACAAGGAAAAATCTCAAGGAATAAACTTGTCTCAGCCGTGCGCGTCGGGCTGTCAGCTGTATCATAGTGGCGACTGCACCTCTCCCATACAGCCATGATCCAGTAGGAGCATGTGATTTCGCATCAGAGGACTGAGAAGTCCTCAAAACTCAAAAATATCAGTGGGGAGGAGAGCAGAGTAATGAAGCCAGTTCACAGATGGGGATTATTAGGAGGCAATGATTGGTAAAGGCCAGGGGGAAAATTTGACCAGGACACTGGGATAACACCCTTACTCTTTTTGAGAAATACCCTTGGGTTTTTAATGACCACAGAGAGTCAGGACCTCAGTTTTACATCTCATCCAAAGAACAGTGCCTTTTTTTTTTTTTTTTTACAGTATAGTGTCCCCATCACTGTACTGAGATATTAAGACCCACGTAGAGGGGGAGCACCCCCTAGTGGTCCACTAACACCTCTTCCAGCAGAAACCTTAGCTTTCTTATGAGGTCTCCCATCCAGTTAATGGCCAGGCTCACACCTGCTGAGCTTCAATAGGCTGCAAGCGCAGAGCTTCAGGGTGATATAGCTGCTGGTTATTGCTACTTATGACCTTGTCTTATACCAAAGAGATGAGTCATAAGGTCCCATAATGTATTTTTTGTGAGAAAAAGATTATTCCTTTTCTATGTTGCTTTGTAATAAATTACTTGTTGGGGCAATAAGTAATCACCAAGGTTATCACCTGAGCTGCCATGATAAGACAGGAAATTTAGATTTAGCAGGAAGGAATTCAGTTACACAAGTACTGTACAGTATATACAGTGTGCTATTGTTGTATTATTGTACTGTATTATTAATATGGTATTTTATAGTTATCATGCTGCAGTAGCTCCAACAGGGAATCTAGCAGTCAGACAAGCGCGGGGACACATTCACTGCCACGAGGAAACCGATCAAGCAGTCACTGAGGAAGAAAGCAGTAACGGTCAGCTGCTGTTGCAAACCTAAAAAGCCTTTCCTACTTGGGTTTATAAGTGTAGTGGTTGTGTGAGCGACTACAAAGGTTTTTTAAAAAAGTTAAAATGTTAATTTTAAGATAAACATAAAACCCCTACTACAAGTAAGAGCTCATTGTGTACCAAAGTAATGTAATTCTTAAGGTTCAGCGGGTTGCCACTGGCAACACACAGTCTCTCTCTCAAAACACTCTCTTAATCCCAAAACAGTTTCGCATTGAAAACCTCTGGGGAAAAAGAACAAGGGGAAAATCCTGGATGATTTAAGATATTTGAAAATTCCTCCCAGACAAAGGTTTACAGACCAAAAAGGAAGGACATGGACAGGAAACCCCCTCCTGGTATACAGTACTGGGATTTGTCTGACCTGTCTGTCCAGGTAACAATGCGCTGCAGCTTCTCACCAGCAGGGGTCAGTACAATCAGATCCAATGACTAGACACATGGTATGACATGTGCTCCTTCTCTTCCTGTGTGGCTCTCTCACAGGAGCCCAGGGGCCTGAATCTTTAAGATTTTGTGATGCTGGGGAGCAGTCTGGAGTTGTACAACTGCCTGACGTAGTACTGAATTGCTTGTCCTGGTAAATCTAGGTAAACTATACATAAAAACATAGGACATTTCTTCCTCTACCATTTCAAAAGCCTTGGTTTTCTATTGGCAGAACTTTGAGTTCTGGGGTTTATATGTATATATTGAGCATGTAGTTTGTATTATCGTTCTTAGATGAAAAAGAAACACCACCACTCCTTTAAAAATGAGTAAAATACATGTTTAAAATACCCAAAAAATTAATATAAAAAAATTTTCATAACGCACACAGGTTATGAAATCAGCGCACATAGGAAATTGAACTGTGCACAAAAAAATTAAATTCTCCCAAAAAGATGATAATAAAACAAACATGGTTGTAAATTAAAAATGCTAAATTGACCACATGAGACTGGCTGCGAGAGGCCCAACTTGACTGTGTGGATTATTATTTCTACTTGATCATCGATATCTATGCTCTCGTAGTCTTGTACCTCCCTGCTCACACTCGCTCCACACTCAGTCTCTATGACCGGGCTCGTTGAATCACTGTCCCAGTCTTTTGGATCTCTATGCTTCTATGAGAATGACTATATTAACAAAATATAATATCAGGTTTACAATTTTAAATACACTCAATTTAGTGCGCACAAGTTTTTGTCACTGGGGAAAAAATTTGCACAATTAAAAATTAGAGAGCACATCAGTCTCGGGTACTTTGAACAAGGGACCAGCCTCAACTGAATGGAGCCTACAGGAGGGAGTGGAAACATGGAGATGTATGATGGAGGTATTAGTTTTTTATTATTTAGAGCCCTAATAGTAAGTAATAAGATCTGACTGTATAGGCTTTATATACAGTAGGCGTTATATGCTGCCTCAGTCTTGGAAAATAGATTATGTGCAAACACCTTACAGTACCTTCCTAAACAATTGTCAGCGCTCAGATATTTATCTCTATAATTCATGTGCATAAATGCTATGTAACCAATTACTGCAACAATGTGTGACCAGCAGACACTGAAAAGGGTGCACTCGACTGTCAGAGGGAGGCTTGGATTTGACGTTGACATTTGTTCATCATATTCTTCTGACCCCAGGTGTCTGTAGTCACAGAAACCCTGAAAGCTCTTTGGAAGCTCTGAGTGCTGTAGTTAAAGATAGAAGACTCTGCTGCTGGAACAGAAGGGTACAGAACGACTTTGCTGCGAGTTCACAGGGGGTGTAAAGACATTTCTGCACAGACATTTGTCACTTCTAAATACCATCGCTGTGGCAACAACCTAAAGAAAAATCTGTCATTACCACTCTTTATAAACGAAAGAAGAATCAGTGGGAAGAAAGGATGATAAATACTGTTTAAAAAAAGCCTGTAATGTCATGTAACCCTATCTGTCCTCCACAGGTAGAAAGGAAAGTTACTGAAGCTTCCATTCACTTTGCAACCGTTAGTGGGAAATTCCAACATATCATACAGTGATGGGGAAAAAAGCCTTAAAGCATGAAGGTTAAAACTTTTTGCTGTATTGTTCTGGTTCCCTACAGAGAGATGTGCACTTGCCTGCTGGAGAGCCAGTCCAGTCTCTCTGGCCTGGGGTGTGAGGGAAGCCATGTGATGGTGCAGATGTGTTATTCAAACACCATGAGTGATCAGAGGAGCAAAACTCAATAATCAATAATATGGAGAAGAAGAGTAGGATTAAGAATAGAATATCTTGCTTAAAGAGCTACTTAAGCAGTTTGTACAGAACCTAGCGAAATGTTTGTGGTAAGTCTGAATCTCACTGAGTTTTCATCATTAGTGAGGTTGTGATTGCATTTCCAGATCAATGCAGAAGAGCAAGTCTCACTTTTAGATGGTTTTTTAAAACATGTTCTTATGGGGATTCACATGAAATCAACAGGCAAGGGGGAATTTAGGGGGAAGTTCTGGCTTTGACTACCAGTGATACTTCTTTTGTTAAATTGTGTCGCCTCTCTCCTCCCTTGTCTTTTTTTATTACGCGTGGACTGGCAAATCTTCATAGCTGAGGTGGGGAAGGCATCACAAAACAACACTACAAAAAACGCGGGCTGCTGATAATGTATTTTTGTTATACACAACACGATAGCTGAGGGAAACATACATTTATCTGTTTTGAGAAAAATGTGACGGTATCTCATAATCATTCTCAAAATGATAAATACTTAACATCTGCAAGTCTTCAGGAGCTTTATAAAAATGAATTCATAGACAGTAACATAAAATTATACTACCAGATCAAGACCAGACAGTGTAATCATTTTGATTACTCTGGTGAGTACTGCTTATTCCCTGCTGATATTCAAACACCATCTCTCAGGCACCGTCCAGCCCTGAGCCACTCAACTCCTCCAGACAGCCCCTGCTGCATCAAAAGGCTGGCCTCAAGTTGTGGAATTATTCCACCGTCTCATTTTCTATGAGGTCGCATTGCCTTGTCACAGACTCAGAAAAAGACTGGAAAAAAATGAGTACTTCTCCAGTTAATTAAATGATATCCAACTGTTCTCACAGAAGTGGAAAAGACAGGGCTGTAAACAAGGGTATGCTTCAAAGTCGAAAGCTATACATTTTTAGTTCTTCACTTTAAGTTATGGCTTTATTTCTAAGGTTACAAAAAAAAATCATAATGTTTGCTGTCGTGCTTCTTCTTTGCGAAAGGGTAAATATTGATGGGATTCTTCTTTAAGCAGTCCTGAGCGAGCCCTCGTGACTCCCATGTGCAGAGCCATGGGCGGACTCAGCTGATCTCATCAAGCAGTAATTGGACTGAGTCCTTCAGAGCCATGAAACTGAAGGATCTCATTATCATGGCCTGACCTGCTAGAGCCCGCAGTGGGAGCATCATGATTTTACTGTATCCAGAGCACATGATGAGTAATAGAAGGGCTGATACATGCTGCAAGTGAGTACTGGGTCAAGACCTGTACGTGATAAAGCCAGAGGGCAAGGGAGTGGATCACACACCAGCAAACTTGTCTTTATTCCAGCTTGTGAGCAACATGTTGCTTTCTGCATCCAGCGGTATAGGTAGATAGGAAGTGTTCAACACAAAATTGAGCTCTTCATATTGCATTCTCCACGGCGCAGTATAGACCGGGTAATTATAAAACTGTGGTTTTACATTTACTCAGTATAAAAACAGAAATACTGCTTTCACTGAAAAATAATATGCAGTTAAACGCATCGTGTTAATAAATGAATGAAAACAAGATTGTCAAAGCACGTGTTCTTGACAGGCTATAATTGATAAGTTGCTATGATGACATATAAAGTTATTCAGTGGCAGATGGGACCAATATTTAGCAGCTAGTCCTTTTATTTTCTTAAGAACAAAGAGTGTTGGCAAATGAGGAGTCCTTTCAGTCCATCTAGCTCCTTTCCTTTTTAGTCTTTGTGCTTTAAAATCCTTAACAATGAGAAGGAAGCTGAGAATTCAGAGTTGCAACAGTGCAAGTACCAAGTATAGTGTGTAAACAAGTATAGAAAGCAAAAAGTGTGGAAAATAGCTTGTCCTTAGAGCAAAAGGTACTAATATAGCTAAACATTCCAGCCAAGAGCACGTTTTTCCCTAGTATGGCACATGAGTGCTGTTCCCGGCTCTCATTCTCCACCAGTGAACAGAGCAGAGCTCCACCTTGTCCCAGCTTGGTCACTTCCTGAGTGCTCTGATCGGGTCCATGTTCTGTAGCTGCTCTGGCCAGTGGTAATGAGTAGGGCAAGCCATCAGCACAGTGCAGCTCTTGAACTCAGCTTTAAAGGGGCAGTACTGAGCACGGCAACCCTAACTCTGACTCCAAAATGAATACAGAAGGCAAGTGAGCGCAGATCAGTGGTGCAGCGACTCTAGAACTAGCTCATGCTATATGGGAACATTGTGTAAAGGATTTATCACCTGAAGGCTGTGCTTATTTGTTAATCAAGTAACTGCAAATCAGTGTTATCATACAAAGATGTGGCTGCTGTCTCTAGCAGACAATCTTGTCTTATTAACTGCAAACCTAGTAAGATACCCTGAGCTATGCTGTCCATTGGTCAAAGATGCAGTTACAGCAGATCAATACATAATTTAAAATCTCATTCCAGCAAAAATCCAAACCGATTTATAATTTCATGCACATTATTAACGGGAGCTTAAAACTGTTCTACTTGATTGTATTTAGAGAGAGAGCAGAGAAAAATATTTTTATAATACTGTATTATTTCAAAAAGTATAATAAATTATAAGACAAAATGAGAACTGTAGATTGAAAACTGGTTTAGAAAATGAGTATTAACTGAAAATAAATTAAATACCACTGAATCATGCAAAGAAAAACCATCCCTCTGTACACTTGTAATGAGACTGTATTCAAATGACTCTGTATGCATTTCAGCTGGTGGAAGTTAAATACAACTGTCAAATCATTTTGTTCAGGTCTTCCAAGAGAGTGCTTCCAAGAGAGCTCTATGAGCCAGATGTTGCAGGTTCGAGCCTGGGTCATATAATGGGCCAGGGACCGGTTGGCTCTTGGTAAACACAGCGCCCCCCCCCCGTTGACTCCTGGGTCCTCACAGGCTGGCAGTGCTGCTGGTGGGCAAAAAGCCCCCCCCCCCCCCCCCCCCAATCAGACAGCCCTGAGCTGCTGACTTGTTAAAACTCACACACTCAAAATCTGGCCATCTCCTTCCACCTGAGTGTGTCCAGCAGCCTCGTAAAGTGCTCAGGGTCACTCCACCAGATGTCTGCTCCATTGTGTTCTCCATGCTTTGTGATTACAACATGCCAGTATAACTCACCCTGTTCTCTCCAATAACCTTGCAGAGTTGACCCCAAAGACATAAACAACAGGTGTAGAAGGATGAATTATTCCTCTACTGCCCCCTCATATCAGCCTCACTCATGGGCAGGGGTGCTGGGGTCACGCAGATCATAACTCTCTTGAAAGCCAGAGACGAACTGTACAGTATCTTCAACGGTGAAGTGAGGAGTGGAGTTCTAGTACGGGTGATCTCGACTGGGGCTGCCTACATCACAGCCTTTTCGAAACAGTCTCTCACTCCTGCATGACGATCGAAACTGTTTCACGCAGGAGGAAGATTATCCATCCGTTTGCATTTTTGACATTTTTTCTGCAATATGATGTTAATGGTAATCCCCGAAAATATTTTTAATCGAATAATAACCTTGTTATAATGAATATTTCTGGCGAAAGAGAATGGGGAATAAAGGTAAAGACAGACTGCAAATCTTAAGAGTCTTAAGGATGACTAGTGAACCCCTTATATCGTCATTATTAAAACATTTCACTCCTTGTGTGCTTTTTCTAGAATACCCTTAAGAACTGTTAAGGATTGTAATAAAGCCTATGCAGTAAAGAAAGTGTTTGAAATGAATAACCTTACAATCGATTTCCAGCTGTTTAAATCTGCAGCACAACCCTATTATTCAGTCATTGAGATCGGCAAAGACTTAAAAGCACCGCAGTAAAATACATTTTTATTTAATAATGTGGCTGTAAGTTTTTTCCCCCATTACAACAGTGTCAGGCCTCTATTAGCTGCAGAGAAGACTGTCATTATTATGGTTTTTTAATGTTTTGCTGGAATTTTCTGTACCAGTTAGTAGATGCACCGTGGGAGCACAAAGCACATTAGTGGGTATTTCTGACACTGGCAGGCTGCTGGAGATTTCGCTCAGTGATCTTTGGTCTTCTAGTATTTATAGCGCAGAGCCCAAACAATTACAGCTACACTGGTGTTTTTGAATGGCCTGTCTAGCATAGTCAGAAATTCATACATCTCCCTGAGCATTTATTTTCAGCAGACCGGCAAACAGCAACGCCTGTTTCATCAGACTGCATATTCTCTCCTCCATCTTACAAAACCTTTTTCCGAAATGTACACTGAAGGCTCAGGCAAAGACTCCTGGAGTGAAAAGATCCCCATGGAGCTGAGGACGAAGTTATAAGAAACAATTCAATTTCAGTGTTTCAAGGGGCTATTATTAATGCATAAAACACTGCTGCTGAAATACTTACAACATTGAGCTTGCCTTTCTAATGTTCATATGTTTGAATAATCCAGACTAGTACTGTATATTGAGCATGCTAATAAATAACTTACACACCTTGTTTCCCACTACTACAGTATTGTAGTAAAAAGATAAAACAGCTCCTCCTTGTAGGTAAGTATTCAAGTTATTTACTCATTCACTTGGATAAAATTGGATAAAAGTCCCATTGGATTTCGGATGTTATAGAAATTAAATTTTTTATACTTGCAGAGCTCCTTAAAATCTCTTTTAAAACATAAAAGGGAGATGACAGAAATCAAGACAGAATTTGTAAAATTATTCTAATATTGCATTTATTTTGTCCAAGCATGTTTTCACTTAAAAAAGTCTCATACATGTTTGTATGTTGTACTGTATAAAGCTTTTGTATATCATGCAATTCATAGTCAATTATTTCCATCAGAGATGGCTTTTCTCAGTGGTTTAAAACACAACCTTTAAGAATAATACAAAAATAATAAAACAAAAATACAATAAGACTTATTTCTTGGACATTAATTTATTGTGCTGATACTTGGTCTTTTCGACTAGTAAAATACATTAGCTTCCAGAATGTCAAGTTGTTGAGAAAAGGTTTCACCCTTGCTCATCAGAATTCACAAAATCATAACACTCCTTTTTAAAAGGTTTTGCTGCAGATCCAATTGAGCTCTGAGATGATCTGTAGTAAATTCTATATTGTACTTACACTTAAAAAACATGACAGTTCTCTTATTCTTCCTCAAAGTAGCCTTCTATCTGTTTTCATTGTAAAAGATTACCTGGACAGGTAAACCAGAAATTAACTGTACATTTACATGCCGATGACAATCTGTGATGTACAGTACATGCTGCATATAGGTAAAGATTACCTGACCAATGAAATGTACTACAGATTCAAGTGGCTGTGACACAACATTCTTTTTTTGCTATTAAACGTCCTTAACTTTTGTACACCATAACCCTCACAGCATTGCACGAGTAGGATTTCAAACTTGGCCTCTTTTACAGTCATCTTAATGCTCACATTCTGGCTGTTGGAGATGCTGAGGAAATGCACAACCAGCCTGCATACAATTCTAATTCCGTATCCTGTTGGGCGTAGAAAACCCAAACACGTTCAATCTGTATAAAGGCAGACTTCAGAAAATGCATACCATCAGAAAAAAAAATCAGAAACTTTTTGAATGAGTTCTTTTACATCTTTTACATCATCTCTGTAGTACATTCTTTCAAACAAAATATATTCTGCTGAAGAGATGACCTTTGTAGTGAACAAGTTATTTTACATTCCAGAACACATGAGCTCAGGTACACACATTGTCCAAAGCACACAGAAATAGGAAAGGTACCAACATGCAGCACAAGGGCAGCGAATTCCCACACAGCCTAAGAGAAGATGGGGTCTCCTAACCCTCACCCTGCAGCTCCCTCTGGGAGAGCTAACGGCTGTGCAGAGGTCAGGCAGTTCTACTAGAAGCCCAGATTGAATTCCCTGGTCTTGTTCAACTACTGTCTCCCCCTCTGATTGCATCAAAAGTGTTGCATAGTTAATGACATCACAATTCTCTGAATAAAGACGCGAGAAAAGCAAGCTGGGGCTTTCAGCCCCTACCAACTCGCCCCAGTCGCAGTATGAGGCAGAGAAGGCAAGAGCAGATTGCTTATTGCCACCCCCTTGCGATTCTCCTGTGCCCAGTGCACTTCTCTGCTGGGTGGAGCAGACTCGGCCCACCCCTTTGAGATGAACTATGGCATCAAAAAATCTGCATGGAAGTGACAAATTGAAGATCTTGCAGGCTGCTTCTTCCTTAATGAGAATGAGTTCCATTCCAATTGGATACAGTACAGGATCCAGACAGCTACATACAAGTTATTAGAGGAGCAGATGTTCCCTGCAGCATATGGCACCCATACACGATAGCCAGAGAAGGGTAATGGGTGAGCTGCATTCAGATCTTCTCTGCAGAAAATGCATTTAAAACCTGTTTGTTTGAAAAAAAGCAGAGACGAAAAATAAGCTCCAAACAACATTTTTTTCCAGCCCGCTGACACAAAAAAACATGCTTTTTTTCCAAGTCTCAAAAAACTCCTAAGATATCCTCAGTATAGAAACCCTCTACATTTGGCACTGAAGTTTCTCTTTAATACACCTGAGTCTATGTTTTAAAAGTGTCCTACTAACATAAGAGCATCAAACATTAGTCTGAACTGGGCATGTTTTTTGCAACATTAGGTGCTTTCATTTGATTCTGTGTAAAACAGTCATTCTGTAAAGATCAAAACACAAAAAAGGAAAATCTATATATTCATATTGTGCTGGAACGGTACTATATTGCCATTAGTCCATTAGAAAAAAACCTTGCTTTGGAGAGTACTGGGCTGCTGTATGTTCCACTCACAACTGGCGATGATCAAGAACTGCCTCCCACCAAGGATGGGGAGGGGCCAGAAAGGCCACAGGAGCGCCCTCTCTTCCAGCTCCACCCCTGAGACAGCTCAGCAGCTGAACCCGTGGGATCTCAGGACGTGGAGTGGAAGAGAGAGAGACACATCCGTCCCCTTTGGAGATCCTGAGTGGCCCAACTGTCTTTTCAAGAGGACCGGCTTCCTAACAGAACTGAGGTTCACTGTTTTTTTTTCTGCACCGTTTTTATTGAGTGAAAATACCTGTGAACAGCTTTAACATTTAGCATCCGGAGCCAAATCGCCAAGGGCCGAGTTGTTCAGCTTGGGTGAGGCTCCCAGGGGCGGAGCAGGGCGAAGGAGGTCTGGACTGGTGGGCAGGCTGAGGCTGGTGTGGCCCCCACAGAGAACACGACTCCCCGTTGCCAGCGCTGGACAGCATCCAGGATGGGAGGCTCCTGGGCGCTTCCACCATGTCTACCATGCACTCCAGAGCTAAGTCCTAGCTGTCACTAATTAGACCCAGGTTATGTCTCTAGCCAATTGTGACCAGGAGTGCCAGCGTCGTGCTGCAGAACTGGCTCAGCACCAGCAGGGTTAGGGTTAGGGTTAGTCGGCCAGTATCCTCTGCCTTTGTTGCAACAGCGAGCACTGGTTAGTTTGCTTGTTTCGCAGGGAGACGCTGCTCCTCCGTTAGGCACTGGCACTTACGTTGGGCACTGTGGAACCTTGCCAAATGGGAAATGATGTGTGACTCTGCAGGTGGGAGTCTGCGTGTTTAATACTGATTCGGGAATTGTGGCACAAGAGTGGAGTCTTAAAGCAATCGATGATCCCAAACTGAAGAGGTGTATAATTCATAAAAAAGCAGTGGGTGATTTATAAAATAGCAAAAAGTGACTATCCTCCTTTGGATCCACACTTGGGGTTTGGGTTTACGTGGCTGAGGCTCTGCAGAAACTGGTGTGCTTGTGCACCTCTTCATTCTGGCAGAGCAGTTTAAATCCTAGGCTGTGAGAATTCGACCACACCTGTTCAGCAACTCAAAACCACCACAGTATATACAAAAATAAGTGTCCTTATCCATTAATGTCACCTTGTTCGCTGATAAACAGTAAAAGAGGACACCAGCTTGAAAAGCATCAGAACTGTGAGGTTAGTTATAAATAACATTAGCCACTCCACACTCTGATTAAAGAACAAGGCAATTCAAGACTGGACAAGTCATTAAAATAAATCAGTATTAGCACAATAAATTTTTATTACTTTGCTTGAAAAATTATTTGCATTTTTGTCTCTATATATTAGATACATAAATATGTATATATAGATTCGTCACAAAATATAAAATATGGTGCAAAAGTTCATGAAAGTGTCTAAGCACCAAAAATAGACAAGTTCAGCTCCAATGGCTGTTCTGTATTCGTGCTAGTGTGTTAGAAACGAACACTCCATTATACCACACCCCCAAAACATCTCTTCTCGGGAATGGAAAGTTGACCTCACATACTGTGAAAAGTGCTAAACAAATTCAGTGCTCACTGCATTCACATGACGTACAGTAGGCAGACCTGCAGTTCAATCTTTCTTTCCTGTACATGAAAATAATTAAAAATATACATCATTGGCATTTTTTTTACAATTCATAAGTACTGAACACTTCAAAGCATGCAATAAAGTTCTCCTCTGGATGGGAGTGGCCCCTGCAATGCTGAGTTAAGTTGCTGGACTAGTAGCTCTGACTAGATGAATGCAGTGCAGCACAAATGCTCTGCCTGGCAATGCAATCGAGATGTAACAATCTAGGGTCAGTAATACACCCTCTGAAGCAGGACAAACAAAGATCTTTCCTGGGGTTCCCTGCTGTACATCTGGACCTACTGTAAACTGTTATTTCATATAGTTCATGTTTTAGTTGCTAAGTTACTGTGAGGGTCATAATGAAATAAGTATAATCAGTCCATGCCCAGTGACTTTGTCACTTTGCAATATATTCTTTCAACCTAATAAAATTATATATTGTGAACAAGTTATTGGCCCTATTGTTGCATCTGTTTGTTGCTATCTGTTATTGTCAGAATATCTTATAGACAGAATATTCCTAGTCATCTTTTCCCCCTTTTGAATGGAAGCTTGTGCTTTTCATTTCCTATCACATTTTTACATTTTTTCAGCTCCTATTTGGCTTCTCCACTCAGAAATCCAGAATTTCACTTTTCAGAGAAGGTAAAGTGTGCTGTCTCTAACTGTGGACTGAGAGCAGTATTGACAAATGTCAGCTTACTTACTGACTTACTAACACAGAAGCACTGCAAGCCCTTTTTTGGTGCTACAGTGCATCCCTTAATCCCAATGTCGAATCCCAATGTCAAACCTTTTTTTTATTATGCATTAAGGTTCTCCTTTTATCAGAATTGCCTATAAATTTCCACTTCTTTTTTATTGTTCAGGATATAAGGATTCCCATGGGATGATTGCTGAAGGTTTAGATCAACTTCCCTGCAACATCTCCTTAACAGGAAATAAATTAAGGCCATCCTCTTAACAATTAGTTAATAAATGAGCACAGTGAAAGATTTAGTTGAATATGTGACAAATTGTTCTGTGCAAGATCACAAGCTCACTATACACTTGGAATCTAAGCCTTATAAAGGAGACTGTAACAGTATTTCGATTTCATCTAGTAGATATGACTTTAACAGGGGGATCTCTTCTGCTTCCCTTATTTCTACACACAACAGCTCTTGGTAACCCTGTAGACCATTATGAAACAAAAAAAAAATTAACAAAAAAGGATCCCAGGTGGATTACCTCAAGTGCATGGAAATCACAGGAGCTGTAATGAAAATGAGCTAAGACGCTTAACTTTCCTTTCCCTTCCAGCACGTCAATATCAACATGACACAACAATGTGGACTGCATTCAGAGTCCATTGAAAGAATCCTGAGCTGAGCATTTGTACACAATTGTTTAAAGCGAAGTCATATAATGTTTAGCACAACTGAGCCGAGAATCGATACTGTTTTGCACTTAACTCAGCAGTGCAGTCGCTCCAGTACACTGAGGAAGGAAAGAGTATTCTCACTGTGCTGGAGGTGTGCAACAGACCTGGCTCATCGCCTCCCCTCAGCTCAGCCCCTGAATTTTCCATTGAACATATTATGAAAACAATCTAGTACCCAGGTATAAGGTGTAGAGCTATAAATTCCCTTTATCTTGCATGCAGTCAACTGCATAATTTACAAGCAAACACGATCTTGAATATTTTTCTTTGGCAGGCCAGAATCCAGCTGGACATGCAAATAGGTATTTACAGAAAATATATATATGTATTTCTTTTTCTTCCTGCATCCGCAAGAGAAAATAAATGCAAATAAATAAGGAATAAATAAATGAGCGGATTCAAAACTGTACATCATCCTTTTCCGAGTCAGGCGTGACGGGCCTGGAGACGGTGAAAATATCCTGGCATTTGATTTTGGTTTTAGGGGTAGAAGTCTGGGGTGTCCCTCTCTTTTCGGAGAGCAGTTTCAAAATCTCGCCAACCTGAGCCTCCAAGGTTGCCATCCGGTTGCTAAGTAACTGAATGTCCTCCTTGAGCTCGAGCTTGGCCTCCTGCAGCGTGGTGTGCAAGGCCTGCTCGGGGATGGGGTAGAAGGGGTGCCGCACCTCCATCTGGATGGGGCTGTGCTCCAGGGGGCTGCGCACCTCCCCGGCTTTGTCTATCCTCAGGTCACTTTTGGTGATCCCGCTGTCGCAGGAGTCCGTTTTGCGCAGGGGGTTCTTCTTTCCCCCTCCGCCATCTGCCTCCTGGCTCTTGGAGTCCTCGGAGAGCAGCTCCATGGACTCCGCCTTGGTGACATTGTTCCACTCCTCCTTCTTCTCCTCCCCGGCCCCCGGGAATGCCGCCATGTTGTTTCTGAGGCGCATCCACCCCCGGTTGCTGGCAGGTTTCGCCCGCATGGGGCTGCTGACCTTGAGGCAGTTCTGGTCGCTCACGCCGTTGGGTTTGAGCTCCATGATGTCCCGGTTGTTCTGCTTGCTGGGCTCGCTGGTCTTGACGTAGAGCAGAGAGTTCTGGATGGGGGTGATCTGAGAGACAGTCACGACGCTGCTGCCCGTGGTGGGGGCCCCGTTCTGCATGGTGTGCGGGCGCTGAAGCGGCTGCTGGCGGGGGTGCAGGTGGTGCTCCACCTGCAGCTGGTTCTTCTCCAGGTCGTGCTGCGAGGAGCCCTGGTTGCGCAGCTCCTTCTGCTGCTTGAACTTCTGGAAGAGCTTCCTCACCGGGTGGTCCACCGGGATGGATAGGGTCACCTCGTTCTTCTGCCTCTGCCGCTCCTCCTCCTCCTTCTTGACGTCGCTGATCTTCCGGAAAACTATCTGCGGAGGAGCACAAAGAAAATGAGGAAAATCTGCAAGTCCGTCACAAGCGCCCCAGCTCTCAATTGTTCCTCTACCTCTGGCATGTGGGAACTCCCAAGATGCTCGTGGCATTTGTATGACATGTATGGAAAACACTGGGCCAGGAGTAGAGCTGGGGCACATTGGAGATGCACCAGTTCCCACGGTGCAACTGATGGTTCATGTATCACAAAATCAACTATGGATTCTGCAAAAGGAAGCAAAAAAAAAATGCAAAAAAATTTGCCTGTGGGAATTCCGAAAAGGAAGTGTGTATTGGCAGGTTAAACAAGGGCTAATAACCCTTTAACAAGGGTTGAACCATGCTCTAAAAACATGCTAGAAAAAACTGATTCATCTCTTCATCTCAGGATTGTGTGTTTATACTGTCATATATAAATGCAACCTTCAGGAAAACAGGTGGAGTAGGAATGACTGCATCTCTCAACTGAATCCCTCAGAACAAACAAATCCTCAACCAAAGTGTGGCTGTATGAGTATGGGTGGGCCAGTGTTACACTCCCAGTGTGGCACAGGTATGCTTCTGATCATGAAAACACTGGGCCATAATTGGAGTTACTACATATGGTCCATCTTGATCAATAAGATGAACTGATATTCCGCAGTGAGACTCAAGAACAACAGGTTCAGACTGCATGACTCCATGTTGGTGACCTGGGGTCAGGCCTTCGGCCACTGATAGAGAATGGAAGGTTTCTGTGAAAAATTCTAAAACTCTACAAAGGAGACCACAAGTGCCATAGTGTACAACTGTAGCATGATGAAATGATGGAAATCATGGTAAACTCTTTCAGAACACCAAGAAGATGCTCCAGATTTCTTTCCAAGTCTGGTGGATTGTGCTAAACTGAAAATAGCTGCTGAGGTCTCAATCAAAACCCGCAGATGCTCCTACAGGTAATTAAATCCCGATGATTTGCAATACAGTATATTTCAGATGTGTAGATCAATTTTCCTGAAAGACATCATAAGATTTCTTTGTTTTGCTTTCAGAAAGTTTGTTTGATCCATATTGCGTTTTAATTACTAATTGAATGGTTCTTCAAAGATCAGCACTAGGAATTATCTGCATGGGTCATGGGCTGAAATGGAACCAATTTTATTCATATTTATATCTAATTTTTAAGCATTTCTTCATTGTTTCAAATTCTTTTCCCTTTTATTTTGTTTATTTAATCAAGGTTTGCTTGAAAAGATGTTCAAGTGGAATCTTTTTCCCCACAAACCAAACATCTGATATCAGGCAGGGATTAATTAAAAATAAACAATTATTCTTATCTATTGAGTGTCTTTAGATACTGTACATAAATAATGCATTTTCTATGTAGTAATGAAAACATGCCATAAAGATAATAAATAACCCATGAAGATAAAAATAGCAGAAACCAATCATATGATCTTATCTCCGTTTAACTTCCCCCTGCAGTGTGACTGCCATGTGTCACATCTTACCTTCAAGGGACAGTCGTAAATTTTGCATGATTATTATTTAATTATTTAAGCTACTGTATGATGCTTCTACCCCCAGGCAAGCATGATGTGAGGCTATGAACATTTGATCTAATAAGGTTTAGTCACTTTAATTGCATGCATTCCTGGTAGGGCACTGAGTAATTTATACAATGCTATCTATATTTAAAACAAATTATTGCACATGAAAAATTGCATTGTCTTGTGGGTCCAGGTCTGGAACACAGTCATTGGCCAAGATTCATAAAGTGAACCTCAGGCTCCATCAGGTCCTGTTAGACATAACATGTTCCCACAGATAGTCATTACTTTTATGTGTTATTATTTGCCTTTAATATAATTTGATCATAATGGCTGAACAGCAAGAATCACGATCAGGTGAAATAAGATATGTAATCAGTCTAACCACCTACAGAGCTTTTCTTATAATACATAATTATGACTGTTTAATTGGAAGAATGTTTTAATACTGTAAACGCACTTCTGATACGTCAGCAGCAGGCGTTTTCAATTTCATTTCATAATGTACTGACATTCATCAGATTAATCGGTTAACTATTTCTTAATTAATATTACCGGACAATTTACAACAGTAAAGTACGTTTTACCCTAGGATTTGAAAAAAACAATGCATGGAAAATATGGAATTTTATATAGCACAAATACAGATTTCATCATTGGTGGAGTTAGATTCCCTGCTTTTCTACAAATGTCCTACTTTTACGTACAGCAGACGAAATGAACACGTCAATATGGATAAAGAACCAATAAGTTATTAATGCAGCACACCTGATAGAAAAGAAAGTTTAACAAAAACATTCATGGTCTGGAAACACTCACCATGGTTGGGAAGAATGTTTGGAGAGAAAAAACTACTCAGAAAACTAAAAAGAAATTATTGTAGCAGCTTTTGATATTTCACACATGGTAAACATGACTTCTGGGCTTATGTTCATGTGAATGACTCACATGTGAGTAACATTCACATAACATGTGCATAACTAGAACTGTGGCACTGAGCAAATGGCTGCATATTGCTGTCAATTCTCTGCTTTATGCTGCATAAGACTTTTTCATCTCGGCTAAAAGCAGAAAGAGATTAAACACTTTCAGAGAGGAAGGTCTCAAGAAAAAAATGGAATTAACTCTGCTTTAATCACACATTTACACAGCAGCTTGGTGCAATGATACAGTCTTTGCTATTCTAGTGCATTTGCTGGAATTTCAACCACAAATACAGATGGATTAAAGGCTTACATTCAAGCAGAGTAGCATGATATACCCAGTAGCATAGCTTGTAAATTCAGACACTCCTTTTATTCCAGCAAATCATTAATTTCCTTGCTATCTTGCAAGTATTACAGTGTTTAAGCTGTAAGGAGAATTTCAGGAGATGATTTTATTCAGGAGATAAAAGGAGATGACTTCCTCACCCTGTTCTTGAGAACCCAGTTTCTCAGGGGTTTCTAAGTTTGAAACACCTGGTAATAGTGCTAAACTTAACCAGCTAAATAAAGAATTAAAACTCACAACTAAGCTGTAATAAACAAAATAAAGACCATGAGGACTAGAATCAGACCCCATGATATCCATACTAATTAGAGAAAGCTGTAGTTAATTATTCAAATATGTCTGTATTCTGCAACAAATTCATCTTTATTGATCTGGGAATAACGAATTTCTAATATTTTTAGACATTCATTTCTCTTGGTCCAAAAAGAAAATTTACTCTTGATCGACTGACTTTCACTTCAGTCTTTATTACTCATTGTGATTGGACTGCTACACCCCAGCTAACTACTGTATATAATCTGCTTTGGATTGTTTTTCTCCCTACCTTTGTGGCAGTTATAAATTAAGAGCTCTCGTTAAAGATTCTTTGAATTTTTAATTAAGATTAAACAAAACAAATAATGCTTCTTGATTTTACATGATGACCACAGGTACTGTTCTGAGAGACAGGTACATTTCTCTGCAAAGGAACAAGTAAAGGATTATTCCATGCTGAGAAAAAAAAAGAGACTGTGGATCTCACTTCAGGTGTGACACTGTGTGAGTGTTCTTCACACCTGAAGAAGGCTCCACAGCCAGAAAAGTGTGTCACTTTCTTCTCTTTTCAGCCTGGAAAAAAACCTTTACTTGTTCCTTTGCACCCTACGCATGCTGACGCAGCTCCCTACTTGAACGATTCTCTCTAGTCTTTCCATTCAGACTCACAAGAAACGTCAATGCTGAAACTTTGCGCAAACATATCTGAAGATTAACAGGTGTTCATTAATGTGATTCTCCCTTTAAACTAATGAATCATCAAGTGGAGTCATCCTGGCTGATCCTCTCTGCCCTTTACGTACAATTTAATGCTCCTACAGGGGCTGAATAAATGTCCATATATCACTCCAACCCACATCTGAATTGAATCCCATTAAAGTATTATCTTAATTAATTAAGCGTGACCTCTGATGCTTCCAGTGGTCTCCAGGACATTAGAAGAATTAGAGATGCAGTGCCCACATACACCCACAGTCCTCCTTGCTGGTTAGAGCCTCTCATGCATTGTGGTCTGGGTTTGTAGTGTCTTTTAAGGAAAACCAAAAGGAGAGCTTGAGTTCTTTGTAGGGTGGCATTGTTATGTAAAACACAGAATCCTCACATCCCATCATAACTAGGACAAGAGCAGGCCAACATGACATCTCGCTATGTAATCATGCTAATGCCGATCATAAAAGACTGGTTTATAAAATGGTTTGATGCCTGAAAAATGAAAGAGGATTTCCACGAGAGGCAATAATTCTGTTTCTTGGATTACTGAAATTTCCGTACAACAATAGACTCTTCTATCATGAAAAGATGAAAGAAAAGAAATAATTTTCAGAGTGCAGTTAATGTCAACAGTACCGTACCTATGCAGTTAGATTATAATGAGACTAATTTCACAAAGCAGTTAATTTAGAATGTATTTTTTAATGATGCTGAACAAGTTCTTAAAAGGGATACATTTTTCATTGTCCAGAGTATTGTACTCATATGCCTTTATTGAACAATGCTTTCTGGTATTTAACTAATAGACTATTAAAGGAAACTGACTAAACAAAAGCACATTTCAATTACAGTTCTGCCCAGACTAAAGTAGTAATGTGAGTTTGAAACTAACTATATGAAAAGCAACTCACTTTTTTTTATAGAAAGAGAGATGATTTAATAAATTCTTTACATCAACATGCTCAATGTGCTGCTCCTTGACAGCTCTGCTCAAATAATACATATATTATTCTTTCAAAAATGGATTTGAGATATTTTTGTCAATATTTTTTAATTTTCCATGCAATAAATATTTTGGACCCGAGTCTTGTGTGCAGATCATTAAAAAATAAAATCATTCTGTAACAGATGTCTCTGGATCTTTCCGATGGTATTGGCAGAAGTATGATGTTGTTAGATGCTGTACTGGAGACTATCATTGAGTCAATAGCTTGGAGAACAACTGAATCATTTATATACCGCATTTGACCTGATTTCTCCTGACCTAATTGTGTCAGTGGGGACCGGACTTGGGAGAATTGGGATCCTATGCGAGGCTCTTCAGATAGGACGGTTAGGAGTAGAGACGGGATGTGAAGACGTGGTCGAGTACTAGTGCTGGGGTCACAATTCGGGAAGGCGTCGAGGGTTCGTCGGTACCAAATCGGGGGGCGAAGGCGTAGTCGAAGGGAAGCGCAGAGTCGAAATACCGGGAGCCTAATTACAAGTTTAGCGGGTTGGGAGCGTACGAGTACGGGGCTCAGGGAGGAGACCTCAATCGTGAGCAAGGAAAAGAAGACTAGTGAGGGTTTAAATAGTGCTGAGAAGATTGGTGCGTGAACGTTTAGGGAGAGAAGAGCTCGTGGGAATGTGGGAGCGCTTACACGCGCGAGGGCGATTCGTGACAAATTGTTTTTGTCTGCACTTTGTGTAGCCGTCCGTCTTGTAACTTCCCATTCATACATTTGCTATTCTAATAGCTTCTAATTTTTATATGAGGACCAAGACCGTCCAATAGGCAGAAAGTGACAAGAGAAAAGAGAGAAGTGTGCACGAACTTGGAAAACCAAGTTGGCAACCCGTGCACTGACACAACCCTAGCCTCACTTAAACCGCTGCATTTTTCAACTTTAAGAAGCCAGAAAAAGAAAAGTAATAATAAGTACGTTTTCGTTTTTTTTATGAGTCAGACGCTTAACAGAACTCTAAGGACACAAGTGGAAATTATGTGGGCTTTAAAACTGAAAAACTGAGGAGGCACTTCTTTATGTGAAGGGTGGTAGCAGTCTGGAAGAGGTCAATAAGAGGCTAGGTTGTCCTCTTCCTTGGCTTTTTTCAAGAAGCAGCTTGAAAGAGGTCTTCAGATTTCAGCAAAGCAACCAAAATGGGCTAAATGAGCCTAATGACTTTTATCCTTTCTTAAATTCAAGGAATAGAGGAGAAATAATGTGTTGAATTATATTGCTTCAAGGTGCTGTTTCTGATATGGAGGGTGATCCAGTGGCAGTATGGCAGAAGAGATTTCAAAGGTTGACCAGAAGTCCCAGGGGACACATGGATTTGGAAAAGTGGGACATGGTGCTCACTTTCGGACAGAGCTTCAGCTCAGGAAGGCTGGCACAAATCCAGACATCATCTCACTGTAACATTTACTGCACATAGTATATATCCACAGCGCTCTTCAGTATCTCTTCCTACCGACATGAAAGGGGCTAGAAATGATTTTGACTGGGGATTTGAGGGGGAGTCTGAATTCTCAAAAACACATTTGAAACCTTGCATTTTATTTGTTGTTTCAACAAGAAAAAAATGATTCTACAAAACATCAAGGAGCCTGAATTACAGAAGATTACTATTTTAATTAACTGTTGTTCACAGCATGAGGACTGTAGCAGCATAGAACTAAAGTTAGAAACAGGTCAGTGAGTCTCAGTGTTAAAAAACTCTTGGGTCTGTGTCTTCACAAGCCTGAGAAACAATTGAGATATCTTCTATTAGGAAGTGTGCGAACCTTTCTCTTATAAATGCTTATATTAGGAAAAAAAACTATTTTCAGTCTTTTTTCATTATTTTATTTCACTAAACTATTTTTTCTCAAAGAAAAAAAAAACTAAATCTAATAAGAAACATCCCCTCCAAGACTACATTAAATGGCTTTTTTCAAAAAGAAGCATATCATTGCTCGAATACACAAAACTGACAGATTCCTTAAAAAAGATGCAAATTGAGAAAGAAATAAAGACGATTTCAGGATGAATCTGCATACAGTAGCTCAAAGGGATATACAGTACAAACACACAAGACAGTCACGATCAATGCAGAAAATCCATAGATCCTACTATCTGACACCATGAAAGATGTGTTAAAGCGCTACCATCGCACGCGTCAAACAAATGAACAAGCCACTAAATACAGAAAGAGCAAATCATTCAGTGACACTTCTCTGAACCGAAAACATCAGAGTGGCTTGAAAGCAACAGTGATCCTTACATCTTCAGCAGCCCTTAACACCGATTTCTCATTGCCAGTGCCTGGAGATTGCAGACGATATGGAGGATTTATCCTAAGAAAAACACTTTTATCCAGAAGGTTCCTTTTCCAGATTCCAATCTGGCTCCTCCTTTCTGTCACCTGCTGGTGCTGTATCTACAATCACCTTCAGTTTCACCTGTTACAGCCACAGATGCGCTCAATGAGTGTACACAATACTTGGGGGCTCTAGTCTTGAAGTGTGCATCATTTGTGAAGGTGATGGATTATCCTGTTGTCATCCTGTGCCTCACTGAAATGCTGAAACAAGGTGACAGGCAGCAGACTGATGGTTTAAGCTCCGCAAGGCCTTCACTCAGAATAGGCCATGTTCACAGCCACGAGGAAAGGGATAACAAAACAAAGACCAATGAAACATACTGTACCAGCTACTCTTGTCCTTCTCAGTTTGTAAGGGGTTAGGTTGGGTTTCATTTCTGCAGCATAAGTAGCATAAGAAACCCGAATGAATAGGTGGTTTTGTAATTGGAAATGAAACAAGATTGTCAGCAATCAAAAACTGAGGATTGGTACTGTGCCAGCAGGACAGTGTGTCTTAAAATAAAAAAAAAAATGGATACTACCGATACTGTAATACAGGAGCACAACCTTCGGGCATCAACAGCAGCATTGTAAGAGTCCCGATCAGTAACAATAAGATGAGCAACAGAGAGATTAGGCATTATTTCAAATAAAGTACAGGTTGAGATCAGATGATTGTGCAAATCAATCCATCACAGCAATTCTTTAATCTCTGAATATGATGTAGCCCAGCATGGCCCATTGCAACTCTGGGGTAACAGGGTCTGCAAAGCACAGAAGGCTGAGCACTTACTGTACATCATCTGTGTGCTTCACAGCAGACATGCTACCCCAGTGTAGGATGTTGACTGTACTGCCATGTGTGAGCTCCTATCACCTTACTATTAACCACCACCACTGGGGAGATTGGTAATCCAGTTACTCTCTTTGCCTCATGTGTCACATTCGATTGTCTTGCAACTAATTAGTGAAGGGCACAAGTTCAACAGGCAACACACCACTCTCCCCATTTAATTGAGAAGAAATTTCCAGTCACATGTTTATCCCGAGGCCTTGGTACCAATGTACCATATTGTTTAAATGGCTTACTGTGTCCATAATGATCACACACTAGTCATGTGTGTTTGCCATGGGGTACCTGACCTTGATGTCAGAAACACTGCAGTTCAACTGGAAATCTTGCTAATTCTCCAGAGTATGCTTTGCACCAAATCACATTTACACTGAATGGATCTGAGAGAATGTCCCACCTCTATTATACTGTTCAAAGATTGGGGAGACAAGACAATCTTTTCCAGATCAATTCATTTCCAAATATAGCCTTATATGTAGGCTTTTTATAAAACATGCCAACTCATCTCCTCAAGGTTACACGCCCAGCATGATGTGATATGAAAATAGATTAATTAGGAAATTCTTCTATTTTGTCATGGTTTTCACCTAGTCATGCAGATTCATCATGCAGTTCGTGGTGATTTCTATGCCTTTCTGATACTTCTTCTGATACATTTTTTGGTGCAAATTTAATTTTTAATTTAAAAACAACCATGTTGTGAAACAGACTTGGAGCATAAACCAGCAAAGCAACTCATCTACTCTATCTCATTGGAGTCTAAACAGTCTACACAGGCTCTCACTGGAGTCTAAATTCTAATTAAATGTCTCTGTTGATTTACACCAAACATGGAAGAGGGAATGGGAGCAAATAGTTGAAATAGTGTTGAGCACTGAAGTTATTGAGAAGAGCACAGTATGCAGTATTTCATTTAAGCCCCTTAATCAAAGCATGTCACTTTGAAGTCTATTATAATTCTGTAAAGAGCAGTGGACTTAAATACAGGCAACTGTAAAGCAATCCATAGAACATATTTTCAGAGTCAGAACAACTATTGTTCAGTTCAGGAATGCTATATGGTCAATTAACCCACAAGAAAAAAATGTACTGCTGGTTCTGACAGCAGTAATGATGTTCATAAAGCATACTAATATCAAAGCATTTAAAAGTACTATTTAATTTTAAATGTCACGTGTTTTCTTTATTTTGCATTAATTTTGAGTTAATCCCTGCAGTTCTGTTGAAGTGCTCTACCGATTTTCAACACATACTGTATACACATTTCATTATTGTAAATCGATGCACCTCTTTTAAAATTCGGGCCTTGCTGCTATACACATTAATTGTAGTTGAATGTGAAATACAAATTTACATTTGCCTCTGAAATGCTTTACTTCGATGCTGATTAATTACCGGCGCAACCTAGAATCTACTGTAAATAGCGACAATCTAGACATTATGCTTTGCTTATCTTCCTGCAAATTCAGGCTTGACTTCTCCACAAGGAGTTCCATCACTATGAGCCCTATGCATTTCTTATTCCATCCCCTGGTATTCAACAAAAGAAGAGACTGAAATATCGACACAAGTGCTTTCAGTTTAAAACCCTGCAGATCTCTCACCAACTAAAACAACATGAGTGCAGATCTACAAATGTTTTAGGACTGAACAGCTACAACTTTCATTTCCTTTGTGTTCAACGTTGGCTGATTGAGTTTCCTACCTGAAACGGCAAAATAAAACTTGCCCTTAATACAATAATGACATGTCATTACATATGAGTGTCTTGGGAAATGCAAATAATGATTGATTTGTAATGCACACATTTAATAGACTTGACTACACTTTAAAATTATAAACACACACTGCAATGCATTATTAATTATGCCTACCAGGAACCATCATAATCTATTGTTAATGTTGGGTGACTCTTTCATGCAGTAAGTGTACTCAGAAAAAATAAATAAATGAGACCCTGATAATACAATTTGAATACCTTGAAACTTGCACATACAACAGATTCCTCCATCTTATATTGCTACAAGTTGCAAGATTTATTTTTTGTTTTTAAAGCAGGTGGAAAATTAATTTAATTACTGTTATTACTGCCAAGGAGCTGAGCGAGCTCAGCACGTTGAACATTTCCAAGCTGTCAGATTTACAACTGCACACTCATCTTGCGGACATTAATTTAGGGAAGGATGCCTAGAATAATAAAATGTCAGAAAATCTATTTTGAATAGTTTATATTTCGGATGATTTCATTCTCTTTTTTTTTTTTGGCAGCATCAGCATTTGTCCTAATCTGCTCGCATTGTCTCTCTTACCCCTGCCTGCAATCTACCAGGTTTCTGTTGGTCTCTTGGAGGTTTTTGTAAGTTCTTAAAAGTTGGTTCTCTTGGTAATATCCTGTGTATTAAATAGAATGTGAGGTTACCCTATACTTTTAATAAAAAGTAGCAGTGGGAATATTTGAAGGTTTTTACTCTTAGATTTAGTTGCAATGCAGTGATTTTTTTCACAGGGGTGGCAGTCATATTGTTTGCACGTTCTCCCTGTGTCCCAGCAGTTTTTGTTTTACCAGGTTATTACGAACAAGTTGTTATGAACCCTGTGCAGGTCTCTAAGAGAGTCCGATGGCCTACGAGTCCGAGAGGGGCGAGGCAGCAGAGTGGTCAGTAGTTCCCAGCGAGGTCGAATCCAGATCAGAGATCAGCGAGGCAAACAAATCCGAAAAGGGGCGAGACGAGAGGGTTTTCATAAAGTCCAAAGCAAGATGGGTCTGTGTGTCAGTGGCCAGAGGTTTGAGGACGACGCAAGCTCAGGAGGCAGATAGATTCCTAATACCAGGCGAGGACTAGGAGTGAGTGGAGGGTTTAAATAGTGAGGGAAGAGGAGATTGAATAATGAGGGTCAATTGATGCTGGCTGTGCTCGTAACAGGTTGCCTGGTTGGCTCCAACCTTCGCAACACTATGCTGGTCCTGTTAAACGGTATCTCGAAAGTGCACAGCATCCAGACTATGTCTTTCGTCCTGTGCTTCCAGGATTGGCTCTGGAATGCTGCAGCCCTCACAAGGAATAACCGGCTTTCTGATAATGCTTACATTGTCTTCACAGTTCAAGAGATGACATACAATATTTAAGTGACATGATAGGATACCCTAAGTGTAGAAATTGAAGGAATTGCATATTAGCTAACTGATGACTGGTCCTGTGGTGAAGGCACGCTATTTGCATTCCCTTTCTCTCTCCATAATGCATTTCTAAAGCACAAGGGAGAATGGCAATCATTTTCCCCATGAGCAAGGAATCGCCTCTCTCTGACCTTCGGATTCATCCTGTGGGTAGACTGTCTCAGCGTGAAGATTCCGAGAATAATCCTTCATGATAAGTCTGGGTAATTTTCTCCAGCTTTGTCTCTATAAGGATGCAGCAGGAGACCTAGTCTTTTGGCATGCTGGAATTCACCTTTACCCAGCGAAAGGAGCTGTGTGTGGCGCCCAGAATGGCAACCTATAAGATTCTCATCTGTGTGGGCTCCATCATATGCTGGGGCAGACAGCGAAGTGGCTATCAGACTAACAGTAGACCTGTCCTTCAATGTACCCAGATTATGTTTTAAATGTAATATTTATTCCACAATATTTATTTATTCATTTTGTCAATTAAGAACTTATTCTCATTTACAATGCTGACTTGGAAAGTGCCATGACTTCTGGGACAATAATTTCATCTTCTACTCAATAGGGGGGACGCAAGAAAAAGTTCAAACCAAACGTTAGGATATTGTGTGTAGTTTAAAATTTAGTAGTGAAAACAGGGTATGTTGTGTGAAAATTGTACAAAACACTAGTAAGACCACATTTAGACTATTCCATACAATTTTGGTTGCTGCTTCACAAAAAGAAATGGTAGTCAGAGAGAATGAAGATACTGTATGGTAGTCCTCTCAGAGAAAACTGAGAGGACCTGCTCCAAGTCTTCAGAATGCTCAAGCCACATACAAAGTCAACCCAATGAATTTCTTGCAACATCCAGCGCAAGTTCAAAGTCCAGAGCTGGGTTCTGCGGTGTCTCTGAGCTGTGCATTAGCTGGAGGCTGTATACTGTTTCTGATCTGATGCCATTTGCCATGTTGTGCTGCGATTGGTTCAGAAGAGGTATAATAACCCAGGAATAATCCAGGTGTGATTCCCCCCCCCCCCCTTTGAGTGCTGCTAGTCAAGAATGACAAAATGGGGATGTTGAGGAACTTTAGAAAACCCAGAGCAGGGAAGTGTTTGTGATCCTGCCTAAAGTGCTCCTGAAATGGCTCTTTATATGAAACCTGCTCCAATCCCGAAGTAGTATTTGGAATACAAATACAAACCACAGCTCAATCCCTGCACACGTCTCAGTTGAAAGTTTGTTCTGTTTAAACCACTTACAACACAATGAAGGCACTTCTGGTTAGCTGCCAACAGCAGTCCTGGTTTGCGATAATACCATTCACTTCCAGCTTTGGTCAGCACCTCCTCTGTAATTGTGACCAATCAGCAACTTAATAACTTCCCCAGGAAGCTCATTTATTCTTATTAAGTTGTAAAGATAACCCCCTCCCTGATTAACTGATTTACTTTCCTTATGTCGCTCATAAAAGCTGAGACAGCAGTCCACTACGCAGGTAGGAAATGTGAAAAGAGAATTCTTTTACAAGATGAACAAAGAGAGATCATTTCAGGTGTACATACTGTAGATATTAATTACGTTATGGCATACAAATTCCCTATAGTCTTAGCAACATAAAGAGAGGAAATTTTTAGAGAAAGGCATATAATAGAGAGAATTCTACCAAAGAGTCACATGCCAGAAAACTGGAATTTAGCCATGTGCTATATTTAGATATTACAACGACAAAGCAACAGAGTAGTGCATGCATTTGGTGATGAAAACATGTGACATGTATTTCATCCAAGAGTGATGAATGCTCCTGTGCTAACAGCTTAGTTTTCTAACATGCCGAGTTAAAATAAGATAAAACAATGAGCAGCACCCACTGTAAAATCACCCTAAAAATCAAATGGTATTTCAGTTTATTCGAATAAATATACAACTTAGGTTTAAAGCTCTGAGTGATGAATATTGTTTAATATTACATTGTACGTTGCTTTTCTTATAAAACAGTTTTGCATGCAGTGATGTACCTGTAGGTTATTTTAAAAGGCTATTTAAACCTTTTATCTCCAGTACTTAAACATTGTGTGATAAACAAGCAGTTAAGGAGAGGCAGAAAGAGAGCAGGGAGTCTGAGAGTCAGTAATGAGTCTAGATTAAGAAACTGATAGAGAATAGCTGGGAATATTAAAACACAGCTTGCGGTGGACTCAGCCCTGGGTCACTGGCCAGACCAACCATGTTGACATTGCTGTTCCCTGTGAGTGACGGGAGAGTTATTGCTTGTTTGTTTTTCATGGATCCATCACTTTCAGTATCCACACTGTCCTTTAAGTGTGCTTTTTTATTTTCTGCAGTGAAGATCCCTGATATGAGACTGGCTAAACTGTTCACAGAATCTTTGGATTATTGTCGAAATGTAGGTCACTCTACATCATAGGTTTCACGATTCATTATTTACCAGCATGGAAAAGGGAAAATGAGTTAGCGAGCATCAGTGATTTCACCATCTCTCCTCTCTTTCCTCTACTGAAGAACTCCACATTTAATGCTCTCCAACATTACTAATGGATTTACTTCCTGGGGATCCAGTTACCTAAAGGATGAGCCTGACAGCTTATTTCTTTTCCCTGCTCCCGGGAAAATAGCCTTACAGCACCCCCAGGAACATTACGGCTTCAAGTAAATCCCAAAGCAATGACATGACACACAATGACATTCATCTCGTGCTGAGTAAGTGAAAGTGGTGTGAGGCAATCCTACTTCTTTTTTTTTCTTTTCTAGTTTTTACTATTTTATATTTGTCACAGTGCCAGTTGTTTTGCAAGAGCCTCTACAGCTGAGGCCCATTACAAAGGGTGGGGGGGGGTGGGGGTGCTGTAACATACCTAAAGGATGAGCCTGGATATATTGTATATTGCCTAGAGCAATGCCGCAAGTATGGAAGGGAGATTGATCCCATTCTCTTGTACAGGTGTGACAACAAAGCTCTTCTAATGAGGTACACAATGAAGAACCGGCATTTATTTCTTCACTTTTTCCCAAGTCTAGGTGTTTAGAGGTGTTAATCTGAGAAGCTCAACTCAGTCTTGAATATTTAAGAAGCACATCTATTGAATCCAAGAAGAAAAACATGAATTAATATACGGACATTAATTAGTAAACTATGTCTTGATAATATGATTGTGTAAAGGAGGAATAGGAAGACTCTTGGTTGTTTAATAACCCATCTGACTGGAAGGAAGGCCCAGTGTTCCCAGAGTGGCTCAGTGTGGCAAGTGTCACTGAAATCAAGCAACCCAGTGAGTCGGACCAGTCACCAGTCAGCAGATGAGTGAAAAGAAGAAGTGGGATTAAGCACAAGAAGCTCTGTGACTTTAGCCCCCAATGTCATACACATGGATAGCGCAAGTATTTGAAAAATAGTTTAAATGGCAAATTTGAGCTGTAAGATTTAAGCTAAAGTGATATTCTTGTAGATGTTTCAGGGGGGAATGGACTATAAATCATTATTTTAGCCTCAGTGTCCCAGCTACAGTACATTTGACTTGAGCTACTACTCTGGGTTGCAATCTGCCTTTCCTTAAATTCTACCTTAATTCAACCGTGATCCTTCAGGAAGAAAAACACTATTCAAATAGCAAGGAATCATAGTGTTTTTTTTGTTTGTTTGACTGGCAGCTTTGTCCTTTTGTATGACAGAATGGGTTTTCACCCATCAGTTTCTGGACCATTTAGAGACAGTTGTTCTCAGTCTGAAGCAAAACCCCTCTTCCCCATTTCTGCACAGCCCAACTCGGCTCTTTTTACTTTGCAAAAACCTCGCTGAAATGCGTTCTTGCTTTGTGGAGATCAACACATGTTTTTCTATTTACACATTTAGCCTAAAAGCTTAAAAGCCTCATAGTAACAGGTGAATCAAGTCAGTAAACCTCTTTCTGTGTGTAGATTTTCCATATTGTAACATTCTAATCAGTTACAAAGCTGCAATTTCCTGAGCACTCTCACGATGAGTCACGAAGAGCCTGATCCAGCTGTACAGTCCCAGGTCTGAGTCACATGGCTTCCAGGAGAGGGCTGGTGTGACAGTATATTGCCAAAGCACTGTAAGCTGCCAGCATTGCATTTCTAATTGTCAGTAATGCTGAACAGACCATGACACTTGAAGCAAACTGCCTGCGTATTTACATTTCATACATTAATTAGAAAGTTAAGTACACACTTCTTCCTTTATAGAAACAGACACTGCTCAGGTCTCCACGTTAAAAGCGGCTGAAAGCCTTTTTTATTACTTGCTATGTTGTATTGCTCATTATCTCCAGGTCATTACAACAGATCATTTTGTAAGAACTGTACAGCAAAAATCAATTTGCCTCTATAAGTTGAAAATTTCCATTTAACATTCTTTTTAAATCTGCCTTGGCTTTGTCTACTCTGTCATTACAGGCATCATTAAAGATACATAAAGCAGGAGAGAAAACAACCATGTACCTATAAGTGAACTCCACCTGTGTTGTTGTGTTCACATGGCATCTACGTGTCTCAGATATTACTGCATTAAATTTCTCACTCCTTTTAATTGCAGGGAGAGTAATTTACTAACCACTCTATAAGCCTTGAAACAGCTGCCTCATTAAGAACAAGTTCCAAAAATAGACAGGAGGAAATATAGTTATTGTTGCATTTCATAATTATTCCTTTTCTTTGGGGCTTATTCAGAACACTCTCCAATTCCATCTGGCCCCATGTCTGTTTTGGGTCATGAAAAGGAAATCAGATGCAACAACTCTCCATTTGTCTGTTTCAAAAACCCTTACTGTGAATCCACAGACTTGCTGAGGGGCCTTTAACCCATACAACCCCATACCTAATGGAGCAGAATGTCCTAATCAAAATCCCACAGTGCCTGAGAATGAGTAATTAGGGGGAAGAACTGAAGTTTTTTTATGTTACACACCATATACTGTATTGTGCACTAGGAAGGCAAGTTTCAAAATCTATTGCTACATTATAAAATGTCTTCCACCAGATAGAGCCTAGTTAGGATTCCAAGGTTATTTTTTAATTGATTAACATATTGTTAGTGATTAGTGGGTTTATACTTTTAGAATTAATTTCTGCAAACGAGAAGCACTTTCTGAATCTATAAAAGACCTAATTGTTACCCAGCTGCCTACAAAGGTGAGAGACAAGGATATCATGGTATTTCAAGTTTGCTATAAAAGACCTAATTGTTACCCAGCTGCCTACAAAGGTGAGAGACAAGGATATCATGGTATTTCAAGTTTGCTAGTTGGTGCCCACCTTTAACCCCTGAATGCACAATTACCAGGAGTTACATTTAGTCTGAAAATAGATGTATTAAACCTTTTCCTTTACACTATTTTCCACAAACGGAAAGTGACACTATTCTTATATTATTCTTAATGAAGATAGTACTTTCATAAAGATGGTACTCTGGTTTCCGAATAATTATTTTTGAACAAAGTTTGCAAAACGCTTTTTTTGTCTTGTTTTTTTTCAGGTTTTTCATTCAAAAACCGATAGGTACTACATGATCCCTTCATCAAGAAGTACTTTCAGCCTGGGTTAGGACATAGGAGATTTTGTACTTTAGTTCCTTCAAAAAACAAGAGACACTCGACTTCATCATCTGGCCCCTGGAACCAGCTGTGGCAGGCAACAAGGTGATACGAATGAAAAGGAAAGTCATGTTTTGTTGCTGCGTTACGGGCATTATCACGTAATAACGCCATAAAGTTACCTTTCTCCTTGGCGCTGAAAGGCTTCTGCAGATCGGTTGTAACTACTGGCAGACACTTTCGGAATTGTGTTAAAATTACACGTGTATCCCCTCTTTTCCGCTTTTTACGAGAACCAATCAGAAGCGGAGTGTCGCATCCGGGGGGCGTGTCCACACTGTGCCGAAAACAAGTAAGAAAGGACGCTTCTATGGAGCGGAAATTCGTAAGGCAGGTGTTTACATAAATCTCTGAATGAGTGTAGTTGGAGGTTTCTTAGTTTATGCGTGTGCTGTGGGGGACTTCTGAAAAATTTGTGAATATTGAAAGATGAGGGAAAAAAAGCGTAAACGAATTCCGTCTTGGGCTAAAATTTGGAAAATGGAACATGGTTTTTTTTTTTAAATAGTTAACCACAAAGCCTTTCCAGCATTTGTAAGAACTGAAGTTTTTTTTTCTGCTAAGGGTATTTCATGAATGTTTGAATGTTTCGTGTAGCGTCTATGACAGAATTTGAGTTTTTTGTTTAATGTGAACGGGGGACGTGTGAGAGAGCTGAAGTGTTTGAATGCATTCGTTTGGGATAACTATAGAAAGTAGTTTCTTTTTCGAATTTGTCGCATTTTCCTCATTTTATTTGCCCTTTCGTTATTTTTCTTTCACTAAAAAAAATAAATGCCTTAAATCTGTGACTGCATTGTCGCGGTGTGCACACTTCACTTGAAATGATTGAAACACGTGCTGTTAGTTAATCTTGAGCGACTGCGTTTCTGCACGAGTTGGTGCATTAATAAAGAGATTGCAGAGGGTATCACCAGTGTAACAGTACTGTCAAAACGGCTTTTTCACTACTCGTGATGTTTAACGGGCAGAGCGGTGGCACTGTGTCTAAGGATCTGCGCCTGTTGCTGGAAGGTTGACGGTTCAAACCCCGCAGCCAGCAGAGGAATCCTACTCCGTTGGGCCCCTGAGCAAGGCCCTTCACCCCAGTTGCTCCAGGGGCGCCGTATACAGTAAATGGCTGACCCTGCGCTCTGACCCCAAGCTTCTCTGTCCCCATCTGTGTGCCTGTAAGTCTCATGGAGAGCAAGCTGGGGTATGCGAAAAGACAAATTTCTAATGCTAATAAATATGGCTAATAAAGTGATCTTAATGAGTGAGTGTCTGCTTGTTTCTGTGAATCGATCAGGACTGTGTTTTCTGTGGGTTAGGGTTCAGGTTAGGAATCACGTGGGTAACATTATGTGTATAAAAATTGTATAATTATTCACAAGGATTTCAGAAGAATGATGTCCCAAAAACAGGTTAAATATTTCTGTCTTTGTCACTGGATGTCATTGTCTCTGTCACACACTGGATGTGTCTTAGAATTTGTTGCAGAATTCACTATTCATGTGGAAGAGATTGTGATTTAAAGCTGCTTAAAAGTGTTTAATTTGTGCCTTACACAATTTTAAAACTGAAACACTAACTGTAAGTTGTCAGTTGAATTGCAGACTTATAGACAATAAATCGATCTGGCCTGTTGTTGCCCAAGGTGAACACGTGTTGGATCGGTATGTTATTGACGGTTTAAAAAATGAACCAATGATTTGGTTTATCAGTGTTGGAATTACTCACTCTTTCTTGACAATCTGCCACCTGACATTGTCAGGGAAAGTAAAAGATACAATGAGGACCGGGCCGTGTTGTCCCTGCTGGTCTCATACATCTTCCTCCCTCTTCACAAGCCAGTATGTCGCAAACTATGAATCGGTGGAGGGTTTAAACACAGTGGTTGTGTTACAGCAGGGCTTTGTGAGAGCACGTCCTCTGCAGCCCATCAGAACTGAGGTGTCTCCTCCCTCTAAATGAGGCTGTTTGGATTGCAGACCGGTAGAAAGACAAGGGTCATTTACAGTATATGGGTAAAGTACTTCAATCAAATCTAACAAGGTTAGAGTGGGAGCTACATCAGCACACGAGCTACAAAGAAACATGCAGAAGAAGTTATCTCTGCTTGTTCCTAATTAGTCTAACTACATGGAATACAGGGTTAGTTTAAGTTTGGGGGTGTATGGGTGGCTGAGTATATGGGGAGGTGCAGAGTATTTTTTGCCTCTAGAAAAAGGGAGGCTAGCCCCCTGCATAATACAAGACCCTCAGCAGGGTCAGAGGGATCCATCTGAGCGCTACCTTCCTAAACATTTAGAATAATACATTTCTGTTAGTTTGGCAATCGTTCTGTTCTTTTTACATTTTAAACTTGTCACAGTAACGTCTCTTCCTGGAAACCCAGCCTGTGTAGAATTCTTCGGCGATCTAGGGCAGGGTCTTTCGGCTTGGCAGAGGTCACCACTGGGAATAGTACACTGTGGGCCAGGAGCCTGTGAGCTATTAGCCGAACATCAGCAGGGGCAGAGCAGTTAAATATACCTGTGTTTACCGTTTACAGCGCTGAACTACGGTATTATCGATATGAAATTTAAAAGCTAAGCTTGTGTGAGAGAGATGAGTTCACAGCCAGGAGGCAAACCTGCTGGTTCAGACTCCCACTAACTTATTCCACAGGAATATATTAAATTAAAAACCAGGTTTCAGGGCTAAATTTAAGAAGGATGACTTCATGGAGAGAAAAAATTAGAGGAGCAAAGATATTAAAATTTTAATCTCTTGAGATTCCTCCTACGAGATAGACAGCAAAGAGATGTATCTGAGCACTTCTTACAATTGCCTCAAGCTTAAGGAACTGAAAGCAATATCTAAGCTACAATAAGAACGTATTAAACTTAACAGTGAAATAACCTTTATAATTGTTTGCAGATCTTTTAAATCTCCATTTTAACTCTAAACATATTTTATCCCATTAATGCAGAATGTACCTGCTGTGGATTAGTTAAAAGATGTAAGTTTTGTGAAGGAAAATAAAGAAATATGATTGCCTTCTATAAAAAGCTTATCAATGTAGGTTGAATCGTTTTCAATTTTTCATTTTGAATGTGGGTCTTAGGAAATTATCTAAATATGTGAACATTCCCTTCACTGCCTGTAGCACGTGTTAGAGGTACAACTTTCTCCAGGCTTCTCTTTAGAGTCATGAAATTACTGCATTGTTAGACAAGCCCTGGAACCTTGATAATGTTCATTCTTGTATTTTTCCATTTTGTAATTTAGTATTACTGGTTTAACAGTAAATAGTTGAATCCTACAGTACTTGCAGTCGTGACTACACCATGAGTTCAATGTAGTCCGATAAGAAAAATAAGTCACTATTGTGCTTAAAATCAATGATAATGAGACCAATTCTTAGTGGATGCTGAGTACTTCTGCAACTTCTGTACTGCACAGAGAGAGGTTAAGGATCTGTGGACATTATCCACTGACAGCCACCTGTCACACCCATTTTTTATAAATATATAAACACATTTATTTTTCACTTCACTGACCTCATTGGATTCAGCAATTGTGTGTTTTTCCTTATCTCTCAGCCACAAACCCTGCAAACGCACACGGGGGGAGAAGCAGGAAGTGTGGACAGACTCCTCCCATCTGCTCATGTTCAAGCCCCTCCCCTTTTAACACAGCACAGGCACCACAGCTGAATGCTGGGACTACAGCACCAGTCAGAAGAGGGGCACATTCCTCGGCAACAGCAGCACTTGCCCTCTGGGCTACAAGCATCGCTTTATCGCTGTGAGAGCTCTGTCCGACTAATTCCTCCCTACCTTTCCCACTACTCCTGGGGGAATCCTGTTCACAGACAGGTCGGTCAACATGAACAAGACTCTGACCTGTGATCACAGAGCTCAGTGTGAGCTCAGCTGAACCACTTGGGAGGCCCCTGGATCATTCATTTTCTTACACGCTGCATGCTGCATGGCACCTCACAGGAGAGTTAGCACCATTGGGCGAATTACTCATTTTGCACTGATGTCACTGTAAACATGTAGGGGCTCAGCAAGCCACTGGTTCACCCATATGACAGATATCTGCCCTGGTGGTACTCTGCTGCCTTGGGAGTCCCTGGCACAAAAAAGGTTCCGATCCACCCTGCTTCATCCACGTCGGAAAGACAGGTCATGAAAGATCAAGGACCATTAACGTCCATTTACAGTACCACAAGTCAAGCTCAAGGTCCAAATCTGAAATCCAATCAGCAGAGAAGTTTAAAAAAGCTTTCAGACAAGATTTCTTCATATCATTCTTAGCTGAATTAGAAGTTTAGAGCAAAAGTGTTTTTCAGACTGCTTTGCATTATAACAGTGATAAAAGTAATTCCTAAGAAAAGAAAGGTTTTCATGGAAACGAAGACTTTGACTCAATACTCTCTGTAATGAATAAGTTATAATCTTGAGAGCAGTGTGGTTTGTGTGCAATATTCTCTCCCTAATTTAGTTTGCTTCTCTCTGCTCTCATACTTTAAACATTTTTTTGTTTCATGTGGTGAATTTGTCTGCTACTAGGAAATGAAGCACAAGCACACAGAGACTTTGACCAGTCTCAGCGGGTTTTAATGTACAGTATGTTAGTGAATAAATAAAAATAGGTAGATACCCTTTTCAATGTATTGGGGATTCTTTATTTTGGTCACCGTGCTTATCAATGATAACTATGAGTACAAGTTAGAGAGCTTGAACAGATAAACAGAGCTTGGACAGTTACAATGTTGTTTCCCAGTGAAGAAAAACCATTACTGAACCATACGGTCCCCTGCAATGATGGCTTGCTGTGCTACAGATACATTATCTCGGTCATTATCAATGAGTCTATTGATTTCCATTTTGAATTTCGAACAACTGAGAGATCCACCTGCACCAAAGATAATTAGTTCTATTGTTTCATATACTCCAAGCCAGTGCCTTCAAAATGAATCCTAGTGCAAGCATAAGGAAAAAATAAGGGGTCAGCCCAAATATACAAATTTATGATCTCTGTTTTTAAAATTATATGAACCTTCAGCTTCAAAATGTTCAGTATGGTTTGGGCATTGATGCTATGTACTGTACACCTCTGACTACAACTGGATATGCTTTATCCAGCCATATCTACTCATTGTGACAATAGTTCCCAACTTTTCACTCTTCTAACAAGTATGTAATTTAGCAAAGATTTCCAGATTCTTCAAATATCATTGCACCATTCTTCTTACGGTAATAAATCAACAACTTGACTTCCTCCTTAAATAGTCTGTAACCAGGCATCATTTGCATTAAAACTGTTTAATTTACAGTATCATTCACTGAGCTAAAGTACATTATACAACAAGTAAGACAACTTCAAAACACCTCTAGGGAAGCTCATGATAAATGGAAATCTGAAAAACAAGATTATTTGTGTCTCAATTATGTTTCTTGCGATGATAAAGTGAAGAAGGCAATTCGGGAAGCTCATCAATCTTCAGTGACATACAGTAGGGAATAAATTCACACACACAAATTTAAGAAAACTAACTCTGTACTTCTAGCAAAAAGCAAAAACAAATATTAACATTATCTATCATGGACAGCTTTGAATCCCACTTACACTCAACTCAGAGGAAGTGAATTATAGCCAGGCTTTAAACGCACACTGTTTTATAAACACACAGGTGGAATACCACATTTAGAAAACCTCCCTAAATGTCATCTTGACAAATTCTTCAGCTGGGGCTTGTGAGGTGAAAGCATTTATCATGACTCATCTAGGCTTTAATGGAAAATAATACTTTTCAGTTCGGCGTTTACTAAATGCTTGCCTAAAGTCTTCTGTCAAAATTAATCATTTATGGTGTTGGGTACAAAACGAAGATTTTGTACATGACTAGTTTAACATTGTATATATATACAGGGGCTTCAGGCAGGGACAGACCACAGGGTTAGTCCACTGTGCTAACAGTGACATATGTCAGAATTATGGGAGGAAGTAAGACCCATGAAGTGTCCAGAAACAGGAAGTGACCAGAGACCCCAGCAGCACTGTTTGCATCGTACAAGGTCAGGAGCCTGAACAAGACAGGCGCCCTGCTCTTTCTTCAGTTGTCATTAAAACTGCTCCTAGCGTGACAGTGCATTCTGCTGAAAACACACAGAAAAAGATGTCCTTGTGCTTGACAGCATGAGAGCGCTGGTGGCGATGGAATATCACGGAAATTAAAAAGCTCTTATGCATTTTGGCAAAATTGGTTCAGATTTAATTGTTTGCTTCATTAGCTAAGTGAGCATTCCTGCTGCCTCTCACAGCAATCGATTACACAACAAAGGAAACTGGAGAGCTACTTTGTGAGCCATAGCTATACAACAATCTCGAATTAGTGTGCAAGGGATAGGTAAAGACTGTCTGGGAATGCAGAATACATTATGTCGTGCACATACAGTAGGGGAACTGTCCAGAGGTAAAGCTTGTGCAATTCCTCCCACACACCCAAGTTGCTTCGTGTAAATCAGCCATTCAAATCAACATCCAATATAGAAAGCAATCTGTGGTGATGTTGAAAAACATACAGGATGACGACACATAGCTTTTATTTTTGGAGCAGAAAATGTTGGAGGTGTTAATACTCAGAGCAGAGGGTTTGTCGGTGTTGCAACACAAAACATAACACTGATGTAAAAAAATGTGAAACCCACTATGGTCCTACTGGAACAGTGAACAGTGTGACCCCCCCCCCCCCCCCTCTGCAGCAGGAGCCGGGAGGACTTACCCTCTTGCGGAGGTTGCAGGTGAGGATGAGATTGCGGGAGAAGGAGTTGGCGAAGGCGGTGTAGAACTCCAGCACCTTCAGCAGGGCCTCCCTCTTGATGATGTGCAGGTCGCAGTAGGTCAGCGCCCTCACGTTGGCACAGGCGTGGGCCAGAGTGGTCTCCTTCCAGAACACGTCACCGAAAACATCGCCCTTTCCTGGGTGGGGGTGAACAGGAGAATAGGCAGCGTCACCCATGACCACCCTCCGAGACAACATGGAAGACGAGCCCTGCTGTCTAAAGTCTGAGCAGTGGCGACCAAAGGCAAATCTCATGTTGCCCCAGAACACTCTTATAAATTGATTGTTTCACTTAAAAATATGATCATTGTCAGCAACACTTTAACAGCTGAACAGGATTGATCAGCTTTTGCTTCATTTTCAGTCTACTGTAGGTGGTGTTTTCAGCCCTGCTCCAGTGCCTGGTGAATTGTCACATTTCTAATAATCTACATGCTGATCGGCAGAGTGCTTTTATTAGAATATGTGTGCAAACACTGTGTGAGCGATCTATTTTTATTATAAGTAGAGCACAGATTCATTTTGAGCTGCGAAGTCCTGAAGTCAACAGATGTGACTCATTGTGAATCCAGTGTTGACCACTGTAAAAATCAAGGGACATTTGTTGTGGTTACAAAAAGGTAATGGAGCTAAATAACCATTACTGTAGATGAATTGCTTGATCCATATCACATATCAAATAAATTGGTCTTTATAAACATTTACTTTATTTAATGTTCATAGAGAAGGTCCATATTTCAGCTTTTCAGAAGATGACTTTCATGAGTGATTAGCCTATGCTGAAATTAATGTGTGCACTGAAATTAAATGAAAGTGCCGATTCTTGTTTTGCAATTAATGCATCATTAGAGACAGCCTTGCCTCCTTCTAAGTGTTATCTATTGGTTTAAAAAATGCTGAAGAAATGATGTGTGACAGTCTTCTGTGCACATGCTTCCTCCATAGCTGAGTCTCTCAATACTGAGTCTTGGCAATCTTAGACAAAAACATAATTTACAAAATATACAGTACATGCCCTGAGCACCAACAATTAACTCAATATCTTGGTCTGTTTCCTGCTATGTTAACAATTTATGCTGTTATCAATATATCTTAGGGCAAGGAGAAATCAAATATGTTATTTAGCAAACCTTCACATTGCTAATAATTGTCAAAAATGGGATCACAACCACCCAAGGTACACCATTCATGACCAGCCAAGGTGAAGTGCTGTAATAGCTAAGCTCAGAATACATTTAGTTGTATTTCTGGCCCTCCGACAATAATCACATTTAACAGCACATTACCTAAACTAGCTACCACTATTTTATTTCTTAAGACTCTTATTTTCTCATTGTATATCACATATTCATACACACCTGTGACTCAGTTAAAAAGTAACAACTATACAGTATGAGACTATCAGGGACAGAGACCCAAGTTTAAAATTCTGAATGCAAGTATTGCTACGCACTGATTCACCAGTCTGGTCCATGAGGCGGCTGTTGGTGTTGTACATGGTTATCTCAGTGTGTCCACAGACACTGCACGGGGCACGATGTGTCAGGACACACCAGTACCTCTCCTATGTTGTGCTAGCAGAAGGCATTGTTTGTGTCTTGGAAATGTACACTGAATTTTTTTCATCTCATTGTTTTTGAGACTGACAATGTCCTGTAGCAGTGTGCTGCATATATTTAAGAGCAAACAATTATTATTCAAACAGTACTGTGTACCTAGTGTATACAAGCTCCTTATAGCCTGTTCTTGTCATATGTCAGAAGCTGGGCCTGGACGGTACAGGGATGGGAGACTCCAAAGACAGTCAAAGGTGCTGCTATAAGTGAGCTGGATAAACCAGTAGAGGGCGCACTTCCTTCTGGACCAACGACTAAGTATAGCTACAGGGGACTCTATGCTGTAGGATTAGTTAGTCATGATACCACTGCGCTATGAGGAACAGTGGAAGTATTAACAGTGGTTACCAAATTCTACTCTGGGATTAGACAGTCTGGTCCTGCTGAAGTTGCACCTTAATTTAACCGGTGCAGAGATTTCTCACTGCTCTGCCTGATCAGCTTTGTGGTGGGCTGCTGGTGCAGAATGGCTGCTGCACATCACCAGGTGGGGACTGCACTTCTGAGGGGAATGAAGTGAAGTGGGTCCCCCCTGTAAGTTCTTCTTCATTTATCTTCTGGGATAAATGCAAGGAATTATTATTAATTATTATACAATGACATAATACTTTCTGACCTGCAGTTTGGTAAAGAATCATCTGCTTCTGCACATAAAGGTGGGAGAATAATAGTCTTGACTGAAGATCACTGTCATCATAAAAGAAATGGCATCTTAACCTTACTGTTTTATTTCTTTTAAATGTGCCTTACGGGGAGTCAAAACAAATGTTAATAGCTGTGACTCCACATACACAATAAGCAGAGCAAGAGAGAAAAATAAGAGTTATAAACACAAGTCATGTGCCTGTAACTCTTTCTGGATCTTATTCAAAGCCATTAATTTCAGAGCGATTACTACTGATCTGCCTCGTGTCAGCATTCTACAGAAATTACAAATCACCTAAATGAATCTCCAGCAGGGCAGATGAAGGCACAGTCAGCTTAACTTTTTCCAGGACATATATATATTGATTCCTCCTTACAGAACAGGCATTTCCTTAATGATTTAAAAAAAAACTTGGCTGTTCGAGGTTAACTTTCATGGTTAAAAGTGATAGTTAAGAGAGTCTGCATTTATCTGTCTTAATTTCATACATATAGCTGTGTAATGTCAGCATTTCTGTGAATAAATCTGAAGGGACTGTTTCTTACACGTACTGTACATTTGTATCTGTTCTTATAAGTGATAGAAAGGAAAAACATAAGAGTGCTGACAGGAAGAAAGAAGATGTGCACAGATGAGTTTGGGATAGAGCTTGCCACTGCACCACTCTTCCATATTCTAATTTACAGTTCTCCTGTAAAATGGATCACTCTGAAATAGCTGATACAGTTTCAATTAGACTCCAAGCTATAATATAATGTGGCTTTTGCTGACTGCTGTAGAACCACAGACAGATTACATCTGGCATACCAGAAATAATTAATTTAATAGCTTTATATAGCTGTAGGTTCCAGACATCAAATCAAAAGAAAACTAAGGGCTGACTTAAACCCGGACCGAAACTGCTTATAACCTTACTGAGATGAGATCCCTCTACGGTATTCATACGTAAGGCAGTACAGTCTTGCGTTAGAGAAAACTTCCCTCTCCTTTCAAGGGTTAATTTAAAAATGTACAAATGTAAATGAATAAGAACTCACATAACTTGTGTTTCCTTCTCAATGACACATAATCACTGCTGAGTCATCAGGAAATAGCAGACATATCCATCGAATCTCCACCTCTGCCTCTGGCTCACTAATCCAAAACACAGCTGTTCTCTTTGCAGTTTGCAAAGTGCTGCAGGTTCATCTGCATTGCTTGTGGGACGTGACTGAACCACAGAACTTGCAGGAGATGCAAGAAGTGATGTTCCAGTGCGAATAGTGTAAGGTTTGATCTGGCCAAATTGGAAATTTGGTTTCATCTCAGTACATGCTGAAGAAGAGAGCCACCTGTTGTCTGGAATATTGGTCACCAATGTCCCATCATTCACAGCCGTTTGCCAGCTACAATCATTGTCTGCCTGAACTATTTTATTGCAATCATTAGTCCTGTGCTATTTGGAGATCTGAGAAGTAAAAACCTGGTCAAAAGTTCTATTGGATCAGTTCAATTTATCACGGATTTAACAAACCTATAAAGACAGATAGGGACTCTCACAAAACAGCTGCAGGGAATCCTGATTTAAGTCCAAAATGAACAAGCAGTGTCAAAAATGTCATTGTATAATGTACTGTATATTATGTTGGTTCTAAATACAGGGGAGCCTCTCTCCCCTAAACACGACATTTACAGTAAGGTAGGAGGATGTTCTGAAGTTTAAAAATAGATCGGAAGGGGAAGAAACCTTTTCGCCTGTCTGTGTTATTCCCTCTGAAGAGGCCTTTTTTAATGCATTTTAAAACTCTGTTGATTGTTGATCTATGTTGTGACTTCTTGCATCACTACAGTAGGATATAACACAAGAGCGAGATTCATCTACTATCGCCCACATACTATTGCCCACCATAGCAAGGGCCATAAATCATACAGAAGTAAATCTAGAAACAGTTCCCTGTTAGCAATGTGCGTATGTGTTTCCTCACAACCAGGATATTCCATATCGACTCATCCCTCACATTGAGTTCGGATAATTCTTCCAAGAGAGTCGGCTTCTGTTTAGACATGGTTTGTGTATTGATGCAGAGCCCTTAAATTACTTGTTTACTGTGGGACAGGACACACTAAGAAATATATCTGACCCAAACCGCAGTTTGGAATGGGAGATGGACAGGATCAATGAGATCGATGGCAAGAGCTGCTGCTTTCCTCAAGGGCCCTGCACATGTCTGCTTTGATGTTTAAGTGTTTCTGAGGCCCCAGAAGTCTGACTTCTCCAGAGGGGACAGCACATGTCCATAACGTGCATGATGTCACGAAGGAATTCCTTTTTACAGCAAGTTTCCTTCATATATCCCATTTCCTTAAACAATTAATGCCCTCGGTGTTTAGGAGAAATAAAGGTTTTTTTAAAGTGACAATTAATTCTTGAAGTGTCCTGAAAAACGCAAGAAGTGGATGATTTCATCAAAAAAAAAATCTCCTCCCTTAGCATTTATTAAGCTGTAAAACCACATATTTAGATCAAACGATTTAAGCAGTGAACAACTTTTAGTGTAACTCGTTGGGAAAGAGAAACTTCAAACCAGTTTTCATCTCCAAGTTACGTGTGGAAAGAAGTGGCAGAATTAGTGCAGCCACAGAGGCCCTAATAAAACCCTGTTTAAATCACTTTACTGCCTCAGTCTTCATATCCACCTTAAATTACAATAGCAATTGTAATAGCAATTGTAATTTAAAGATTAAATTAATCTTCTAATAGCGATATCTCAGAGAAGAATCACTTTATGGACTGAGTTAGAATTAGTGTTCTCTAATTCTGCATATTTTTGCAATTTGGAGTTATGATGACTTATTTTTCATTCTCAGCACAGCAGTAATTGAAAGACGAGGGGCATGTTCTTGGCATCTGCCTACGAGACCACAGAAACGTTTCAGGTCCCGGAAGAGTATCGCCCATTACAATCTGCTGACAAATTATCAGTTTGCTTCATTAAGAAAGCCTGACTGCCATAGTTGTGGCAATTAAATGCTTTATCACACAGCAATCATGAAATGAGAGTACAAAATTATGAGCTGTTGATTAAAGACACCGAAGAAACAGTAACGTTAAAGGATCGTCTTACAAAAGAACTGATTTCTCTTCCAAAACAGAGTTTATTAAATCAAAATATGATAAAGGAAATTTTAATTTATAAATACAAACCATAAATTGAGTGGCTTATTGTCAGATAAAGGCGAATCAAATTCCTATTCTTAAAACAGCAGTCTGCAGGGTTAAAAAAACTGCGAGTGGTCTAATACTTGAATACAGCAGTTTGAAAAACTGGGCAGGGGAAACATTTAAGCATTAAGAGTAGCCTAAGCAAAAAAAAGTGCTTACTTACAACCATCTTCAATATAGCCATTGAAAGCTTCGAATTGATATAATAAAATTTTATTTAAAGAACTAACTGCGGAGGCATTCTTACACTTTAACATCTTGCAAACACCAGCTAGATCCTTCTGCCTGTTCCACGGTTTTACCAAAACATTAAAGCTCTACTCGAGCTGTTTTGCTGCCATTGTTGGAGGGGGTATAAATACGGCTGGGCAAGAGGTGATGTGGTTGGCTGCTTTTCAGTAGAGCCCTTGGACAGTCTGGGAGACTCACTCTGGGACCCTGATCCTTGGCAGTCGGCTGCCGCAGCTGTAGCTGGGTAACCGTGTGTGAGACCACATCTTCCCACAGCTGCTGTACACAGGCCCTCCTGAGAACCATGGCCCTAGAAATGCATGCCTCTTATTCCATCAGGGCGGTGGAAGTGCATTCTGGTTTGCCTCCCGTAGAAGCAGCCCAGAAGGAAAGCAAGAGAAAAGGGAGGGTAGCACAGTGGTAGCACATGTCCCGTGATCAGAAGTGGATCTGCTTAGCAAAGCAGGAGCAGAACGAGCGTGGAGAAGTGTTCAATCATCACATCAGTTTCCCTCACGGGATCAATAAAGTTGGGGCACTGGGGACCTGCAGTGCTGTCTGTGTGGAGTTTGTATGATCTCCCTGTGTTCTTTGTGTGTTATCTCTCACAGTCCAAAGACCTGCTGATAGGTTAATGGCTGTGGGGAAAACTGGCCTTGGGCTGAGTGTGTGTGTTCGCCCTACAATGAACTAGCGTCCTGTCCAGGGCGTACCCCGCCTTGCGCATGTTTCTTGCTGGGATGGAACAGGCTCCGGCTCCCCTACAACCCTGAAGGGGATGAAGCAGCTAGAAAAGGGATGGATAGATGAGCAGAAAGACGTTAGTAGTAATTTGCTATTCTGTTTTAAGAGTTCTGTTCATCTTGTTCCATGCAGACAACAACTCCCCTTCATTTTCTGGGATTTCCTGGCGAGTGCACAACGATTCTGGATTTAAGGTGCTTCTTAGAGCAGCAGCCCTGCTGTTCATCTCCAGCCTGTCAGCCCCTTAAGGCTCCTGGGGCCAAGATGACTGAATTAAACGATCACACAATTAATCCCTCAGGTGCTGGCATCCACACAATTACTGCTAATGAGACTGCTGGGCCTCCCAGAGTATAGCAGGACATGTAATAGAATACATTAAATATTTTGATTTATGCCCAGGGTTTCTACAAAATTCAATCTAATATGCCTTTATAAAGGTTTAAATTGCAATTTGTTTTAGTTTTTACATTATTCAGAAACAGGGTGGTATGGTGGCACTGTGGTTAGCATTACTGCCTTGCAGCACTGGGGCGATGGGTCCAAATCCACACCTGGGATGCTATCTGTGTGGAGTTTGTTTGTTTTTCCCTTGTTTGCGTGTGTTTGCTCTGGGTGCTCTGGTTTCCTCCCACAGTCCAAGAACATTCTGGTAGGTTAACTGGCTTCTGGTAAAATCAGCCCTGTTGGGAGTGTGTGCGTATTTGTGTCTGTGTCTGTTTGCCCTGCGATGGACTGGCGTCCCGTCCAGGGCGTATCCTGCCCTGCACCCATTACTTACTGAGATTGGCTTCAGCTCCCCTGTGACCCTGACTTGAAAGAAGCACTTAATGGATGGACAGATGGATGGTATTCAACAATATTTATAGAAATGTACTGATACAGCAAATGAACAGTCGAAAGGGATTTGCAAGTTGGAAGAAACTAGCTTTTGATTAAAAAGAAAAATGATCTTCTTGATACGTGTGATGATGACCTTTAACCTGTTACTGCAGACGAAGGAACTTCTTTCTGGAGGTTCGAGACCCTAGAAGTTATAACTTGCCTGAGAACTAAGGAAAAGGATTATTTTTGTGACAACGAGATGAATCTCAGTTTTGAGAGAACGGAGTGAAGATTTGAATTTCCGCTTTAATGCAGCAGACAAAATCAGGGGTGCCGTAAGTTTGGAAGACTCCCGCAACTCACCCAGGATGGCTATAACCTCGTCGTCCTGGATGACTTCCAAGGAGCCCGACACCACGAAGCACAGCGTGTCCACACTCTCGCCAGCGTGGTAGATGAGGTCCCCAGGAGCGCAGTGGATGGTCTGGAACTCCACGGCCAGCGAGCGCAGACAGCCGTCGCTGGCCAGCCGGAAGGCAGGGTGCTCGTTGAAGACCTTGCGGTTGAGGTGCACGCAGATATCAGCCCGCATGTCCTTGGGGCAGATAGACAACACCTGCAGGGGAGAGGGGTAGGGGAATAGATCATTGCACACCAAGCTGCAGTAAGGAAACAGGCACTGCAGCAGCCAAACAAAACTCTTCCCACACTGTCAAAACCATTCAAGCCAGTGGTGTTGCTTCTTGAATGCAGGGGACTGCTGCTTTGCAAGTTTATATGTACAAACATAATTTAGGCTGTTAAAGGCAAATCCTGAATTAACTTCAATCCTTAAGTGTTTGGTTAAGGTGTAAACCAGAAGATCCTACAATCCCCCAGGATCAGGAAAAAGTAATTGACAGCCCCATTCATTTGAGTAATTTGAGTCTGCTTTTCATTTCACTGGGCTTTTAGGCAGAGGTCTAAAGAGAACCCATTTGTTCTTCACGTATCTAGTACTTCCCTTTACACTTCAATCCCAGGAAGAGAGACCATACAGCACCAGATGTTTTAGTCAGAAACAGTGTCTCTGTCTTTGTTGATGTGACAGATGACAGCACAGCAATCTTCATTTAGACAATTAAAATACCTTCACCTTGACAACTTATTAAAACACACAAAACACAGGAGTGAAAAGGGATTTAGGTCACTAATTAATGCTTCCTTTATGAACTGTACACAGCATACAACTCCATGGAAGCAAACAACACTAAACAACATCACAAAAGCAGCATCTTCTGAACCCTGAAAAGACAATCGATACAAAAGGCAATTTCCTCCTACTTAGAAAACTTGCAAAATAATACGTAGGAATGTTGCCAGCACTTTTGTGATGCAGTTTTACATTTATGCACTGCCATTCAAATTGGCAGCATGAAGGGATTTACTGCGTTTTTGTCATGGCAGTAGAGGGCTGTCAGAGTGGTGGAACAACAGTGACAAGCCCACGGGGCTGAGAACATAATTAAAGCACAGAACGGGCCACCCAACCCTTTTCTCCATTCTGTAAATACATTCTGAGAAATAAAGACGTCTCTGTTTATGATAAAGCATAACAGCTCCTTCCAATCACAGATTGCAGAGATTGCTGAACTGTTCGTCACTGTGAGATGCTGTGGGTTGAAGGGAAGTGAAACTAGGTGAAATCTACTCCTGAGTCCCACTGACAGGCACATCCAGCAAGGAGCGAGTTTGAAAGCCACCAGAGCTGGGGGTGCAGTGGGGATTAATCACACACTACAGTTCAGGCAATGGACTTTAATGGCCCCTCTCCCACCTCCACACACACTGCCATGTGATGAACTCCCTGAAGGAATCTTCTGTCTCCGTTTTTGCCCGCACATTCAGGACACGTAACTACTGGCACCCCCATCTCTGGCAAGTGGAATACACTTGCTTATTCTATTGCTTATAACTAGAATACTGTTCTTTAAACCACGCTGATTTGATGGTAGAATCTAAGTTTGTTATATTCAACCTAAGATGTTGTAGTTAAAAGTTCTGTGCTAATCTAAAAAACGTGTGAATTTTGTGTTATTTCTACACCTACTGTATGTAGAAATGCAGAGAATAGTATTCACTACCTACAGTACATCTTAGATAAATTAGATCAATAGAAATATGACATTATCATCAAATAAGTATAGGTTAAGAAACAAAATAAATGTTTTAAAATATAGTGAATACCACTATTGGAGATATACTTTTACAGAAATTGTACTGGCACTTTTTTCATTTTCAAACAGCTTTACTGCCTAAAGCTATTTTTGGCACAGCTCGTCTTTTTCCCCCTAATGTTCCAAATTATTTGTGCAAACAAGCAGTCCTTTCTGCAGAAATTAAGTACATTTAAAAAAAAATCCTCCTAAGAGATAATTCCTGCCAGGAGTTTGAATATAAAAATAAAGTGCCCGGCACAGTATTTTCTTTAAATTATAAACTCTACATTAAAAGTCGCTACTGAAAGCAGGTTAATGCTTTTCTCTTTTCACATGCAAATCGAGAACATTAAAGCCGCCACACACTACAGATTTCTGTGGGGTTTTCACATTTTCACCCTCCTCTCACAGCTTCGACATAATTATTCTAAAATCTTTTATCACCTCACAGGATCAATCAAGGAAACCGCTGTGACGCTGTGCTTGAAACCCATAAACTGTACCCTACGTTCTGAAGGCCCTAGAAGCTTCCTACCCCCAAGTCTCTCTTCAATCACTATTACGTTTAGGTTCATGAATTCATTTTGAGTTTTAATTGTTTTTCGTTACATCTCAGCTGGAGTGGATTAGCTATGCAGTGTTGCTTGATTGATGGATTATAGATTCATAATGCACTACATAAACAACAGAAGCACAGAGCTCCGAACATCTTCTGCCATGGGCTTAATGAATACGGGTGTAATTAAAACTCTACTGGATTACTTAAAGAAAGCTAAGCATCTCTGCACCTTTTTAAAGAATGGTGTGTGTTTTTTTTTTAAGTATTGGTTATTGAAAAATATCCAATAAACCTGCTCTGTTCCAAAGTCTGTCCAATGGATTTGTTAAATCACAGTGGAATACGACTAAATGCTATTAGAAATCTCAAATAATGTGTGCTAATCTATTACAGGACATGGTCCTAACATTTCCTTTCGTTGTTCAACATAACCCACAAAGGACAAGGGATCTATCAATGAAAATTATCAAGAGGAATTTACTGACACGGCAAGTTTCCCCTTCTGCAAATAAAGCTCTGCAAATACCTTCCTACCACCAAAGAGCAGGACTCCCAGTCATTACCGAAGAAAGAGCTGATGCTCACAAATTCAACTGGTTTACTGATGTCCAAAACATACATTTACTGTACAGCTTTGTATATTGGTCACTGTGTCTAAAGGGAGAGAAAGCCGTTAAAAATGTAATATAAATGCAGTTACTATTGGACGCTAGGTGGTGATGAAATTGCCTGTCATTGCCAATATATGTCCAATCACACTAGATCTGTCAGCTTCACTTTTTTAACCCAGTTAGAAAGAAACTGGGTTACTTCTGAGAGCTCTTAATGCACCTCTGAGACTGGCACTGGCTGGCACAGGCTCTGCAGGGTGTAGGTCTGGACTGCGAGGGATCGTCAGGGCTGCACACACCTTCTCTGTGTCGATGCCTTTCGACATGGACCAGGTGGACACGATGTAGTCCATGACGCGCTCGCTGAGGCCCTTGGGCACCTGGTAGAGCTTGAGGAAGTCCCGCACGTTGTTGAGCATCTCGTGGTACCGGTTGGTGTTGGCGTACATCTGCTGGAAGATGGTGGTGACATTCCCAAAAATTGTTGCATACAAGAGAGCTAAAATAAACCAAAAAGAGGCAAGAATAAGCATATTACTGGGCCCACTGGGATATGTGTTGAACGGAGTGTTTTAGGGAATAGAGACTATACAATGGGAAATGGCTACGGCAGTTAATAATCAATAAACTACCAGTTAACCCACAAATACATAAATGCCAGTTTATGGCACCCCAGTGTTCAAATCTCGACTAATTTGGATCCAGTCTGAGTTTCCCACACAAATGAGAAAGTTCAAGCCTAATTGGCTCATAGCCCAGTGCATTTTGGGGGTATGTAGTCTCCTGCGAAGAGCAGTAAATTCTGCACTCCATTTAAATTCTAGAATCTAGGTTAAAGAACCTGAAATGACTTGGCTCCACTGTGTGAATAATGCTCAGACTACAAAGCAGAACAGATTATTGAATCGTCACACTGTATTTTAGGTATTAGGAAAATACAAATGGTAAAACATGCAGACATGAGCTTTTTAACATATTCACATACTGTATGAGGCGAGGTTTATTTGACAACTGCTGTAAACCAGGTTCAAAAATAGCTGAGTCTATTTATCTGTTTACAGAATATAACATGGCAATTTAGAGGATTTGGGATGCTTTCACTTACTTTCACTTTTATTTTTTAAATCTGTGCAGTTTATTCGCTGCTCCTGTTTTAGTGTATACTGCAAAAAAGGCGGAAAACTGGGTGAGTTTATTCTCAACCTTCCCAACACTGTTTTACTGACAGATATAGACACAGCTCCCCCGTGCAATGTTGCCATAGGAACGTGACCAAAAATAGTTCTTAAAATAATTCAGTCATTTTCTTACAGGGAAGAGGAACAATCTGAGAAACAGCTTTAGGAGGCAGCTTTGGCACACCAGCAGGACCTTAAACCACTGAACATGATGCAAGCAATTAACTGTTTTGGGGAATTAATATCATGCTGAGCTCATTAGAGCTTGGCAAAGGGAGCGGGCGAAATTTGCTTAGATTTTGTTTTTCAGGGAGGAGGAGTAATCATGAGAAAAAAAGTAATCTATTCCCAGCTACTCCCTCTCAAGTTACTACTAATCTTCAGGCGCTCCGTCTTTTGCTGGCAGGTCTAACTGCAGCCCAAAAAAATCTCTCCGACCGAGTTGGAAGGAGAAAGGAGAGTCAGAGAACTACTAGTCTGCACTTGGTTGCACTCACTGCAGTCATCGTTCTCAAGGAAAGAAGTGATTAGGTCACATTTCGCTAGTGTAAGAACTGACGGCGCAGTCAGACACTTCTTCTTAGCTCTAAAACCTGCTTAATTAGGGCCCCTTTTCCTTTTTCTCTGGGCCTATGGGCTCCTGTTTTCTTTCCAAGTGCCTTTGTATCAGCTGTCTGTATCTGTTTTCTTCTTAAAGCACTAATACAAAATGTGTCAAAAAAGCCATCTTTAGCATTTTTTTCTGTTTTCTTTGTAAGCATCTGATTGCATCACCCTGTTCTCCAGCCTGCTGCCGGTGCAGTGGGCTGTACAGGGTATTCAGCAGACTGAGACTGAGAGCTGGCACCAGGCTTTGACGTGGGTCATCAGAGCCAATGTACAGCACCACTGGGTTAAGCCAGTTTAGGATTGCCACAGCCAACTGTATAACTGTATAACAAATAATTGCTCAGCTTGTGCAAGTCAGACCACTTTCATTTTTTTAAACATGCACTCGATGAGAACAATTATGTACAGCACATCGTGACAACTAGTCTCACATTTGTACTTAAAAATATAATTACAATAAACTAATACTGCTTATTCCTGGTAGCAAAGCAAAACCTAGTATAGGTGGGCACAAGGTGGGACTATACCATGGATGGGAAGCCAGTCCATTGCAGAGCAGACTGGGACACACTCACTCATTCAAGCACAGCATAGAGGTGCTGATTGGCCTTCCCAGCATGGCTGTGGTAAGTGAGACGAAACTGGAATACCGAGAGAGAAGCCGCACAGATCCAGGGAGAACATGCAAACTTCACACATAAGACCTCCCTTGCCCTCATCACACCCTAGACCTAGAGCTGTGAGGCAGCTGACTTCCTGGTGAGGCAATGTGCTTCTGTAGCCGCAGCAGGCTGCATAAGACTATGGTCAGAACCCTGCACAACGAACATGGCATTCAATAGCAGAGCTTTGTTGTTCTGCCAGATGAGGGTTGTTAAATCCTGGTCTTCATGTTGGCACTACAGACTCAGTGCCATGAGATCACAGTTTGACCCCTTACAAGTCACACATGCTGAAAGTACAGTATGTAAATAAGTCCACATTAACTGCTGGGTTTTTCAAGCTTTTAACCTAATTTTGATTGAATCTGCCTAGATAACATTGTTAAATTATATTAAATATAAATGATTTAGTTGAGTTTTTCACTAGAACCTGCAGCTTGTAAGATCTGAAACGCATTGAACTACTATGGAATGGGAGTCTTAATTCCATTCCTGTTGAGTTGGACAGTGGGGCCAGAGGAGAGGGTGTCCTGCCCAATCAGCTGTCACAAGCTCACCCTGCCTGTCTGACAACAGCAGAGAGGACAGAGAGTGCAAGGCAGATTCACAGATCCCTCATGCAATGTTATTGCAGGCATTCTCACTTACAGGCACTTTAATTGGCAGCGCTACTTTGATGACTGACCCTGGACAGCCAGCTGAGGAGCCCATGCTTCAGAGCTGAGCTCATTTCATTAATTACCCATCCGAGCAGACGGCATGCACAAGTGCTCCATCACGAAATTAGTAATCACTGCAAAATGGCCACCTGACAATCCACCAACTTCAGCAGAAAACTGAACAGTTACTGCTTTTAAATGCCATTGCAATTTAATGTAGATTTAATGTTGGTGGCAAGTGTAATTGAAAGGTCACAGATCTTCAAAGTGTGAAAGTTATTTCTGAGAACGGCTATACAACAATTGATCTGATAGGTGAAAAGAAATGCACATTTTAGTCACACTTCTCTAAGTCTAAATTCAAGTCTCTAAGTCCCTCTTTCAAAATGATTTACTAATTGATTTATAAATCCTAATCTAATTCCCAATTTAATGCCACATATATGCACATATCAAATTGTATATACTGTGATTATTCATTTATTGCATGCATAATGTGAGATGAAACAAATTGATCTATACATGTTGCTGTCTTCATTGCTGTTGAAAGACTGTATAAACATATACAGTAGATAATTTGTATATGTAGTAGTAAAGTAGTATGCTTATATTTTCTTTTTAATTTTCTAGATATCTCTTAAAATAGAATAATCACCTGGTGTTATAACACAATTATTTGTGATCCTCTAAAAATGTCCCCATAAGTAAATGTCCACTTCTAAAGCTGGTTTCTTGGTCTACAATGAGGTTTGTTTAGTTAATGATAATTAAGATCCATAAGAGGCAACGGGTTTATTCCAGGCTGAAAAGAAAAGAAAGGAAACACAATGTTTCGGCTGTGGAGCCTTCTTCAGGCCTTCTTCTACTGTATGCACTACAATGCGATTGTGAATGTCTCTATATTCAAACCATTCCAAGCATGGGAATATAATTAAGCTACAATACAAGTCTTGCAGTCCCTGTAAGTGTCTCCTTATTATTGCTGAAGCAATAAAGAATAAGGATAATGTAACCCTAACTGGTATCTTGTTTCTTAACAAGTAATCAACATTTTCTTGAGAACAATCTCATTAATATAGATCTTGAGAGAGAGAAACCACAATTGCTTATTTCGGTGGTGACAAGGCACTACAGTCTATGTTTTGTTGTTGAATAATTATGCATTTAATTTTTAATGTCAACTATTTTAGAGACCTGTACTTGGTTTTATATTTGTTGGTCTAATTTACCACTCAATAGCAAGAATTTGCATAATGGTTGTTACCAATAGTTATAGGAAAATGTACATGATGGACATTACAGTAAGAATATATCCATCTAGTCCAATACCTCTAAAATTATAACTATGGACAGTCTTTCTAAGTGAATAAGTTAAATATTTTCACTTCTTCTCAGACGTACATATTGAACTACATAGGGGCTATTTGAACACTTACTACCTACTAATACACCATTTGTATTTGGTCTTTGAGAATATGTCAAAGTATAAGAGTCATGGCAGGAGCCAGTGAGGCTTGACATAACCTGCTGTACTTTCACAAATCATCAGGGAGTTCTGGAGAATCGAACCCCTACCTATGCATACGAAGTAAGTATCTGTATGATCAGGAGGGGTTTTGAGTGCAACGTGTGTGTAATCAATGTCTCCATAGCCAGATACAGCATAAAACTGGCTTCTGACATGTTGATGCTACTGCTGATTTGTGGGACCCTGATCTGAGGAAGGTGAAGCCTTTTCATGAAGATAATCAGCTGCAAGGTGATGCCTACAGAGGGTCCTGTCTGGTCACTTGTGACTTTTAGGAACAACGCAGGAGCACAGAAGGCCAGCTTCACGTCTGGCAGTATCCTACAACCCCTGATCTGCAGGAGTGCAAAGATCTTCCTGCAGAGCTTCTGCAAGGTCGATTGTAGCTGCCCCACCCAGGTGCAACTGCAGTTCCCTGAAACACCACTTTTTTGTTTTTCCCTTAAACCAGTTCCCCCAGCGCTGTTTCACTACTGGTTATGTTCCTGATAACTATTAAAAGACACTATTTTTCAGCCGGAAACAGATTCCCATAAAATTCATTAACAATTATCATTGTTAATTATCAGAATTATCATTAACACTAATTTCCTTTCAAATTCCTATTCAGGCACATATCTCTGAATGTTAATGCGTTTGTTAAGGAACACAAATTTGGAAATCAAATTAGCACAATTTCTCATTAACAAAAAACACTTAGCAATCTTTTGAAAATGCCAAAATGTTTTATAAATAACAATTTGCTAATGAACATTATTATTATTATTATTATTATTATTATTATTATTATGTCTGGTGGGTAGCTGTGTCAGTATGCATAGGCTGCAAAGGTACTGTACAAGTAATAGGTTTAATCCAAGAAAACAGATCTTCAGAAGAAGGATCCACATCCGAAACATTGTGTTTTCTTTCTTCTCTTTTCAGCATGGAATAAACCTATTATTATTATTATTATTATTATTATTATTATTATTGATAATCCCCTCCGAGGAGTCATCCTAACATCAGAATCCTTCATGAAACTATGTTACATGTCTAGTATCACAGATCAATGTCAACATGTTTCTGGCGTCCTGCTTCTGCATTATCATACAGCAATTCAAGGAGACGTTAGCTGACAAAGTTAGCACTGGCCCAGATGAAAGATTCGATTTTTCAGCTTCCACCAAAGCACAGAGCAGCTGCATTAAGTGGAAAAACTTTTCATCAGCAGAATCGGCATGCCACAGGATTTAGAAGAGTGCATCTATTTTTTATTAGATGGTATTGTGGAGTTTGCCTATTGTTATACTGTATAAACCACTTTATTTTTACATGGGCACTGAGGCGACAAGATGTTTTAGAAAAATCTAAAATTCTGTTTAGCTTGCACTTCCAGGTAAAATCAAAATCCCACCTTTTCCTAAATTTCCACTCTCAGAGTTCTGAACAATTTTTAGATGTATTTACAGACCCTCTATTGACAGGCCACAGAGGCCCACAGGCCTAATTTATGGCTTGCTCCTATTTACCCACATGATTGTGCTGAGAGACTGTGAGTCAGAGCTGCTCTATTGAGTTCATATATACAGTTAATCAAACAGCTTCTCTTTTAAGCAAACAAGGCCAGTATTTTCAAGTCTTTACCTGGGAAGCTTGTGTGAAGTGAGGAACAGCTCCTCTTTCAATCTTCCTGAGCTTGCACCTGAAGGGCCATGTCTCTCTCATGGCATCTCACTGTATTAATTGCCAATGCTTTTTATATGTTTTTATACTGGACACAACGATTTCACTTTGGGTCATTTACTTTTTCACCTCTGTCTTTGTCCAGGTGTAACCGGAAATGTGCTTGGAAGTCCTTGCACAGAGCAGACTCTGCTCCAGGGTATAACAGACTCATACGCAGATCTGAAACCTGAAGGTGGGTTTTGGGAGCTGCCTCAAGACAAGGCCAAGTTGCACTTGGACAGAAGTGAAAGGGAGCTGCTAGGAAACCACGCACTGCAGCAGCCAGAATCACGATGAATGCATTGCATTCAAAGCACGAAATTCTTAAGACTTTTAGCTCATTACTGTTGGCAGGATCATTTGGGAATACACAGCATGTCCCCCTTGGTCAGGTAACACCGCCAAAATAACTTATCGATTTTGAAGTCAATCGTGACGGGAAGGTGAGTATTGATTTGGTCCTGGTCCCCACGGGAAGGAGATGAATTTTCAGAGAAGCCAAAACACACTTATTATATGAATATGCAATGCTGAAATGAATGAGAGCGATTCTGCTGTTTTTCTCAATTTTGCCTTCAGAGTGTAACCCAGATGGGAATGCTCGTCTCTGTTATGCAAATCTAAAGCTGTCTTCTTCCTCGATTAATGAAATCAAAGTTCCTCAGGTTTTCACCCATGTCCAGTCTTCCTTTCGCATTGTGAAGGCGCCGTACTTGATCGAAGTGAAACCCCCCACAGTTCTCACAGCTATACTGTAGATCTAGATGGCAAGACACCACTGAAGCAAGTGTTTGATACACATACTGTATTTCACACACCAATTAGAGACTTGTTTTGAAGCCAATAGCAGTGGAGTGACACCAGTACATTCCTGTCTCTCACTATAACTACACTCCTTCGGTAGAGATCAGAGAACAATGCTCACTATTTAGCCATCAAGTCGTGACCTCACAATCATTGCACAGATCCTAACTCCATTAAACATGATTTTCGAAAAAACCAATACATGAAAGCCCTTTTTGTTGAACCACTGGAATTGAAATTCTGGGAGTTATTTAGCAGCTCTGTCTATTTGCATAATTGAAGTAGTATCTAAATTGCAAGAGAATGCTCCTGATGGTGGCTCCTAATGATGTTTTTAATTGTCTTCCTGCGAAAATGAAATTACTGTGGAGGAGCAGAAGTGTGTCCCATGAAGATACCCAAAAGGACAAGACTTTCAGCAGCTGTCCTCGTGAAGGGGCTGTGCAGGGCTAATCACATTTCACAGAGAGCTCATCTTTGCAACTTCTGTGTACTTTAAGATGTGTGTGTGTGTGGGGGGGTATTAGGAGATGGTTCTGTCATCTTGTTTTAAAAATGAATACCATATTGGACTTCCATGTATAACGGGAAAGATAGGGCACGCAGTAACCGTCTGGGGTGTGCCTTGTAGTTTGTGTGAGGAATGAGAAAGAGGGGAATCAGAGGCAGAGAGAGGGGCAAATCAGGTCCCTGAATCTTCTGCCATCTAAGTCAGAGTGTTTACAGCAATTGCTGACTCAAGATCATTCCTGGTTTCTTTAATATTTATCACACTTTGCTTGAAGGCAATAAACACACCTTACAAAAAACGATCAGAGCCACATTCCCTTCTCCGTGTGCATCACTCCTTCTTCCCTGATAAGTTCAATTAAGAAGTGCAGCTTTTCTTTTCCTCTTAATTATTCTGAGACGGCACATGGATTAATATAGTGCTTGGGCTGGCTTATTTTTCCCTTGCACGAAAATGATTTTCGTCTTTTGCTTTGAATTACGCTAAAAAGAGCCCCCTTTCCCGCTCAACAACTTTGATTAGTGCCAGGTGCCCGAGAGAGATCAGCTACAGATCCTAATGATTTCCGAAGTTGAAAGCAAGCAGCAGCTAGTGCACTGCAGTTTTCTTTGCCACCCACAGGAGAGCTGGTGGGATGTCCCACCTATAAAAACCCGGCCCCCAGATGCATCAGTACATCAGCTCATTGAAGTCTCGCTGCAGGACAGCCAGTGTGGGGAAGGAAGAGATCAGCAGGATTTGTGGAGGTGTTTATGGATCAAGATAATTAAATCATTGGTAGCAGGGGTGGTAGAGGGCTGCCATGTGAAAAGAGTGCACTAATGCATTTTATCTGCTTCACACTAATAGGTTTTATGTTGCACAAAACCAAACAAATTCATTTGCACCGGGACTAAATTACCACTACGCAAATACTGGAGACAATTAAAATAATAAAACCAACCTCTAATCTACTCTTTTTTTCAGTCAGAAAATCTTAAAGGACAGAAGACGTCTACAGGACATTTGAAAAAACAGCATTGCTCTTTTTAGTTTTGTAGAGTTTATGTTATATACAGATGCATAATAAAAGCACAATGGCCTGTATTTTACACCAGTAGATCATTGGACACAGACGGTAGTGTCATATCTTTGGAAAAAAATAAACAGAGCTCACTAGTTCCGTAAAACTTCCATCTGCTCCATATATGATGTTGAGATTGAGTTAAAATTGCCATAATGAGTTAATTTGGACTTAATACAAAAAGCCACTCAGAAAGATACGATTTTAAAAACAATGAATGATATGACTGTGCCCCACACTGCTGAGTCTCTCTGTGGTAGCTCAGATGACAAGGGCGTCTAGCTCCTGACTAGAAGGTCTCAGGTTCAACCCCTGGTAGCGGCAAGTGATTTAGATTGTTCTAATTCCTTCCAGACGGCTCCCACGTCCACTCAGCCTGCTTTCCAAATGGGTACCGGGGGTTAATCCTTCTGGGGGTAATAGGCCGGCCGGAGCGTGATGCTGACCACATCACCTCCACCTCCAGTGTTGGATGGTCAAGATAAATGGTGGCCCTTGCCCCCCATTCCCCCCTGGGCCTTTATGGCCTGAAAAGGGACCTACTGTACCTACAGTACCACTTGAGTAATGAAGTTTGCCTCATTGCTACTGGTATGATTTAAGGCAACTTGTCTGTGAGGGAAGTTGTCCAATGAATCGGATATTGTACTTCAACAACCAGCAGAATAGTCCAGAGAAAACCAAGAAACTTGCTCTGTGATTGACAGGCCATGATGAGCAGAAGACGGTCACCACATCAGCCCAGGACCGTCACATCTGTCTGATCCATCTGCCCATCTGCATAATCCTTTCCAGACTACATCGGTTACAGCATGATTTCAGGAAGAAATAATCTTCTTTAACACAAGAACACCTTTGGTGCAGATCATTAATACTTAGTGATATATTGACTAAACCTTTGAATCAAGTGTCAATTTTCCAACAAGACAAAACCAGAAGGCATATTAATACATATGTACTAATTTAAAATGGGTGGCCTTACATCAAAAATAATTTTTCATCAGATAAAATGAATGCATGAGCTTATCAAACACAAGTGAGCGACGATACTAGTCTGACCAAAGACTGATCTGATCCAGAAAGTCAGTTTGAGCTGTCCTGCTTATGCCTAAGAGCAGATATCAGCCCTCTATAAGCAAGTCTCACCCTTCTCCTAACAATCAGACACAAGGTGAACTTGTACATCTATTACAAAATTTCCCCCCCTTGCAAAGCTAAACAAAATGGTGTAGCATGACTTTGACAAATAAAAAAAACTTCATAATAGTTTGTTTTCTTCTGCAATATAGATTTTTTTTCTGAACTGTGGCAAGAAAGGTTTCCAAATGTTTGTGCACTGCTATATTTCAAAAGGGTGAAAATAATACCATATAACATTAAATGATTAGAACAATCTGATGATGTACATCATCACAGGAAACATGATTAGAGACCCCAGGACATGCTTACTAAGCTTCTTTTTCCAGTCTTAAGATTGCACCTCTTATTCAAAATGTCTGCCATCAGGAATGACATTGAAAAAATGTTCAGATAGAAGAGCCTTTTATGCCTTTTTACAAAAGCAACTATGTATTAAATCTCTCCCTTTGACAGCCCCTGACTTTTTTCACCATACTTACTCACAAGAGTGAAGACATATCGCATACCAAGGCTCTTTTTTCCCTCCTTTTCTCACATATAATAGATACTGTACAACTGTAGTGATATGCTAATTTGTTAAACAATGTAAAGGCTGCTGTAATTACTGGGGCTTTGGAAGATTAAATCTTAATGCCTCTCACTAAGCCCTGCGCTTAGGTTGCTCTTTGTTGCAAATGCATGAACCTGAATTTCAATCATATATAAATTAATAAGCATCTTTAAAAAAAAAAATGCCCTGCATTGTTAGAGGTAAAAAGACAAGATGTATGACATTCATCAAAAAAGCTTTGAGATTAAAAAATAAAAAATAAAAATGAAAATTGGTTAGGACCATGTGGGATGAAAGTGGATTAGCCACTCGGCTGTTGAAAGGCCTCCTGATTTGAAAGGGTAGACACCAGCGCTCATGAAACCAAGGCAAGCTGTTCTGCTCAGAAAAGAAGCCCAATTAAAACAATGTGCGATGAAGAGCGCCTCCTCCAGCCAGCCTTTATAACGGTGAATGGAAAGTGAATCATGGCTCTCAGGAGTAGTGAGGGGAGCAGCCCACTTACAATTCGCATCTGCAAAATAACTGTTTATTCTGTTTTGACACAGTGAAAACCTGAGAGAATGGGCAGACAAGCCCAGACTTTCTCCAGGGAGAGGCAGAACAAAAACGGCAAGGGAAGAGCATATTCCAGGCTGTTGAGAGAAACTCACAAACTCTTTTGCGTGCAGTTAGGACCGACTTCAGGAAAGTGACAGAAATAGCCGCCCGTGGTTTTTTTTAATATGCACGGCTCTCGGGATCCATTCCTTAGCTCTGCTGTCCCTCCCTCTGTGGAAAGAAAAAGGGCGTTTGTTCGTTTTTTGTTTTTGCCTGCTTTTCCCCACTTCTTCGTTAATGAGGCCTGATAAAGCGCTGCAGCTCACACGGCTCCCTGGAAGTAGCTCATGTTCCTCTTATGGAGAGAGGCGATTGAAAACCACTGTAAGACAAAGAGCTATTCTCTGGAGTGGAGTCTCTTCAGATGTTCTGAGAAACTGCAGTTATGAAGCGGTATTGATCAGACCATGTCAGTTGGTTAGATCATGTCTTATCAGACAGTTCTCTCTTTAGTTTGGCGAGTCAGTATCTGGCCTAGCAAATACCAATTGTGACTCTATATTAGGTATAATGTTACTTTTCAGATCATCTTTACACATGTTATGAATTTCCACTGCTTTGCCTACAAAATATAATTGCAGAGTTCTGTAGGATATGGTGACATTATTACTTATTCAGCATTCTTAAGAACTATCAGTGACATCAAACATCAAACTAAAATGCCGCAAAACCACTGGAGACCAAAAGCCAACGTAAAACCAGTAACTCTGAAAAGACAGAAGTTTTGATAGCAGGTTCTTAGCAACAGCCTGACTTGTCAGGGATAGAATTGTGAGATCTTTCATCTTGGAAATCTTAGAAATATTGCAAACATCAGCTCATACTGACCACTTTCTGATGCAGCAAGAAAATTCTGTCTCATTCAGGGGAGCTATGTCAATGGTACAGCTGTTGTGGACTGTCATGTCATGCCACTGTCAGAGTTCTTACCAAATCAAAAAGCACATGATGTCACGCATTCCACATGCTCTCACAAACGCTGTCACATAATCATAATAATAATAATAATAATAGTCCTTACACTTGTATAGCGCTTTTCCGGACAGTCCACTCAAAGCGCTTTACAGGTAATGGGGACTCCCCTCCACCACCACCAATGTGCAGCCCCACCTGGATATACCCACGCACACCCACTAATCTTCCTATCCCCTCTCACTCCCGTCACTACTTTAACCCTCCTCGGGTTCTCCCTGGAGCTCCGGAGTGCACGTACCCGCTTTCTAAAGCTTGTTCTCTTCCTTATTTCCTGTCTCTCGCTACAGTACATTCAGACCACGTTTGTGCCTTTGCGCTTTTGGATTGGTTGCCTCGCTGTATTGCGTCTACCCGATCTTGAATATCGCCTGCCTTTTGGATTTCGGATATAAGGACTTGTTTCTTTTTTGGTAACCTTTTCTTTTTGGACTTCTTACTGCTACTCGGGGAATAAGTAGCAGAAGCAGTAGCAATAAATAAGCCTACTTGAGCCCTGCACAGGGTCCTTATTTTCAGCATTCATAATTGCTAACACAGGACCTATTACTCATATCCTGGCCACTATGCATTGGCTTCCAGTTAAATATATAATTCATTTTAAAATGATTTTAGTTGCACACAGATCTGTAATTCATCTGACCCTAGATTACCTTGAAAGATCATTGTCCTGTCAGCCCTGTCATGCACAGAGATAGCAGTGATGCTCTCTGCACACCAACATTCAGTTTAAAAGGCAAAGAGAGGAGCTGCCCTCTGTGTTAGGGATCCACTGCTCTATAACTCACTACCATGTTACATACAAAGTCCACTTTTTTTGTAGTATATGTTAAAATATGAAAACTCGGTTTTGCATTTTAGCTTTTGATATTGATTCATTATTGTGACTTTTTAATGCTGTTTTGATTACATCTAAACATAAACGCATCCAAACATAAAACAACCTGTAAGCAAAACTGATGCACGTGACTTCTTACCGTGTGGCCTAATTGCTTTACAGCTCCTGAAAATGAATAAACTGCTGCCACATTTAGACACCGACCTCCCGAAGCCAGAGCAGTTTACGCTGGCACTAGAAATGACCTGAATGAGTCGGGAAACATCTGAGAACTGATGTGTTGTTGAGAACGCGGTGTTCAGTTTCGACAAGCTGCTCTTCAGATAAAAATGGAGCACTTCTACGAATGAATCAGCCACACAATGAATGCCTGTCTCGCCAGCACCTCACAATAATGAGGCCACAAAGCGCAGACACTTAGCTCTGAGAGGTACAGAACATTGTCAGGACACCACTTTTTCCCCAAACATTGAATCTGCTGGGTAACATATAGACATGTCAACCATTTTTAATAAGAGCGACATTTTAGCATCCTGGGCCTTTCCAGATGTGGTCTGAGCATATCGCTTTGGTGTGTCTGGACTGCTGGCCCTCTTCACAACTATAAATGACAGGGCTTTGCCTTGGAAATGAGACAATAGTTTAAGCTTAGCACTGCCTTTATCCTATTCAGGTTGGACTACTAAACCCAACTCCATCCGAAACCAAACAAGCATAATATACTAAAATCAGTCAGACTTCAGCAAGAAGGCTTTGATTGATGGCCACCTCAATCCTTTGGCCATCATTGAGAGGAAAGAGTAACCACAGCAACAACCTTGTATACATGAGAAAAAGCTAACACATTCCAGAGCTTCTCTGTTGTCTACCTAAACCCTGCTGCAAGTATTCTTTATTCACATTTGCAGTTTTTAAATTCAGTGTCTCATCACCTGATGTCGAATGGGTAAGGTAATAACGCTGTAGAGTATGAAGGAAATCTTTGGGCAGGCAGACAGAATCTTCGCAGCACTAAGAGGAAATCAAATGTGAATCTATGTGTGTTGATGAATGTGTATGAAAGAATATGTCACTCTGTATGTTCACATACAGTATGTTTGTCTGTGTGTGAATGTCTGTCTGTACAGTATGTGCATAGACTCTATCCTGATTTATTCACTGGGTGATGTTTCTGTCATCTTTACAGCTTTAAGAGTGATTGTCAGTAAACACAGCGGAGAGGATGAAACAGTTCTTCATGCGAACCAGCTCTCACAGGAGAGGCTTTCATGGAAATGCTGGCAGGAGTTGTGAAAACCGATGCTTCAACCACGCGTTTTACGGTTGGCATTTTATGAATGAGCTCCTTAATATCACGTTTAGGGCCCACTGGGATCTAGCCGTTTACATGTTTGTAATTGGTTTAATCATTTTGGATCGATTATTCTGCTGAATTTAAGAATCATCAGCATCAAAGAGTTCTCTGCAGCACAGCCTGTCTGTTTATCGATACTGCTTGAGTTCTGCCAATGGACGTTAAAAGGTCTGGTCATTCCAGGAAATATGGGAATGGCTTGCTCATTAAATTCCTATTCACTTGCAACAATCGTAGAGCAAAACTGAAATCAAATTCTGTTTGGCAAACATTTCCATTGTTTTTGAATTGTTCCCCCTCATTAATATGCATCCTTGACTTACAGTAAGTCCAGTGTTCCTCTCTCCTGAGCCACTGGAGGAACATACTCCACTCTTTTTCTGTGTGACAGAAGTTATTAGCAGCTTCCCTGGATTATGCCTGTGAAAAGCCCCCTTTGGTCTTTTAAAAAGTACATTAGTTTTGATTTTTCCTTCTTTTCTCCTGGTAATCTGGTATTCATTAATATTTGATGACAGACCTTTTAATTTTGTCGAACAGGGAATGAGTCAGAAATACAAAGAACGAAAAGACTAACCTTTTCAGAGAAAAATACAGATAATTGGTTTTCAATGCCTCAAGTTCCACATTGATTAGATACCAGCATATGCATGTCTCAAGAACACTACTGTTCCTAAACCTTGGTTAATATGTCATATATACCGTATATAGTGCTATACTATAGACAGTACACAGTAGTTTGAAAACAGTTGTGGAGCCGAAATCTCTGGCAAATACTTTCTGTACCACTAGTTCATTTTTTATTGCTCTTCAAATACTGATGGCAATTTCATAGTTTGATTATTCAAATTCTTCAAATCAAGCACTTTCTATGATATCTTTTATCACAGCAGATGAGCTCAGCCCACTCACAGTGAGAGAGCACTCTGTGCTTATGTAGCTAAGTGGCCCATAAATCAAAAATAAGGGCTTCTGACAGAGTGAGAGAAATGCGTGGGAAAAGGACACAGTGCCCTTTAAGGCGAACACAGTCTCGGGGACGAATGTCTTTTATTATCTGTTGATACAGGCTGCATCACACTTACCCACTCAAATACATATAATGGCAGAATTCGGGCTAAAATTACAATCAGGCGTGCATCCTCACGTAGTCTCTGTGTGTAGCCCATGACCATTTTAGGCTACAATTCTCACGAAAGATATGCATTACACAGAAAAAATATACTGTATAGTCGGGGTATTGAAAGAAGCCCCTGATTTCATAAAATTAAAAAATCCATTTTCATTTGCCCCCAGAATGCCTAAATCAGCATCCCGAAAGCCTGTGCTGATTCCAACACTTACGAACTTACCGTGTTATTTCGTCATTTTAAAATAAACAGGTGGTCACCCTGTGTGCAGGTACAGTACTTGTCTTAAGAATACCAGGCATGAACATTTCAGGGATCGTCAGTGGACTCTGCAGGGCTCTTGCTGCTTGACGTTTATAAACTGAAGTCGCTGCTGTTGACACATGTTTTAATGTGGAGTTTCAGCCCTTCCCCATCACATTAAAGCTAATTATTGGTTGACCGCTTCTTTTTGTCTAATGGACTCATCGCATTCAGCAATTCAGCAAATTCTATCCTGACGAACCCATGAAAAATAGCACAGATCCAGTCTTTGCAATGATTCTCCCTCTTGCTTCTCTACGGGTCATTAAATAATGAAATGCTGTTTTTGTCCCAGGTGAAATCAATACACACTTAATCTCCTAACAGCCCTGGCACTAATCTCCACTTGGTAAAGAACATTGATAGAAAGAGATGCAGTGGACAAAGAAAACTTTTAAGAAAGTAACACTTCATATACAGTTATTTAAAGGAAAATTACTTCTTAAACATCACAGCTGAGGAGCCTTTTTTTCAGACCTGTAAAGGCAAACCTCTTTCTATGAAGTGAATGAAGTGAACAAAGCTTTTTTAAACAGTTTTTCCTATATTTTCCACTGAAGTGTATTGTTCCATTTTGTGTGTTGTCTGAAATGAATATCTGTCTATCAACCCACCCATCCATTTTCTGACCACGTCCTCCAACTCAGGGTCGAGAGGGAGCTGGAGCCTATCCCAGCAAGCAATGGGTGCAAGGCTGGACACACCCTGGATGGGACGCCAGTCAATCACAGGGCAGACACACAGACACAAATACACGGTCACAGCAGGACCAAATGTCCTAGAAGATAATTAACCCTCCAGTATGTTTTTGGATTATGGGAGGAAACCAGAGCACCCAGAGGAAACCCATGCCAATGCAGGGAGACCATACAAACTCCACACAGACAGCACCCCTGGTCTTGAATTGAACCCATGTCCCCAGCATTGCAAGGCAGCTCTGCTAATCACTGCACCCATTTGCTACCTATGATTATCAATCCTACTGTAAATTCTAAAATAACTATTCTACATTACTCACTTCTTCCTTTGAAGCTGAAAGGGTTTGATCCAGGTTTGTGCAGGCCACGTGCCATGTGTGTTTCACTCTTAATGGGGTTACATTTGTCTGTAGACGGTGTGGAAATTTAAGATAATGTTTTTGTATGTCCTCTTAACCCTGCGTGGGCAAACACCCACATAGAACACAACTATAAAGAAAAAAAGAGTCAATTTGATTTTTCAGAGGAGTAAAAACAGTCCCTCTTGCCTTCTGCGCTACTAAGTGAACGAGTTCATTCATTTCCTTGTTTCTATAAAGGTTATGAGGCCTTAAAAGAGCTATACTTTTCAGAGATGAGAGTTCACCTGCCCATCAGTACACTCATTGAGGGCACTGTCTTTATTCTCTGATATGGATACAGAAGTACCACCAGCTGTGGGTGAAACTCTGCTCCCCTTGTTGTGTAAAAAGAGAAAAATATATATTTTCTAAATGCACCACGGACACTACTGCACCATTCTGAACCTTTCCTTTTACAGTTCAGCATTTCTACCTCCACACATCCATTTTCTAATTTCTTCATCCAATTCAGGGTCGCAGGGAGCTATCTTGGCAAGCATCGGGCGCAAGGCGGGGTACACCCTGGACGGGATGCCAGTCCATCGCAGGGCAGACAAACACACTCACACCGGTGCCAGTTTTCACAAAAGCCAATTAACCTACTGTACCAGTATGTCTTTGGATTGTGGGAGGAAACCCACATGAACATGGGGAGAACATACAAACTCCACACAGACAGCATCCCATGTCTGAAATTGACCCAAGGGCCCCAGAACCCTTGTAATTACTGCGCCACCATGCTGCCTGCATTTCTATGTATTATTATTAAATAACCTTGTGATTAAAAACATTTCTCCTCCCAGTATTAAAATGTGTAAAGTTTCAGTGTCAGAACACCCTGACAAAACACCATTCTTAATTGACAGCGTGAGTAACAGCACAAGGAGATCTGCGACTCCGCATTAAATCTGTGTGTATAGAGTTTAGAATTATGATGCTATGTTGACGTGCACGTGAAATGTCAATAGAATACTTCCCCACATGTTTATTGCCCACAAACACTTTTTATTTCTGCATAGAAGGGATCCAAAAAATAAATAGATAAAAAACAGAGCCTCAGGAAGACTGCACTGCGCCCTTCTTCCTGCATCAGCTAGAAACAAATGCCAGCATCTACTTTATTTAATGCATTGATGTTTTTGGACTGTCAGTGCAGACTTAAGCAGTGCTCCATTTGCCACTGTCACTGAGCAGCGCAGCCAAGAATAGTAATAGGAATGAAAAGAGCCACACACAGCAATTCATAACATTTAGATAAGCTAATAGTGTGGGAATTATTTGAATCCCTGAAAAACAGATCGGGTCTATCAAATGCATTGACTATAAATACCTTTGTTTGTGGCTAGTGCCCCAGAGGACAGACAAGTTTGCTTCTCTGTGTCTCTTTCACGAAGAATCACTAAACTGCAACTAAAGTGCGTTGCTTATATCACGCAAGCAAGAATTAAGCATTTGATGAAATGCATTTGTTTTGATGTAAGTGAAACCGAAAGCCCTAGTTCATCAACAAATGGCAAGATCATAGTCAGCAAGCCCAAGCCACTATGAATGTCCTTAACCATAATTACTAGATGTTGTTTTTGTTTTGAGAGGTGGAAAATAATAGTTGCTAAAAAGCATGGGAGGTCTAGCACAGATCCTTCCCCAGAGTTGCCTGGGTAAACAGGGCATGTGTGTATCTGCAGGGCACCATCTTAGATGAGGAAGAAGATTACGCCAGCCTACAACAGTGACAATAGGTGTTGAAGCTGTGGAGCAAAGAAAAAAAATACTTCTTGGAAAGTCGCATGACAAATGTATTGATTGTAAGTACATTTTTATTTTTCAGTTTATGTTATTGATCATGATTTCATTTTCATCATCCAATAAATCAATTAGGGCAATCCAGGGGCTCTCCTCTAATCAATTACGTAGTTAATTTTATATCATATAATTCACGTTCACAGTCTGGTCCTACGGCTCTACTGGTGTTTTTCTGGACTTGAAAAACACCACAGATCATAGAGAAGAGAAATGGAATTTTTCTGAATTTCAAAGCAGTGAAATAAACTGAAAACAGGTGTAAAGTTTTAGTGCCAAAACTAGATTGCTCTTTTGAGGCTTCTGTAACCAAATGGACCCTCACTGGCTTGTCAAAATCACTAATCACTGCACCACTGGACTACAGGGTAATGTACTTTTCCTGTAAACAGCTCAAGTGCCAGTTGACTACAAATGCAAATTAGCAATTAAATGGAAGATCTGAAAGACTGAGAAATAAGAGCAAGTGAGAAACCTTTTAACAGGCAGATCCCCAGATCTCACAGTGAGCCAGAGTGTTAATTACAGAACAATTTCACCAATCAGGAGGTGGTGCAGCGCATTGGAACCAAACACAGAGAACAGCCCAGTGCGACAATCAGAGCTGTGAGACCCACAGTGACTCAGCGTGTGACAAGTCAGGATTAATAAAAAAAAAAAAAAGAAAATCAGTTTGCTTTAGAAGAATGGTCGAGAGAATGACTTAAAATAAACTGCTTTAAAAACTCACTTTTTCCACTGCTTCCCAGTGAAATCAGTCCTGTCTCAGTAGGTCTACTTGTAAATCTGTTTTGCAGGTACTTGAAGAGCAGGAACAGCATCTTAGAACAGGGTAATACAGCCCTGAACCTGTTCAGTAGCTCAACAGAGAGTCAAAACCACAGGTATGACAGGTGTTACTGCACAGCCTTTTTCCCCAATAAAAGGTCTGCTTTATTCTGTTTTCAACATCTCATGCTGTAATTTTAATAATGCCACTCTTCTTTTCCGGACTTATCTAGAAGAGTAAAAAAATTAGTAAAAACTACCTAAATAGTTTTTACTATTGTATTATTACTGCCCCCACAGCACCACCACCCAGCTGAAAACAAAACCAGACATGCTTTATCCTAATGCGGAATATAAAATCGAGTCAGAAGGCTGTCTATGGAAAAAAACATCTGATGTAAGATGTGACAGAGCATATGACTATTTTTAAGAAGACTATAGGAAAGGTTACAAATGAAAGGAAGGTATCTCAGCCCATCTGACCAGTTTAGGAGTTAGTAGTTAGTTGATCTCAGGATGTCACCCAGCTGTATCTTGAAAAAAAGCAGGGTATCAGTTTCAACAACATGGCTGGGTAGTATCTCCTGGTCTCACTTTTAAATACACTTGCACTTAGATCCCACTCTGGTTCTTGCTGCCAGCTACCAAGATTTTCCAAGCAAATTAATGTTCGCGAAGTGGCTCGTCTTGGTGTAAAAAATAAAATATGCTAGGAGGTAAATAAAGAGTTCTGTTTACAGGTGCAAACAGCATGTTGAGTAGTGCAGAGTGCTAAAGGATTATGTAATTTCTTCTGATGAGCAATCATCACTACTTAGCCTGCACACAGGGTGGTTTGTTCCAGACAGCACAGTGCCACAGCTGGCTAAACCAACTCATTACATCACATTTCCATCTAGCCTCTGGACACTGACTGAGCTCTGTGCAGTAAACTAATACTATTACTGTACTAATACTTCAGGTGAGTAGCTGCATCAGCATGCGTAGTCTGCAAAGGAACAATAGGTTTATTCCATGCTGAAAAGGGAAGAGAGAAAACAATGTTTTGGCTGTGAAGCCTTCTCTCACACCTGAATAAGACTTAAACTTTTCTCTCTTCTCTTTTCAGCATGGAATAAACCTATTTCTAATACTAATACTAATACTAGTGCAATAAACAGTTTTAAAAATGTAACACCATGAATCAATGTACTGTAGGTTCCTCTGCTTTGCTTTCAACATACTATACCTGCAAATTATTCTTGTGCCATTTTGGGTACCTGGCATGAAATATGATCCTGAAATTTGCCAAGACAAGAACTGTCGATGCATTATAAAACTAAACCTAAGCCTTGTGCAGACAACTTAATTCTAAATATTTGTCATCAGTACCAAAAATAAATAAACTAACTGTAAAAGCTCACAGGAAGACTAAGATCCTCTAAGCACAGAACAGAACATGTTTTCTCAAGGGGTTCTGCTTTGAACAGTTTCTCTCAGATTGTGAGTCATGTGACACGGCTCAGAAATATTAGTCTGGATATCAAAGCATGTGAGTGAGCAGGAACGTCTCAACACGCAAAACAAGCTGTGTGCTTTGAGACCAGATGCTAAAACAAGATGTTCATCTCTCTGATGTAGGAAAACTGAAAATATCATGGGTATCGAGCAGCTCTTGGAGAAAGAGAGGAACACGTCATGTTGCATGGGAACAATAGTGTTAAACATCTATGGACAGAGATTATGAATCAGCACAATCTGTGGGTCAGCTCAAAAAGTCATCGGGCTCCTCAAGACACAGGCAAGAGTTGCAGTCCGAAACTTATTTTTTGTCCTTGTTTTTTCCTATCCAAGGCACGAGGCAACACAACAAGGGTCTCCTGGAGCATAAACAGCTAGAAACCCATTAATCCTTGCCTACAGAAAACTAACAGAAGAAGAAAAATATATTCACAGCACATGTTTCATTCAATTGCTACTGTGTGTGTGCATTACAGTCTTCAATGCTTCTGATCTAAGGCCCAATTGGAGCCATCACTCAGCACAGCTCAGTCAGAAACCCATTCCCAGTGTAGCATGAGGGTGCGAGCACGTTCTTGACTACAGCTTCACCTGGCCTGGAAATCCAAGGTTGAAAACAATGTGATTTAGGGTTAAAATTAGGAAACCTGACACCTAGGAGAGGAGCTGTTCATGACCTGTTTCTAACTATGATACTTACTGTAGCTTCCTCACATAATGCCAGTGCGGATAGCAATTTACAATTAAAAAAAACTCATCATCTACTTATTAAGACAGAAGAAAAATGAAGTAGCTAATGTTCCACATGTTCCAAGTAATGCTATCGTGTCCCTTAAGAGTGCAGTTATTTGGCAAATGTGTGTTTGGGGGAATGCCATAGAGAAACAGTAAAGGCAAAAAACGACTTATGAGATTAGACATCTAACTTTTAGAGAATCCTTCGTAGGCACTGTGTTCAGAGTCTGCCAGTTGTCTCTGCTCTTTCACCCACAGAGCCTTATTGAACACCAGGACTGGTACTGCACTGCTTTCAGTTGCTATGGAAAATGCCACCTGATCCTACCACTTTAGGGCCATCATTGTAAGCAAGCATTTTTATTTAGATTAAATATTAATCCTTCCAAGTAAGCAGAAGTGTTTCACTGGGCAGCTGCCAAAATCACTTTGCCACTCGCAGCGACTGAGAACTGCACCATTTCAGGGACATGCAGGTGTTATGTAAAAGAATTTAAGAAAAAAGTAATCTGCATCTACATTATTAATTAGGCACAGCAGCTCTGTGCTTGCCTGTCTCAGAGAGGATTTCAAACACAATCTCAGCACTCTGCCCCATAATTACAAAGTAGTGAACTTCTGCTGTTTTTAAGTTCAGGTATTTCATTATTTCTGTTTTTATTATTTTACGAAGGACATCAAAATAGCAAAATGCTTCTGTGGTTTGACATTGCAGCATCAGCTGTAGAAAGCACTGCCCACAGAGCAGCCGTCTGTGAACAAAATTACAGAACCTTCTTGTTATTAGAAACGGATTTCACAGCTTTGAAATAACACCATACTGCTGTTTGCCGAAATAAATGAAAATACTGCGGTACGCATTTTGCCCTGTCAGTATTTTCTTTTGGGAAAATGTTTTGATGAAATACAGACCAGAAAAAGGCACATAATTACAATCTGCCAAGGTGGAAATAAATCTAAAGCATGAATTTTTGAAAACTCAATGATTAGTTTGAGATTATTATTTGACTTTGTAAAGCAGCCATTCTATCAAGATGGAATGTCTTCGGGGACAGAACAAACCCAAAGTTCACAAGAGACATCTTTCCTTTTTTCAAATTGTTTTACACTGACTAAATTGTTCAATTGCTTAAAAATAGCACAAAATGACATCTCACTAGCAGCTATTCTGTGAACCGTGAGCTTTAACGATGTTACTACACCCTTGTCTTTGTATACAGATACAGGGCTTTAGAACTGAGCCCAAAGACCTAGATTCCTCCATGGGGTCAGAAATCCTTTCCAGAAATTCAAACACTGAATTCTGCAAGGGTAAATCAGAAAGCAGTCTGAAAAATGTAAAGGATGCCTAATGCTTAAATAAAGAGTTGGGATGCATTTCAATATCCACACTGAAAGGCTTTACAAACGCAACAAATAGAACCAATAGCCTGTGCTGCAGTGTGTTCTCAGTGTGTTCATTTAAAGGACGGATTGGTTCAAAGGTCCGTGTATTGAGCTCGGAGTCATGCTCTGTGGTCCCTGCTATCTGACTGCTGGCAGACCTGTGCTTTGCTCAGGTGTTGCGAGCTCGTTCCCTGACTGATTCTTCTGTGCCCTGCTCTGGCAGTAAGACCAGCCTGCACATGTCATGTGAGTTTCTGTACAGATGGGGGCAACATGATACAGAATAAATAAAGAAGCTGTCAGCTGCAATGTGCGCTGCAGGTGACACGGGAGCAAAACTCAGCACTGTTACTGCAGTTAGTGTGGCTTTCAGAGTGACAGCATTATGAGATCTCAGTTTTAATAATGTCTCCATGGACCTGCAGCAGCACAGATTGGTCTTAACTAGGCCCGACCAGGGGACCTTTTAATTGGCTGTTTTTCTGCATGTGGGGAACAGGGCCAATAAAATGAACCTTCACCGACTGATCCTGTGCAATAGACTGCAGGTTTCGGGCCAGTATAATCAGTCCTTGAGTCACTATAACCTTTTCTAAATTAGGGCATGACTGTGTCTCAAATAACGATCCAACTCATCCATGTCACTAAGTCATGATTCTTTACCGTGACGACCTTTTAAAAGCAATATTGTTGTTAACCAACATTTTTTGTCCACAAAAATACAAATCTGATACAGAAAAGGCTTATCAAAAATTGATTGTCATTCACCACCTTGATGACAACCTCTGCCCTGCACATTTTAACAAGATGAAAACAAGAAGGCTGCTTAGTAAAGACAAGTATCTGTTATTGATCAATTAATACCTTTATTATCTCTGACAACAGAATGGAGAAACACTCACTTGCTAGTAGAATTTGTTGTCAATGAGTCTGACTTGTCAATAAATGTGCATTGTAAAATGTTAAAGGTACATAAAGTCTTTAATTTGTTTTGCTATTTTTTTTACAAGTGCCGATTATAAGGAAGGGACATTAGCAATGGTTATCAGACAGCAGAAGCCCGAGTAGTTCTTGTCCTTCCTGCGGCAGGACATCTCTGTTCCAGACATGACGAAAGACTCCTGGCCAGCGTCTCCTGCTTGTGACTCTCGGTAGTGTCTAAAATCTACTGTGAAAACTGTTTAATCAAAACTCAGACTTGTAGATACTGGACTCAAAATCAAAGACTCATGGATCAGATCTCTGGTTTATAGTATCCTGAGCTACTGTTGCTCCTGCTCTAGACCTGAGTCTTCTAGAAAAGAGAAAGTTTTGTTAAGCCGTGTTTTGTTAAACAAAATAAATGAGTCTCTGATTCGCGCTTTGAGAAGCCACCTTTAAAGGCGCTAAATAAAATAAAGTTTATTATTATTATATTCTCCCTGGTCTGACTGTAGTGGACCATTGTACTTAACTTCAGGTTCTGAATTGTGCTCCTACACAGTGGAAAAATTACTGGCTTATTTCAAAATGAATACTATCAGCAGTGTGGAGCAGGCAGAGTTATGGACTTGGAACTGGAAGCTTGGGCGTTCAAGCCCAAGTCCCAGGTGAAACACTAATATGGGGGCTTCGGACAAGGGCATCACGCAAAAAAATTGCTAGCTAATAGGACCAAAGAAACAGCCAGTATACTTACAGCCCACCATCATCATGGCCACAGAGAAGATCTTCTCCCCATCGGTGGTTGGAGCGATGTTTCCAAATCCAATAGTGGTCAGGCTGGTCATTGTAAAGTAGAGGGAGGATATGTACAGGGAGTCCTTGCTGGGCCCCCCCTCCCACTGGCCCGAGCCGCTGGTGTTGTAGCGGTAGGGGGAGCCGATGCTCATGGCCAGCTGGTAGAGCCAGCTGTCCGTCTTGATGGTGTTGGTGACCTCGTCGATCACCTCATAGTCCCCGATGCTGTACCAGATGCAGGCCAGCCAGTGCGCCACCAGCCCGAACACACACACCAGCAGCACCAGCACCGCCGCCCCGTACTCCAGGTAGTGATCCAGCTTCCGGGCCACGCGGCCCAGGCGGAGCAGCCGCACCACCTTCAGGGAGCTGAACAGGCTGCTGATTCCCTGCGGGACAGACACACAGACACCAGGGTCAGGCCTGCTGGACACAATGATCACGGCCACTGCACTGGGGACAGACACATGCATTGTTCAGCTGTCCCAGTGCATGTCCCACTGCATTAAAAATGGTCACATCTTAATGCATTGTGGTGGTTTTATCTACCCCGACATCCCAGGAACTGAACACTTAATTAGAAAAATGGTGCACAAGGAGGGGGAGATGAGCGGTTACACCAGTTATAAAGGTTTTAATGTTTAATAATAATGTTTAATAATACTTAAGTGCTTGTACTGAATATTGCAGATAAAGAACTTCTTTAATATCATCAAATATGCCTCATTAGTGAGGCAGACTGACTTTCTGAGCTTCTTTAAAAATGACTGTGTAAAGTAGTGCTACAGTATATTAAGTATGCCATCACAATGTCATATATTGATTAGCACAAACAATTATTCAGCTTCATATCAACTATAAATATTTTCAGAGACTTTGCTTTGTCTAGGGAGACAATAGTGACAAAGCCCAAAACCTATTTAGAATTAAAAAGCACTGTCATGACTACGTCACTATGTGCTGCAATTATAGCCATTCCTGGAAGATGGAAGAGGTGACCTTGGCTGTAAACTGTCTACTGATGGTAATCCATGGGTGAACTGCAGGCCATTGACAGGAAGGAATAGTAAAAGTCTGCATCGATGTGCTTTTCCCTTTCACGGGTCTGTCTGGTGTACTCAGAATGGCAAAGCTTTACTTCCGACTTTCTTGCTCTGGTTTATTAGTAGTGGATGAAATTAGGAGCAGCACAGCTAGAGGAGTAAGAACAAGATTCCATACTAAAAAACAAAGAAAATAAAATCCACAATCCGTAAGGCAGACGTCTTGAACAAAGAGCCCAGAGAGAAAGACTAAAGCCAGGCCCCGTTCCCTCTCTCCACGCCACACAGTAACCCATCAGAAGGCTTATTTGCCTAAGTACTAATTACACTCAAGCAGGCATCAGTTTCGGTGCTCATTTCCTCAAGAACCCACAATCATTTGAATTGGAAATGGAAGACTTGTTAATTCCCCTTCTGAAGTGGGCTTAATTGACAGCTTTCTTAGCCCGTTGTGAGAAGAAACTATCTGCATCTTCTGACGACAGAGTCCAGTGCCTTCAGAACAGAACAGGAAGTGGAGGATAAGCAGAAGTTGACTTCCTGGTCTGTGACAAAGGAGGGCACATTCCGGCAGCATCAGTAAAACATTCCTGCTCCATAAATAGGGTCACCATCATACCTTGGGTCCATAAAGGGCATCCTGTTTACAGTACAGTGAGTATAACCTGACTCATCCTGTTAATCTGTTGCTTTTACAAGCACAAGGGCTCATGGTTATCTATAGGCATCTGCGGCTACTTTTTCAATCCCGGACTGTGAAATTTTCAGGAATGATAACACCAGTGGATTATTCAAGCATTAAATAGATACTTGTTTGCCCCAAAGCTTTACTTTTCTGATACCCCCCCCCCCACACACACACACACACACACACACACACACACACACAGCACATTAGTCTTCCTCTATGTGCAAGGTTTGAGCCCAACACACTCCTTGGTGAGAAAGTGTCAAACAGTGCCACTGAGTTGCAGAATTTAAAGTCTTATGCTGCAAGACCTGCAACCTGCCCTGCATTTCTGAAGAAGGAGAGCTTCTTCTCTGATTCTTCAAAGGTATCACCAGGAAAAGACAGCTACACTGTGACCTGTGAGCCTTAACAAAGTTACTACACCCTTGTCTTTGTATACAGATACAGTGATTTAGAACTGAACCACTCATCTGGGTCTCCAAAAACTGTTACACAGTTGCATATCTCAAAAGAAATAGAAGCACAAATAACTTTTTTTCAGAGGAATATGTGCAGTGAGTAGCAGAAAGCCGGTCATCCACTTGGATAGGACTGTGCAAAGGGGCAACATGTTGGCAATTTCGGGATGTGGCACAAGAAAGGTTTTGCTTTGAGGTAAATAACATACTGCACAGGCACAGACATGCACACAAGCACACTGGCTTCTTGGCACATTAGCCAGTGCTCCAATCCACCACATTACTGAGCTGATAGGGGTAATTATGTTGTCAAGCTCCAATAATCTCCTAGCCCCTGCATGTCGAGAGTTATCAGAGAATATTATCCCTCGGTATTCAATTATCTTCATTGTGCTGGCCCTTTCAATTGAGCTGTATCTGATTTGTTCCCATTATCTTATTGGTGATGTTTTCATGCTATGGCAGTCTCCCATTTTCTCCAGGAGCATAGCGCGTACACTGCATTGCTCCAGAGAGGCTGTCTCCATGCATACAGACACAGCATCTGCATGAGAGTATCTACTTGAGAGCACTGCGCTTAGGAAGTGGCTCAGAGGCACTAGACGCTCAGGGGTTGACACTGTGAAACATATATTAATAAGCATTCATAAACATGGCCATTACAGGCACACTTGTAGCCAGATCCATGACAATGCCTCTGAACGTGGATCCGTGTTTAAAAATAACAAACACATGCTGTATAAATTGAATTAACATTTCAACCATCATTAGGCTATGGCTTTTTAATTACTTTTCTTTTTGTCCTTGACAGCCTAATTATTTGCTTCTAGGAGCTTCCAATGGTATTTTTCCAAGCTTGGATGCTGGAACAGAGACAAAGTAAAAGCAAACAAAAGAGTACTTGCTAATATGCAATTACAAATGATACAACAGGAGAAAAGGGAGGTGTTGTATGTTTAACAGAATGACAATCAAACTAGGGTAATTTTCCTACAGTATACAGAGGCTTAGAACAAATACAGTACGCGTTGAGATGTGTTTGGATTTAGTTGTAACCACTTTCGCATGCAAATATACAAGCAGTTACGGTACATGTTTGCATGACAAAGATCAGTTGCTCACATACACCATTTATTAAGTAATTAATATAGATTTCAGCTGCTCAAAGCTAATGTGCTGAAAAGTTCCTTTAGATAAGAGCTTTAGAGCTCTTTGATCTCTTGCCACACATTGCATGTAACGTGCTTAGTGATTAAGAAACTAATGATAAACTGCACTGTGTGCATTGAAGTGATGTCTCTTCACACAAAGGCACCCAAAAATCTAAAGCTCCCAAGAAATTAGTAAAATTTCTTATCCATACAACAAAAATACAGTCTAGTTATCTAGTCAGAGGAAACAGTATATTCCATGAAAATGATAAATTTCTAAATAATCCTGTACTATGGCATTAATTTTGGTAAAATACCCCCAAAATGTGCTGTGGTGACAAGCGTTGTAACGTATGTGTTTATCATCAGCAATATTTAATTACTGCTACATCCACAGACATTTTCACTGCCAAAGATAGAAGGTAGTGCAGTCTGATTATTTTATTTCGATTAAGATGTTTTTAATAGCAAACAGCAGCATCTGAGTCTACTCCACTAACGCTAACATGCAGCACCTGAATTTCCAGTCGGCAGTATTACGCTTGTCTTCAGTATTTTCATTATGCTTCGATGTTCCCGGGGATGAAAAGGCACAGAAGAGAAACTTTCTGAGCTGACAAAAAATCTAATAACGTGGTTATTGCAACTAAAGTAGTCCACCAGAAGAAGCATTTCTTAGCTCACGAGTTCTGGCTAGCTGTCACCTGATCGATGGAGCACCTAAAATTGGGTCCTTAAAAACAATAGGTTTAGAGACTTCACTATGTAAATTCTGCAGGGCCCCGGAGAACTGAGCAATGCATTGTTTCTGCTACAATGGGTGTACACTACTCTAATGTAATAGAATTCTGAGCATCTTTCTGTCCAAAAATACATGGAGGAAGTTAACAAAAAAATAGTAGTGGCTCTTTACTGAAAGCTCAAGACAATTTTCATTGCAGCTGCAACGACAAATTAAAAAACTGCAACATTATAACATTGAAATTACATTGAGTGATAGTTACTTGGTCGTTTTAAAAGTATAAGTAGTGTTAAAAGATGTGCCATTGTACTTTAGCTTTGAAAAGTTTTGTTTTTGAAGGTAACTTTCAGTATTTATGGTAACTAGGAGGCCCAGATGAAAGATGATTTCCTGTCCTTTTGATCTCCACAGACAGGAATTCATAGCCTGTGTTCTGCTTTGAGGTTATTTTAGGGTGGATGGTATTTTTAAACTTTGTTTCCCACCAATCTATTAATTTTTCACTTCAAGAGTGGCAAAACAGAATAGGCACTGTTTTCAAGTCACCTACTTTTATACCAGGATTAACAAATCTCTTTTTATTTGTGACCACTGGCTAAATTCCACAGTAATGGACATATCAAGGGATCAACACTTAATTTTAGGGTTTGAAAAATGAATGAACAAGACTAAAGCCAGGAGAATAAAATTGTTACTAACACTATCATGCATAATTCAGAAATCAACTGCATGAACAGACTTATGCAATTTCTTTGTAAATAATGAATGGGCTTAGGTCACATCAACTCCTGTACAAGACTCTGAAAGGCTCAAAATAAAACCTTCACTTCACTACAAATTACAGCACTCATGGCAATTACAATTCAATTCTGCTGCTGGACACCTAATTGTCCATGATCCCCTTGTCCATGGGCAGTCCTGGCTCATTTGGAAGGTTCTGCACCTGGAATACGGTCTTCGAGAGTGACAGGAGCATACTGAACCTTTATATTCATTCTCAGGAATGCGAGATTCACAATATACCGCGGTTTGCTTACCACGCAATTTCTGAGATGAGATAAAAATATCTGCCTCTACCAAGCGAGACAAAAGAATCTGCAGCCTGCATTTTGGATTGTAGATAGGAGTTACATTTGTAATGGTTGGGTTAACTTTTTTTAGATTATACGTAATACACAGCAGCACTGGTTATAAAAAAACCTCAGTTTTAACAGCATTTAACAGCATTTAACTGCCTGGGCTATTAATGGTACCTTTATATTATTATAATATGTATAATTACTGTATATTAAAGATATTAAAGGCATGGGCAGCTGGGTGATAAATTAAAAATGGTTAAATATTACATAATTATCTCTACTTGGAATGTCATTACTTACAGAACTGTTAAATGTCTCACAGCCTACATGCACTATGAACACTCACAATCCCGTAAGGAAAAATATGATTATTTTTATATATTTCTTAGTAGACCCGCTTATCCAAAACATCCCAACTTGAGTACAGACACCACACACAGGAAAGAAGGTTGCACATCATTTCACACGATTCTGCACCAGCAGCCCCAGTACACAACAGATCAGGTGCAGACATGAGAAACTGCTTCACCAGCTGAGTGGGCTTCACATAGGACAGCTCAAGACAGACCCAGCAGCCTGAGCCCAAGCAAAGTTGCAAATAATTTAAGGCCCTTTTTTGAACAAGTAACCCCTCGAGCAAAGAAAGCACAGCCTGCCGTTTCCCTGTGTGGTGGAGGAGTCCCACTTCCTTTAGATGAATGGACTTCATCTTGTGCGTCCACAGTGCTCAACGTTCATCCTGAAGGATTGCTTTGACTGCAGTTTTTATTCCAACCAAGGCGCCCATTTATTACACTGGCCAATTAGGTGAACTGCATCCTCCTGTTAAAAAGCTCTAATATAAATATACTGTATGCTGCTTTTTCACTTGTTTCTACTCTATCATTACAACAAGGCCATTTCAATTACTTCCATCGTACAGGAAGCTGTTTGTGAGAAAATAATATTTTCCTACTATAGGGCATCCAGAAAGTTGCACGTTTTGATTAAACTGTCCTTATTACTGCTTCTGACTCAGTGTCGAAACTCGGGCTGCGTTGGCTAAGTATTTTTATTGCGTAATATATGGACATTCATGTAACTGCCTATAAAAACACTCTTGTGCTAATAAAGTCAGATTGTGGAGCACTGCACCTTGTGAACTCTCATGATGGGATGACGTGCGCCTTATTTTAAAAATGCAAAACAAAACCTCTCTGATATTCCTGTGAGTGAGGAAAGGACAGCTGAGAGAGCTGACCATCCGTTTAGAAAAAAAAGGACAATGAGATTTATTCTTGCTTGTGACCAAACAGGATACAAGTGAGAAGATCTACTTCTTTAGTAAAATAAATATTTAAGAAAAGATTAATCAGGCTGGCAGAATAATAGCACTTTCCAGAGCCAAAAGACTTGAAAGACAAGCTCTCAGTTCAAGTAGAAGAGGTGTTTTTGGTATTGAATACATAGTCTGTTGCGACTAAATGCACACCTGCTGAGATTACAGTAGAACAATGAGCTTCTCACAGTGTCATTTCAGTACTTCATTGGACCTTATTGGAGCCAAGGTTTACTCACTGACTTCTCTGCGAAGCAGCTGATCTGCGTAACCTTGGAAACCATGAAATCAAAGTCTAAAATAATGGCTCACGTCTGGAAAGGTTTCCTGCGCTATGTAGCTACTGTATGATGTGGCCAAAAGTCGTGCAGATATATTAGGATGCTGAAATTTATTTTACTATAGTTAGATTTACACTGCCGTGTAAAGTATTAGGTGTTTCATATGGCTCTTCTCTCTTCAGTCTATGTTTTCCATTGAGCAGAAACAATTCTATGGCAAATGTCTACTGAAATCATAACCATTTTGCTTTCAACTAAGAGCTAATTCTGACAGATTTGTTTTTTTATAAAAGAGAATGTAGGCATTTATGAATGTGTAGGGAGGAACAAATCTTTTTAATGTCAGTAAAATTTGATCTGTCAACGTGATGGATTAGTTGCTACAACACTTCATATTGGCCGCTCATGAATAGTTTGCTTTGAGTTGACATGAATGTGTTTATGAAGATTCTCAGGTGTATTAAATATGCTAAATGACAAGATTGCTTTCTTCTTAAACTGCATTCGAACAGTCAGTTTGACAACACTAGTCAAGACTTTGAGTGAATTGTTGACACTCATGATTTGCTGATACTCATAATAACATATACTGTTTTTACAGTATAGTAACTCCTGGTTATATCTAAGATGTCTAAAAGTTCACGGTAGCACATTTCTTAAAGCAAAATGAAAAAGAAATGCTAAATCTACCTATCTGATAATATTCAAGAGCTTCACTGTGAAAATGCAAATTAAACCCCATTCATGACAAAGTAAAAATGTATAACTAAAGTTTTAACTGTTTTTATTTGGTGATATTTCATTAAACCTTTTGTAGCAGTAAAATGGGTAAGTATGCAGCACTAATTTGAATTTGTATACACACAGAATAATAAGAACATTGGAAGATATAGAAAAGCTTTGCAGCCAGGTTACTGTTAACCTAGATAAAGTCCCCCAGTCTCCAGGGGGACTGTGAGGTGATCTGTCAGTGTAAAAAACATTAACCACCTCTAACTCATAGCTTCCCAACTCCCATTCTCAGGATTCAGAATCCAGCAACTTTTCTGTGTCTCCATCATTTTTAAACAGTTTCACTCCTGGGAGAAGAGCTAAATTGATTCATTTACAGGTTAACCAAACCAATTGATCCTTTTCAAAAAGCTTCAGCTGTTGAAGATTTCAAGAGACATTGCACACCTACTGGATTCCAGACCCTGAGTCCAGAGGCTCAGTGTTCCTAACAAACTTTAATCTAGATTTAATCCAGATTAAAGTAGATGAATTGTTATCTGAATGATGCTGAAATGCATTGGATACAAATGTGGTTGACTTTCAATAAGAGATCTATAACCACTCAATCAAGCTAAGTGCTGTGGAGATAAAAACAGAGCTAAATGACAACATTAAATATAAATTATAAAGACAGAGTAATAGTTCACCTCAAGATTTGTTATTTTTTAAGAAAAAAACATAATGGTACATTCTGAAAAGACAATCTTACACAGACATACTGTATGTATGATGAAAACTGGGCTTTCTTTTTTTAGATTACAGATTTCAGGATAATGTAATCTTTAGGGAAATGGATTGATTGTTTTAGAGCACGACTGTGTGAATTCAAAATAATGGGGGGGGGGGGTGAAACTATTTTAGAGCTGAAGTTCTTTGATTTGCATTGACTGAGAAACCACAACCCAAAGAATCCCATCAGTCAGCTGCAATAAAAGACTGATGACAGCTTTACACAATATGTAAGGATTTGTGTTAAGTCACACAACGACAACAACGAACACTGTTATTTCCCACTTTCAAAAAGAATAGGACTCCACATCGCTAGAACGAGAGATGTGGATGACTAAAACACTTCTCACCCAGAGAAGCGCATGAACACAGATAGCGGTGCAGTGTCTTATTAACTCTATTTTCACTGTGGACCTTCAAGAGTATATGATGGCAGATTCTCATTATTTTCTTGCCTCATGTTTATCTGAATATAACATCACATGTCATGAGGTTTCCTGCATCCCAGTGATAACATATATCAGTCTACAGTGTAGAGGCATGAAGAAAAATGCTCAACTACACAATATGCCTTCTAGAGATTAATGTGCAGAGAAGGACATTGCAGAAGGCATCAACACACAGCAGTGTAAATTATACAGCTTTATATACAGTTTTCCATCGTGTTCATATCACATATCCTCCCCTGAGAACAATCATTCTCATCCACCTCCACATCTCTGTGTGTAGAGTGTACAGTCCTACCAGATGATGCTCAGGAAGCATCCGAATTGGAGGTCATAATGGGGCCAAAGGCCAGTCAATTGATGGGTATCTATTCCCAGTGCAGATTGTTCAAGATTTAAATCACAGATTTACACTTCTCTCAGGAATGCAGCAAAAAACAATAAATTGATATATAGCACTGACCTCCAAACCTTACAATCATAAAGTGACCATGAGGATAAACTGAGTTTCATTTCTGTCAATAAACATAAGACATAAGACGGTATATTTTGTGAAGGTTTACTAGGCACTCAAGTATACAAGTTAATTCATCACGGGCTGCCAACATGACCTATGACCTCTTAATAAGATCCCATTTCCACTGAATCAGTGAAGAGACCCTGCCACCTTTGCACATGTCAAGGACTTCTCATTCCTGGCCAATGAAAAACACATTGAACAGAGAACCAGCCACAGAAATTGCCAACGTCACTTTCTGGAAGCACAGACACAGTGATCCATGCATTACAGGTCACACCTAGGTATAACAATCTTAGCAATCTTAGAGAAGATAGCAAAGAGCACGTCATTTGCAAAACTCACTGGGTCTATAATTGACTCTGCACTTGACTTTTGTTACCGTTTTGCACATTTATATGAAAAATAAAATCAATAGATAGCTCCAGGATGCTAGAGCCATGACGTTTCTATGGCAGGAAAAATGACAGGCAAAAACTCCTACCTACCTCATCCACATTCTCAAAGGCATTTATGATGTCATATGGCAAGCAGGACAGCAGGTCTATGACGAACCAGGTTTTCAAATAGTTCATGCGGATCAGCTTGGGATCCGAAATGACCTCCCCACCGGGCCCCACGAAGGTGGTGTGAAAATTCAGCACAATGTCCACCAGGAAGATAACGTCCACCACGCTATCCAGAACCAGCCAGGCGATATTGTTCTGCTTGGTCTTGAAGGACACATTGTAAGGAACCATGATGGCGGTGTAGAAGGTCAGGATGAGGATCACCCAGTCCCATGTAGTCTTAAAAGCACAATAGTGCAGAATAATGTGGGGCGGCGTCTTCGGCGCTTCCTGCTTGTACTGGGGAAGGATATCCGATCCAAGCTGAAGAACCTGAAATTGTAGACAAGTCAGATAAAGGCTGTGCTCTTGCAAAATCATGACAATAATCATCAAAGGGTAGTTACAGTAGACAGAACAAAAATATGAAACTTTACAGCGTCCCTGAACATTACAACCAAACCATCGCAAGTACATTCTATTTGGATTGAGATTATTACATGTTTTCCTGGGTGGTTAGTTCTGATTTGTGTTTAGGTCTAGCTGATCTGCTGCTTCAATAAACAAATGATTTTATCAATTTTGTTGGGGTACTCTTAGGGACAGGAATAAGAAAAACACCCTGGCACTGTATCATGATTCCCTTTTGCCTGCTCATTTTCCCTCTGGGGTCCCGAGCACACTTCCTTATTCAAGAGAGACACTGGAGCCCCTGTAGTATTTCACTTTAAACCACATTTGCACATGGGGTAAAATTCTCCTACACACTGCAATCAATATTCACAGAACCAGCTTTCACAGAACTCCTGTTTCAGCTGTAAATCACAATTAACTAAAAGAATTCCCGATTCCTCGACAGTGTGACCTTTCTCTGAAGATTTTTTATTATACACATGGGTGCAAAAATCCTTCTACAGCAATGAGAGAATGCAGCAAGAAACAACAGGCGCTAAGATCCTATTAACTGTGGCAGCGCCCTGTAGTCATCCTATCTCATACAGCTCGAGCTCATTTTTTCAAAAACATCAGTCTAATATTCTCTGATGGACAGGAATACTGCTGCTGCAGAGAACTCTTTCTTTTCTAACACAATAGCAATTCAAGGATCTAAAGAATGTGAGAAATTATACAGGGCACCAATTTCTATATATTAAATTATGTTCAATAGTAAAGTCTCGTCGCTATTCAGTGCAAGGCCTTCATATTCAATCAGGCTTTTAACCACAAGAAAAAAATTATAGTGCTTATTTATGCTTTATGTACATCAAACTTCTCTTCACCTTTTTGGACTATTTTCAGTAGCTTCCCCAGACAATCAAATGTTCTTAAATCAAATTTAAGAGTATCAAACTGTGTGACCCTGTTGCAAAACAAGGATTAAACACAGAAAACAGAACAGTAGCTCTCTTCAAATGATCCAAGACAGTTACTCATGTTAAGACATTATCATTATTTTACCTGCACTCCTGCTGAATAAAGATAAAATATTAGAGGACTCTTAATGCATCTCTTTCATAAAATACCTTTTCTAGCTTCACGAATTCAGTTAATGTTTCAAAGTGATATTTTTTTATTTAGATAAGAAAATATCTAGCTGTATGGGAATTAGTCTAAGTAAGCAGGGTTCTTCTGCAAACAATAATGAATTGCTATACTTTGTAATCACAGCATGAAATAAGTTTTAACAAATAAATATCTTTACATGTTTTTATGCCGGGAAATGTAAATTAATTCTGAAGCAAGTACTGTGATTTGCCTTATGATTTAAATTGCCTAAGGTCACCAATATTTTGCAACATATCAGGTACCAGAGCATAGCAGGGTAATTACTGATTTTGAGAAAGATCAGAAGATTAAGCCTAATGGTGCTTAAGCCGGGAGTAATTGAGCACTGAAGGATGCTCAATAGCAAGTGCTGTATCTCTCCAGCAGAAGACTCTGCTGTTCAGACTGAAGAGGGTGAAGCCCTGACATATTGCTTTAATTTGTTTCTCCGTTAAAATGCTAATGGGATTCCAGCACTGACACCCGCAAACAGCCTGAGTCTTTAGCCACTGAGAGCCTGTTATGTGTCAGAGGCTGGAGGGGGAACCAGTGTAGGCAGCAGAGCCTGACAACAGGGCTGGTAGCACAGCTCCCGCACCCCCATGAAATATTAATACCAACCAAGTGGCAGGGTGGCAGGGGTGGGGGCTGCAATTATGAAACGGACAAAACCAGAGGCTGAAGGTTTCATTCAGAGGATGGCGGGATGAAGCTCCATTTGTCTGTGTCTCAACCTGTAAGCCAGCAGCCACTTTCTTCTCACAGCGCTCACGATCATATATGCCTGCAATGTGACCCGGCTGAGCCCGGCTGAGACCCGATCTGCATGGGGCAGTGTGCTCGGTGGGCAAGGGGGAGCACACAGAGATCTGGCTGGGGGTAGTTTTGTCTCTGAAGGATCGTGCTATTAGGCTGCAGGAACAGAGGAGGACAAAGCACAGACATCTGCTGGATGAGAAGATTTTTATATGAACACTTTATGGAATATCAATATTCATCTTATGCCCAGTGGCCAAGAGATATTCGGCGACGTTCTACAACATTTCAAGGGACACAACAATACCTTTATTAAAGGGCTGTGTGAAAACCGCCAGGCATATGTGAGGTTGATTCAATTCCAGTTAAATTCTGGAGTAGATTACACTATGCAGCTATGTCTCATTTTCCTCTGTGCAGTGGTAGACAGGCTATAGTTTTATTAGCAGTGTGGTGATGCTGGCTGAAAGGCTTTTAAAGCAATTCCTTGCAGATTTTGTAAGCGCAGCAGATTTCTAAAATGGAAGGTCTTTTTGTAACATTCTGTAATTTAAAGTAAGCTGGATGTGTGACTGGAAAAAGCAATGCTGGACTGATGTCTTAGTATTAATAACATAAATACTGGAAAAGGCTGTGCAAAGCCAAACCAGGGCTTTGGGACCGTAATTTAGATTATGTTGTTACAAACGATAATGTATAAACAGAAACTGACAATTATTGCTCCAAATACACAGCTGCTTGATGCATAATTTATGCACTGCTTTTTAATTAACAAACAGCCTTTCTGCTGTCATTGCCAGGTTGTCTCTGGCTCAGACTGTCCAGTGAACACTCAACAGTTGAGGATACCAGCCAGGAAACCTAGTGCTGATTATTACTGCCACAGCATTGTTTGCTGAACCTCCAATTACAGTGATATTTTTCTCAATTGCTATTACAGTGACAAACGTGCTACACAAAATACAGTAATACTAACAAATTACACAGTAATACAAATATACTACCTGTAGGACTGTATATCTTAACAGCAAAAGTATCCCGTCATGAATCAGATCAAACATACTTACTGTACAACAAATAAATTGCAACTTATGAATGACAAGCAGTGGTTTCAATGACCTATTATTGATATTTATAAAGAGGGAGAAGTGCTGAGATTCATCTACCATTACACTGCAACTGCAATCGATTAGAGATTACTGTAATTACTAGGCCGAGGTCTGCAATGCAGTGTACTGAGTGCAGTGTCAGGGTGGCAGTGACTACTGCCAGTGAACTATTTGTCAACACAGGGGACTTCTTCGAAATGAACAGTGAAACACGATCAATAGGACACGAGAGGAAACTAGGTGGAAGTGTATCTAAAAGGAACAACAGGGGACAATCCTTTACCCATAGGGCTGTAGGAATACAGAACAAGCTATCCAACCTAATGGTTGATGCCAATGCTTTGGCTTCCTTCAAGAAAAGGTGGACAAGATCATTGAATCAATAGCTGCTAACTACCACCTCAACTGTAACTTTTCTTAGTGTGACCATCGCGGTTCCGCGCGGGCTCGTGCCCTCCGCCACCCGTTCCGGCGCGAACCCGGGTCTCCGGCGTAACGCAACAGGACACCAGCCGCATGAGCTAAAGGAGACCTCCCCCAGCCCCGGCAGCTGAGGTCCCTGCTACGTGCAGTGAGGGCGCTGACGTCACCGTGTCCGAACTAGCTCCGCTACATCATGTTCTCACGCCTGTGCCAGCGCCCCAGACTCACCTCAGCCAGTCGGGAGTGCTTGTGGCCCACCTCGGCCTTGTTCATGGGCGTGAGCTGCTGTAGTACACTGCGGCTGTTCGTCAGCGCTCGCGTCAAACGAGCAAACTTGGTCCATCCTTCAAGAGACAAAGCCATCGTTTCAGCCATCACCTACTGAACCTCTAGGCCATAGAGAGAGAACACGCTAAAAGAGGCAGTTATTAGGCATGTCAGTTCCCGGGATTTAAGATACAAGTCTCGAACCGAGAGGCATGGGATGGTCTAAGGTGAATTTCAGAGATGAGTTTCAGAGTTCACCACAGCAATGTGTCTGGACATAGCATGCTTTCATAAGAAAAAATGTCACACAAAACAATTTGTGAAATAATTTGTCTTACAGTTTAGATAGGGCCTATTTATTTGTTTATGTATTGAAAAATGAAAACAAAACCTTCCCAAAATGTTTGCAAAAATCCTTGATTTTTTAATTCTAAGTAGAGGTGAAAGAGTTCGGCACAAACGGGTGAGAACGCTCCATGAGGACTAGCCCTGAAAAACGGTCTGTTGAAATTCAAAGAAAAAGCTGAAAATGGAAAGGATCTGATCTTAGTCATCAGCAAAGAAAAATGCTGCTTTAAACTCATAAAAGCATTTAACAGGCCAGTGAAATTTTACAGCTTGATGGGAAGCAAGACTTGGAGTTGAACATATTCCACCCAGCAATACAACAAGACGATAGTAAAGGTAGTTGAGACACCCAGTATCACTCTATATACTGTACATACCTCTTATGGCAATTGTGTTCCTGGTGTCTCTGCACATAGAGAGCAGTTCAATTAATTTGTTTTTGATTTCAGAATCATTAAAACATATTATTCAAGTCCACTGTTTTGAAAACAAAAATGACTAGCTCTGTCTCTTTGTCTCTATTTCTAGCCTGTTCCCAATTGGACATAATAGACAGTGTAAAAACTGTTTGTACTAATTCAAGTATTCAAAACCCTCAAACCCACAAAGTCAATTCAGTGGACATTGTTCAGTATCAACAGTGAAACTACAAGGAAGAACATTTGGAACCGTGATCAGGAGGCATGTTTACACAAAGGGATGTGGGAGTATGGAGCAAACTGCCCAGTCATGTCGAAGACTTTCAAGAATCATCTGGATGAAATCCTCAGATCAGGTATCTACAAGAATCTAAACAAGCTAGGTGGACAGAATGGTCTCCTCTCATTTGAAACCGTCCTTGTGTACTTATTTCATTTTACTCTTGAACCAGGAAAAAGGACACTGTAAGTAATGCACTCTTATCTCTCCTGTGCTTTCTATTTCTCTTTCCGCAGATCAAATTTCAGGAAGCAGTGCAGTGTAGCAGTGGGGCTGAAGAGGATTTATTTCATGTCTACCAGAAGGGGCTTAGACAGAACTGATTTGGCCCCCAGGGGGGCAAAACAATGTTTTACAACTTCTGACTGTAAAATACATTATTGCCTGAGTGTGAAGATGGACGAACACCACAAGACAGCTCCTTAATGGCCATGGAACAGCCTCAACAACGAGGAATCCGTGTAGCTTTTTAACAAAAACCAAATGACTAAAAGCAGAAACAAATGTTCAAATACTGTTAAGTTTGAGGTTCTATTACTTAAATATATTATAGATCTCCTAAGGGGGAAGTGGACAAAGATGACACCAAGGGTGTGTTCATCAACAGTTGGACACATCTGGACATACTGTACGCATTACTAATCCACTGTACTCGACCCTGAGGAAGTCTCCTTCTTGTTTGCACTGGGATCAGATTCATTCCAGCTCAGGGCAGATCTCAAGGTAGTGTTTTCAAGGGTGCTTTCTTTGACAGATCCATTATAGCAAGTGCCACCTGCACATCCGGGCTCGGACAGTGAGGAGAGAATAACTGCATTTTACCCTTGCTGATCTTCATGAGCTGTGCATGCATATAATTTATTATCTCTGTCCATAGGCATACCTTAAATTCACAGGGTGGATTCAATTAAGCAAAGGATGTTGGACAGTACGGATACCCCCTGCCCGCTCTGCTGAAATGCAGTTTCGATTAATTGAATGCTGGAATAGACGGTAGGATATGTATTAAAGCCTTTGGAGACAATGTGGTTATGTAAGAGCATAAAATTACTCAGGCGTACTTTTAGATAATAAATTAGGTGGATTGTCACTCCAGTTCTACAGGGAGCGTCTCCTATTGGTTCTGTTTTATAGGAGATATCGTAAATTTCTTTTCATTGTCCAGACAGGGTTGTATCATGAATTTAATCAAGCTGTGTTTTCTGGCCGCTGTGTCTCCCAATCTATTTTGGTTTCATTGTGCTGATGTGTGTGTATGTGTTGGTGGGGAGGATTTCCCTGGATGGCCCATAGGTTACATAACATTTCATTTCACCTACGTCCTAATGAAAATCTTAATGATAGTCTTTGTTCTTCTCCAAAGGTGTGGAGAAAGGACATTGTGTCCTTTCACATGTGGTGCACAATGCAATATATAATGCACTGGCGTAACAATAGGTAGGTATGTGAAATTTACATTTTTGATCAATGCAAAAACTAAATGCAAAAATCTTAAAATAAAACCTCTAATCTAACAGGTTTTAGAAAAAAAATGGATTTTATTGATAGATTCTAATGAATTACAGCATTTAAACTTAGCATTTAAATTTAAATACAGCTTGAATGCACACTATATTTTACTTACAAGTTGTGTCCACTTTGTCATGACCTGGTAATGTGTACAAAAATCTCAGTACCTCCAGCCCTGTCTGTTTGGAAGAGCGTTTAGCCTCTTACGTAACTTTTCTGTGACAAATGGCTCCTCAGATGTAAGATGACAGCACAACAATGTTGTTGAGTGAGCAGTTTCACTGAGGGGCTAAATGATGCACAATCGAAGTTTAGTGGTTCCTCTTACATCCAGTTTAAGGGCTCAGGAAGGTAAACACATCTATCCATCCAAAAACACTGGCTATATGCCATTCACAAAAAGTGCCATTACTGTTTCAAATGCAGCTTCAAAGCTACTGGGCAGTGTGTGACTATGTAACATACAAAATGCTGCACATATAAAATATTTAGAGCGGTTTGTGTGTGTGGTGAGAGGTGGGGTTATTTTAGATTTGGATTTCATTGTGTAAACTTCGGGAAAGCACAAAAAAATGCTCACAAAAATAGCAGGGCCTTTGTAATCACTTTTGATCATAATTCAAAAACATATGGAAAGATATCAAACCATTATTAGAATATTGCGTTCCTTAGGCACTGAAAGGATAAAGTTCTTCATTAAGAGCTTCTGATGATGATTTTAGAGGTACTAGAAACACCCAGGATGAATAAATCCCTGGGCCTCATTGTATCCTACCAGTTGTCCTTAAGGAAGCAACAGATACTGCTCATAACAATTACTGACCAAACTCTTTCACGAGTCAATAGAGACAGGGGTAGTGTATGTTTGGATAGGAGATTTGCTTATGTAGTGCTTATCCTAAAGAAGTATAAGAAAACAGAACTAAGAAATTACAGCCCAATAAGTCATAAGTCTATTACATGAAAAGTTAGGGAAACATGTATCTTACACTAAAGGATGCCCTATATGGATATACAGTATGATCTTAGGGGATAGTCAACATTAACACTTACAGAGTATTCAGCAGAAAAGAGAGAGTACAGATAAGGGCTGAATGCTCTGCAGGGATCTATACAAGTACAAATGCTCTTCCTATTTTACTCTAAATCAATGATCTAGATTCTGGCATAGTGACAAGTGACCGAGTGCTTCATGTAGGTAGTAAACACATGAAACATCTTTCAAAAAACCTCTAGATGATATCCTTGGATCAGTTAGTTACTGATTACCAAATAGTTTAGACTGGCTAACTGCCTTCCACTCGTTTGGAACGTTTCTAATTTTCTTATATTATGATTTCTCACACAAAGTTCAGATTTTAAAAATGAAAAGCCCTAATATCTAAAATAATACAGAGAAAGCCGACAGATCTATAGAAACGAATCTACCTCAATATATAATAGGGTAGGGTATGCCTGTCACTGGTACATCCCTAACAAACATGCAGTATCTTTCAGAAACAGAAGCCCAGCTGCTGCCTGTAGAATGGATTGCACTGTATTAAGAGACACAGAAGATCCACAGAGGTATTCTGCTCCCCTCTAGCCCTTCTAGTAAAACTATTCCAACAGATGCACTCATCAACATATTGTCTTTTTTGCCTAGATACACTGTTGCTGGCTATTTCCACATTAATTCAGGAGCAAAGAGACAACCATTCAGCTGGGTCTGGAGCCCCAATCAACTGGGTTATGCAATTCACAGCTGGACAGCTGCGCCACAGGGTATCCTGAGCTTTGAGCAGAGGGTGTTTACATGCCATACTCTGAGTGCGGGTCTGTCAGGAAGGTACACATGCCAGAAATACGGCTACACATGACCAGGAACACAGACACAAACTTAAAGTGAAAGGCTGACACTGCATACCGTATCTATCAGTTGAATTCTCTTTTAATAAAAACAACTTAATCTATAGGCTATTAATTATTCACCTTTCATGCAATTAATTTTTTTTCTTCAATTTCCTCATTGGTTCCTTTTGTTGGAAAAAAAAATCAATATATGGTATATTCCCATGAGTGTCTCTGCTCAGGATTTATTTATTCAGTAAGTCATTTCTCGGGGTGTGATCAGAATCGGAGCCTACCTTTGGTTGACTCGTCTTCAATCGGTTGCTTGAAAACGGTGATGTCTTTGAAAGTGCACAGAAACAAAACCACCTTGTCATTTTCATTCCTTATGGGTGCTATCTGCATATAGAACCAGACAGGTGTCCCTGTTGGGGGAGAGGGGGTTGAAGAGAGACAGAGGGAACAGTAAGAGGGTGTCAAGGTACATTGATAACATTGTATTTAGTAGGCACACCCACTCCTTTACAGCATGCAATAGCATAGGCTACAGAGGGCTGAAGTACCTCTTCTGCTGCAGTGAATTCAGCCCTAGTCAGCCCAAATTAGACCAGCTGTACCAGGGTTCAAAATACATAACTTAATGTGACGTCTTTGCAAAATATTGCAAAATAAAACCCAGCTTTGCAGTGTGTCCCAAGGGTGCTGGCCCAGAAAAGCATCTGGTGAAAGAGGGCTTGAAGTTTAGGCTCCAAACCACCACATAGTTCTCTTACTTTGACTATACAAGAGCCTGACTCCTACACCCTTATAGCACCTTATATCACTGCCAGCTTCTGTAACTTTGTAAATCTATCTTAGACAGAATACTTAAGTAAAGTAAAGTAATATCTATTGAAATATTACCACTTAATTAAAAGCAAAATTAATTCCTTCTGTGCTTTCTATGGTAATAAACTACTTGAAACTGACAAGTAAGGTACGCTCTTGAAGGGTTACAAAGAACAGTTTAGTTCACATAAAAATTTTAAATCAAACTGAAGCTCATGGAAATAGTTTATGCTGTGCTGTCTGTAATGCAGCACACAAAGGAAAGGATGAAGTTGATTTTATTGCATAAAAGCCTTTAATGTGCAGTAATTGCAGGTGACATGCATTAGAATACTTACTGTTCTTCTTATACAGCAGGATTTCAAAGCAATTGGACTCATAGTTATCAAAGGTCTGCCTGACTTTTTCTATTGTCTTCTTGTCAGTCAGCTCACCATACATAAAACTACAGGAAGAGAGAGAGAAAGCAGGCCACACACCTGTGTTATGCAAACATCACGCTAACCCGTCTTGTCATCAGAAATTCATTCTGCCTGGAGATGACAGAAAACTGTCATATCCAAACACACATGCTGCATTTTTACAAAATAAATGAAGTGGCAAAGGCTAAGCCAATAAAGTAGAAAATGCCCTCATGGAATAAATGATGTTGTTTTTTATTATGTAAAAATATGAACTATGGACCGTATAAAGCTTCTACAGAAGCATCTGAACTGTAGCGAGTGTCATTTTTCATTTGCTGGTTAAATCTCCCCAGCTTAGTCTCAGTTTCCTATACTGAAAATCATGCCAGTCTGATATTCCAAGCAGAGCACATCTGTCATCTAAAATAGACTTACTGGTATCTTTCTATTAATTTTTAATTCCACCATCTGAAAATGCATTCAATCTTTTTATTGAAGAGGGAACAGTTCCAATGTCACATTTAAGCTGGGTCAATATTACGGCTGTGACCTCCTAATTAATTTTGCTATAGAATCTAATGTCCACCCAATTACCCTCATTGTCATGCACAATAAATCTTATCTGGTTATGTGCCTGTTAATAAAACAAAACAAAACAGTTGTTTAAAATAAAACCCACTTTTCCTTTGGCAACAAAAAGCAGAATAAACTTTTGATGCTTCATTTTAGCCTTTGTGCTTGTGCTTTGTATTAATTTTTTTTTTAAATGTGTCGTTGTGACTAAAAAGAGAGGTGACATAATGATCCTAATAAAAAAATAATCAGCAGGTAATTGCTTTTATTTAAGAGCTGATTTTTTTTTTCTGCTCCACAAAAAGAACCCGAGGAACTATTTGACAAGAAGGTTAGTTCAAGGACAAAAACGTAGCCATCTGTGTAGTAACACATTTTGCCCACCTTGCCATTCAGCCCCAGTGAAGATCTAGACGCAGATCAAGTGAGGTGAAGGAAAGTCACCTGAGGGTTCTATTGCTGTACTACACTGACGTTCTTGTACTACACATTGAGTAACATGTACCCTGGGATCTTCCAGCAGATTTAATCTGGGACTGTACTCAGACAAGCCTGCCTTCCAAAAAGACCACTCCTACATCCACACTCATACACACCCATTGGCACATCTATCTTTCCAGGACTGCCCACTGACTGTCATTTGCTTTTTATTTGCTGTTCTGTATTCCACTGAAAGGAAACTCCACAAGAGGTGAAAAAAAAACAGTTTTGGGGCATGCTAAGAAGATGATATTTGACTTTTTACATTTTTACATCATGGGGATGTTCCTGTCTGGTTGTCCTATTCTGTGGGGGACATTGTCGCAGAATTTGTCCCCATAGTGATTGGAATGGATGGTCACACAGACACAAATGCACACATTTGAAATGAAAGGCAGAAAAGCTTTCTGTAATAAAAATATTACTCTGCACTTTGTTGGGAACATTCTTGTGTATGCACAGATTGGGAAACTGAATGTAAAGAATAATAGAGGGAGAGACATCTTAGCCTTGTTTATGGAAAAAGAAATTTTCCTTTTTTTTTTGGATCTCTTGTAGATGTGCTTGCTTCTGCGGGCATAGTTGACCCCAGCTGATGATGGGAAGTACTGTATTTTTTGTGAAGGTGATTATAACTCTGATTTTTTCTTGCCACTCTGGTGAGTGATGACTTCATACCAGCTCAGTCTCCACACTTTCCTGAGTCCTTCCAGCTCTTCCACTCATCTGTGTTATTATTCTGAAACTGCATGTAATAAGACACTCACTCCCAGCCTTTAAGACAGCTCTGTGTACATAGGTGTGGGAGGATTTCCATGAATACAGCCCAAGGAATGAAAAATAAAAATTCCCTTCCCTGTTAAGATACAGTGGAATTTTGTGGTAACATCCCCTGGTGAACTAACAACGGTATTATCATTTACCAATGTCCTCAAAACACTCATTTTTGCATCTCCTTACAAATATCAAAGATGTTCCTTTGCTGTGACACAACCGAGCCAGTGTTGTGTTAGACCTTGTAGGCCTGTTGTGTGAACAGGAAACATTAGTCTTGGACATGTACTGTATAAGTGAAGTATTTCAATACTTCAGCCCTGACCCAAACACCCTGACTCCACACACAGCAGCGGTTCCTACATTGGTGACAAGAGCATGATCTTGATTTTAGACTACCTTTGTTTTTATGTTAGTCCTAGCATTGGTTTTGGGGACATGGTTTGAATGATTTGAACGAGACTGAATATCTGGGCTGGCAGAATTTCTCTCACGCCCTACCTGCAGGTGCTGCTTTTCTGCATGACTTCAGCCCTGTGGTACCCAGACAGTTTGCAGAATCCGTCATTACTATACACTACAGGCCATTCCACAATCTGGGCATTCCCGAGAAGGAAACTGGTTTCTGCAAGATAAAAAAGGAACAAGGCAGACAAGTCAGCGACACAACGACACATCTGGCACTCTTCCCCATCTGGAGTTCCTAACCTCAATCACAAGTCTGCTGTTCTAATTGTGACCCAGGCAGAGGCAACCCTGGGTCCTTTGGGACATTTATCTGTACAGCGCTTTAATTTCCTAATTGACTCTGTCTATGTGAATCACAATTAATTAAGATTAGTTTAAACAAAGACTTGGAAAGGAATGAACAAAAGGCCCAGGATTCCCCACCACACATCTAATTCTAATAATAAAAAGAAGAAGCAGAAGAGGAAATTATAGTTATAGTGTCTTTAGAAGCACTCGTCCCAGGGCCTCTTGGCAGAAGCGTATCTATTCTGTCATTGTGGCTGGAGAACCAAGATTACAAGAACCTAGAATCTTGAAACAACTTGTGTTGTTGATGGACTCAAAAACGAGATGCTACCATAGGCAAAAATGAGAAAAACATGCTATAACATTTTAAAAAAACTGAGATTTAGCACAGATTCAGCTGTCAAGTTCCCACTTGGTTTATTGAATTCAATAAGGTACAAAGGAGATGAATGATTCCAGCACTTTTTCTCAGTGATCCACTCTGGAGAGGACCATGCTGCTGCTGCTCAGGTGTCAACAGCTGGACACAGTCCAAGAGATTGGGGTTATGATGTAAAGAGGCTCATTTTCTGATTGTCTTCCTCTGTCAAAGTTATTAGGTGAACATAAAAAATATCAAATGCGACTAAACATCTCTCCATCAAAATTGAAATTATTAAACGTCCATCAATCCATTGATCTAACGGCCTTGTATTTTTACTGTTTTCAACATTTGCCCTCTAAAAATAACCTGTTAGCAATAATGACATTCCGGCACGCATAAGAGTCAACTGAGGAATACATCTGTAATGATTCCAGCGTAGTGCAGCAGACAATGAGAACTAGAACAGAGCAAGAAACAGTTGTGCGAAGTGGTGGAAGTTATTTTCAGAGCTCTCGGACGATGAGACATTTGTGTTGTCTGGCGTCCACACCTGTGGTGCAGCCAGGAGATAACACACGTGGTTTGAGCACCACGTATCTGAGAGACCCCTGATTATTATTAGCCCATCACAGAGCACAGAACCCTGCTTCGCTGTTACTGCTACGCTCTATTCTACAGTGAAGCTCTAGCCGAAGCAAAGGAAAGCACAGAGAACAATGAGAAATTTTCTAACAGCAAGGCAGAGCAGGGTAAAACCACAGACTAACTTGCAATTCCACAGCAAAGGTTTTAAGGGATAATCTAAACACATAATCCCGCAATGTACTGTATATGGTACTCAACAATGCAATGAAACAAAGATTAATCCATGTGAATTACAAAACACGGATTCTTCACAATGTAACAGTTATAATTATGAAAATATGTTGCTGCAGGGGCCTTTGGAAATTGGAAAGAACTGTGTCAGACAAAGCAGCGCAGCTCTTACACTTGAATAAAAGGGTTGTATAGACCAGCACTGGTGACTGGCGAAGCAGTTGGGTGCTATGGTGTCCTTGGTTTAATATGTTCTACAACAGTTTCCTTGTCTTGTTTAAGACTATTTACAGAATTGTGCCAGTAAGAGTTATATATTTTTTATATTAAAAAAATACAAGACAAAAATATTGCAACCTACAGATGTCCTCTCAATATGTCCTGTCAAGTCCACTCAATATTTTAACTCAATTACAGTACCTATAGCTACTACTACACAGTTCAGTTGATTTGTCATATGCACACAAGTGCAATGGAATGCTTATTTACATGTATGCTCCGATACACAGACATTAAGGAATCACCAAAATATAAACACAGAAGAGCAGCAGCAACAACAAGTTAAAGAACATAAAACTTTAAAAAGCAAGTCAGACAAGAAGTGTGAGAAGAGAAAAAAACATCAGTGTGAGTAGTAATGTAGGTGTAGTAATGTACTGTTGTACATGTAGAGCTTAGTCACTGGCTGTGGCAGAGTTCAGTAATATGACAACTTGCGGGAAGAAACTCTGAATCTGGATGTTCGTGTCTTTATGCTCCTATAACACTTTCACCTCTATTCCTTTAAAACACAGCTAACATACAATTAACAGGAAAAGAGGCAGGAATGTCAAAATCAATTGTGCTCAACATACAAACACTGGAAACAAACAACCACGTTTGTCATCACCAGATCCCTCCAGTAATCGGATGTCACCATCTCCACAATAGGAACAACATGTACAGATAATCCTGCAGGACACATCCGAGATTCCAGGTGAATTCCTCAGCCTCATCCTGACTTGCAATGCAAAAAGCAAGAGGCATTCTTTCTGCTTCACATGATAACCATAGCTATTATTTGCAGTGCAAAAATTTTAACAAGTTGTACAACAAGAAAGGTCTGACTAAATGACTTATTCTCCCCAGCACTGCAGCCAACTCACTCAACCTGGATTAATACTGCAGTTCCTGGACTGCATGGACACACTCAATCTGGTTTAATACAGCAGTTCTTGGACTGCATGGACACACTCAATCTGGTTTAATACAGCAGTTCTTGGACTGCATGGACACATTCAATCTGGTTTAATACTGCAGTTCCTGGACTGCATGGACACACTCAATCTGGTTTAATACTGCAATTCCTCTCAATCCTGCACATGCCAGGGGTTGCCTGGTCAGCTCAAGCTAACCCTGCCTTCGGCAGCCCTTGACCACTTGTGCACCATCACTTGAATGATCCTGTCACAGTCAGCTCATACAGTACCATGACCAAGTCATGGGTTCAAGAGGCAGCTTCTGGACTATAAGGCTTATTATCCTTCACTGTTCAAGCTACATTATTTTGAGAAACATTTCCATTCTACTCATATGAAATTGTGATTTTAATAATCCATTACATCATTTCATTTAGCTCCTTCATAGAAACAACGACATAAATAACTTCAAGAAAAAACTTAAGACGTTGTATTATAAACCCTAAGAAATTTCAGTGTATTGTGCATACACTAATCCCGAGAAAATCACTCTACATTGTAAAACCTGATTAGAGGAGATTACCAGACAATTACACAACTGTGTGAAAACAAATACTCATCTGTAATGCCATAAGACAAACGTGCATCACCCCCTCCGAAATCATTCATTCTTGTTTGAGAATTACTAATAAGCTCACTGGTATCCTGAAAAATAATTGGTTGAGAGATTCTGTAAATATCATATGGTCGTTGAAAAACATGGAAAAAACAGCTACAGTACGTCGCTGCCATTCAACTTTGCAAAGGAATTAAAAGTAGAGGGTTTTGCAGACAGCTGCCTTGTCCCAGGTATCCAGTTAATCCCGAGCACATCTGTGGGTCAGGCTTTTGATAAGTTATCAGAGTGTTAAGGAGTATTACAGCATGTGGTATTTCGACATCCCAGACTTAAGTCAGATATACATGACTGGAGAAATGCAAAGCACGTGAAAAGAGAACTGCTTTTCATGCATGTCTATGTATTTCTATGGACCATCCCATCGAAACATAGAGGAAATTATGGCATTTGCTTGCTTCCCAATCCCCATGGGACAGCACAGGGACCCACTCCTGCAGCAGGTGGCAATAAAAAAAAAAACTAATGTGAGAAGTAAATCAGTTTTTTTTTACAGCACGAATTTCAAGAACTTGGAATAAAAAGGCTTTGCCTGGCCGAGACATGCATAATTCCCAGTGAGAGTCTCTATCCCTAGGCTGGATAAGAACACTGAAATGCCAACCCTGATAATCTATGCGACAGACACACAGGAAAGGGTTTTTTTGTGCTGCATAAAAGCTGCCTTTCACAACTGCTGGTCCTGTGGGCAGGATTATTAAGCACCAGTTGCATTCTTTTCTGCTATTCCATGCCTTTGCAGTGCACCACAAATTATGTTATTATGTGAATTCAATAGCCTTTCTGTAAATGTAAATCCAGATACACTGGGATATACAGTAGGAAAGTACATATTGTAAGTAACTGCAGTTAGCCATTTCCTTATTTTTAACATACAGACTCCTGGATTAGACTTTAGATGATGGTGTCATCAATCATGTAGAGCCGTTTCAAGGAAAACAGTAGAAGTATTGGCTTTTGTAGATATGCTAAAAAAAGAATATTATTCTTTAATATTCTCATTATTCATAGCTGCCATTTAATCTTTAAATAAACTGCTGATTCGGTTCCAGAAATCCTTGCCTTGATTTATAATCCTGCTGTGATTAAAATGTGCCAAATTAATTTTAAAACATTTTTTGATTAATACTAAAATACATGATTGAAGTCGACAAATGAAAAAGATTGAGAGACCGGCATATCTTTAAAAGCAGGGAAAGATTCCATAAAATACATGGAGTATAGTTTGGTTTGCTGGTGTTTTCTCTAACTGAGAACATAGAGCAACTATATCTTAAAAACAGGATTTTCCATTGAGTCCATGCTGCCAGTGAGAGAGCAGGAGCAGATATCTTTTGTCTGTCTCTGGAGAAGTTACCTGTATATTGGAACGGTTCTTGAGATGAAGAAGAAAAATATCCCTCTGTTTTCTAAATGTGTGCTGGACTCATTAAAGAGGTTGTTACAATGAGGTCGGAGCAAAAAGGTTGTGGTATAATAAAATAGAGACATCCTCAAGGGGCCAGCAATCCTGTGACAGTGCTCAGAAATCAAGCGTTTATGCATGACAGCACAGTGCTAGCAGTCTCCAGCAATAAGACAACAATTAGGAACTTCTTTTCAACACCTTGGTGCCACCACAGGCAATAATTCCAGTGACACTGGAGCTACTGGAGCTAGTATACAATACCTACGGTTTCTGCTCATTATTTTCGTTTGATGTCCACTTTTTATTTTGTGCGGAGGACTGATCTCCTGATTTCAGGACAGAGTGGCAGTGATCGTTTTTGGAGCGCAAATAATGCTGATAAAATAGATCTTGAGAAAAGAGGACTATTACTCTGAGACAGAACTAAATGATGGCCCTTTGAAACCCTTGCTGCTTTCTCCTAATCCGGGACAGGGTTCCAAGTGGCTTGTTCTGTTGCAATATTAAAACTTAACACTCAATGCAAGACAAGACACTGTACATTTAGGTTTTGGCCAAGGATAAGGCTTCACACCTTGCCCTTTATTCTCAATAGATTTCAGTGCAACGCATCAGGTACTGTATCAAACACAACACTAGCTAGAGTCGCTTCTTTCCCATCATCAGCATCAGCTCTAAACAGTGTAGCACTGTTCCACAAGCTGCTGCAATGGCCTGAGATCAAACACACAGCCCATGCATTCACAGTTTTGGATTAACTGTATAGGAAACAGATGCTGCAAATTAACACCTTGTGAAGTCAATTCAAAGCGCAGCTGGTGATCTGTTTTAATAGTTAATTTCAGCACAATAATGGAGCCCTGACAGTGCTAAAGAGAGAGGGGGAAGGAATGTGTGTCACTATAGGCAGAGGAGGAGTTTATTACAGAAGGCTGCAAGTCCTGCAAGGAGTAAATCCACTCTGCAACTGACTGACAGAGCGCTTCTTTATTTATTGACACAGGCACGGCATGGTGACTGGCATCAGAATGATTCCTAATTGATTATAATCAATTACAATATCTGAAATACCCAAGTATTGGAATGCAAGTTTAGCAACACAACGTTAGAGTTGAATGTTCCAGCACATACAAAGTGGCAGAGGAAAAAAAGTGATTTTCCTTTTGGATCAGCAAATTATCGCTTTCAAAACTGACGTTGTACTTTAATGTTCATGTAAATTGTTTCCATGCTTTGATGTTCTTGTATTCTAATGATTTAATTGAGTTGATTTGTAATGCATTCTTCTGAAATCCAGCGTCACAAAGAAAATTTACATTATTTAGTATCAATTAAATTATTCATAGTTGGAAATTTGTAGCTGCTAACATTTTCTGACAACTTGTTTTATTTTGAACCACTAAAACAGAGAATAATGGATTTAACACTTTGAGACAAACTTCGTCATACATAAAAAATTACGGATGCAAGCAAAGGTAAAGATGGGATTTCGTAATTTGTTCATTTGGTTTTTTAATACACTATAGGACAGACTGTTTTTTGTTGCGTAATTCACAGGCCCATTTAACATGCTGTGAATTGCTTGCAGTAATCTCAGACTATTACATAACTGAGGATGTTAACGCAGTTTCAACCATGAAGAGGAAAAGACAAGTCAAGCAAAAACATATTGTCTGCAATTTTCTGCGCTGAACAGGAATGGTTATAAAATATGGCTTGTACATGCTCTGTAATTGTAATACTGACCACTGGAAAAAACTCCTACTATAAGACCACATACTGCAAAATGCACTCCATTGGAACTTCATCTGGTTTGTACAACTTGATCTCTCTCCATTAAATTAGCCCAAACTTTAGTTAGGTGTGTGAGTGGTGGTGAAGTGCTGATATACTGTATGTATATAGATTCGTTTTTTCATTTTTATTTTGCCAATTAGCAGCCCTTCAGTGGAAAAAAAATAAATCTTGCTACAATCTGTCTCATAAGCATAACCACTGAATGGGTTAGGAAAAGAAATCAATTATATATTTTAGTCATTTTTTATCTTTTGTATGTTTCATTTACTGTTGTTCTGGGGTTAGCTTGATTTTTGGGAAGGAGGAAGGGATTTCTTTGCCTTATTCCCAGGGAGTACTGTGATCCTCTAAAGCAGCCCAGGAATGCGGTTTTGATTAGAGATGGGTGAATTCAGGTCTGGACCAGAGGCTCTGTAACACTGAGAAACAGATTCCATATTCCAAGAAGGATGAGAAAACAGTGTAAAAGATGCAAAGGAGAATCAAAAAGATGTAGATAAATTTGAAGACTGGGCAAGCACCTGACATATTATATTTAATATACAATGCAGAGGGTTACAGGCAGGTTGAGAAAACAAACTATAAAGCCAGCCATCAAAAAGACTGAGGTGTTATTACAGACACGTTTATTTTTCATCTTCTTGACAATGTGGGGGACCAATACAACAGACAAACAGTTGTAGAAGAATGTGAACATTTGACTTTGACTGTTTCTTTGAAGACAAAGCGCCTGGGTTTTCCTCTAACATGACTTTCCATTTCCTGCACTTCACAGTATCCAATCCTCCTTTGTTTGGAAAGAGGAGCTCACTGGTAGTCTTCGAGTCCCCTTGGGTTTTCTCAACAAAGGTTCAGCCTAATTGAGGGGTTCTCTATTCCTTTTTCCCTGTCTTCCCAGTTAAACAACAGGCTTTCTTATCCTTCCCCTTGGTGTGGAAGGGAACAGGGCCTGTGTGTGAATGAGCCCAGTTGCCGGCTGAATGTGTTGCTGCTTTAGATGAAAAGGCTGCTGCTCTCTAAGCCCCTGGTCCATGGAAGTGATCTCAACGTGGGTATAAATGGGTCACGCCTGACTGTGTGAGGACTTACTGGTGTAAACAGCAGCCTACTGGGAAAATGTATATTTTTTAAACAATAACAGCACTAAAGACTCTGTGGGGTCCAATTCTGTCCTGCAATGTACATTGCACTTGGATCGCATTCAGGCACGAATTTGCACCTTCACAGGTTTGAGGATCACTGCACTTAGCCAAACAGTAGAGAAGGTTTTGTGTACTAGAAAGCTTCACGGTGTTCTGACTGTTCGAGCTGTCGAGGTCATGAAGGTCGCCCTCCCATCATGATGATACAATGTGTCTTTCTAATCGCCTAACATTTGTTAAAGCACAATGAGCCAAGGTAATACAGTCCAATGCGTTTTCAGACTTTAATAAACAAACATCAACAGGATGTAATTGCTTGCTCTTCTGTAGTAAAATGTTTTATGCTGTAAAATTATTTACATATACACCCATTAAGGAGCTCTAGTCAATGTCAGGCACGGCCACAGGGACAGACACATGACCACTGTGCCTGAAACTCTCAGAGTAGTTAGTGAAGAGACAGGAAGTTAAGACTCAATTTATTGTTTCACAGACCTTAACCTCCCCTGATATGACTTCTGCATAGGGCTATGAGTAACCAAGGCAACTTAAAGAACTCAATACAAGCAATATAAAAGCATTACAGTGTAATTTAAGAAGTAAAACAAATACCAAAATCTAAAGAATATGATGAAGTTATATTTCTTTTATATTATTTTTTTAAAGTTTTGGAGATTACACTTGGGAGATTATTGTGTTGGTAAGAAAAATATATTTTTTTCTCCAAAGCATTAACCAAAGTATACTGTATGACCTCACACATTCACAATATAACTGGTTATACGTGATGACAATTCCCACACTACTGCACTGCAGGGGCTAGCAGGGTTAAGGGAAATAACAGTGAGCATTTTCACCAGGACTGGGGTCAAAGCTCATCGTATTTTTTGAGCATGGTATTCATCTCACCTGTCAGCAGTGATCAAAAATGCCATTTCATGGTAGGCAGGGAGATGTCAACAGCTCCTAAATTAGTTATGGAAGGAAGGCTAGAAGCTGAGATTGGAGTAAGGAGTCCAGCCAACTGGAGCAACTTACACAGCCTGTTACTGTTGTGTGAAAAATAGTGCCAGTGAACAGACTGTATGTCCAGGTTTGGTCATTAACATAGGCCAAGGACTACAGGAAATGAACTGCTGGAACTGTAATTTGAGATTTTAGTTAGAAACCATCATTTCATCTTGAATTAGTTAATTGAATGTCTACAGCTCCTTTCATCTCTAAGGACCCAAAGGAGTTTACACAGTTGTAATGACCCGCTTCATCCACCTCAGAAATGCAGTCCCACCCTAGGTGACATGTGGCAGATGTTCACCACACAGCTGATCAAGTGGAGCAGTTGGAAATTGCTTCAGCAGTTGGCTTAAGAGGGAAGTTTAGGGAGGCCAAAGAGGAATTTAGCTAGGATACTGGAGTACACCCCTTTCTCTTACAAATATTCGATCTTTTTGACCATTAAAGAACTTCAGTCTACCCTTTCATCTCAAGCAAGACCTTCTACACCACTGGTCCCCAGTTACCATACTGGGACACTGGATTTGAAATTGTGGTCCAGAGGGCAGAGCATGACCTACTGATCCACCAACACCACTTACAGCAGCAACCTGGTTCTCCTTGGGCACCCTCCTAGCCCAGTACTGACCAGTCATGTAAAACTGATTTTGTTTTCTTTATCTTTCAGGAACTTTGGATTAAGAAAGGCTCAGCTTCAGAAATAGTTGTAACAGTCGCCAAACTAAAACACAGTAATGACAAATCATGGAAAAATTAAATTCCTGTTCCACACTTGAAATCATCACTACAATCGTTAACATCTCTGTCATGAACTGCTTTTTTCCGGTAGCGCTTCAATGCAATCTTCTGCAGTGCTAATGCATTTTTTAAATTGATCTTTTTTATGTTTTTAAACGAGCAAATAATATGGCGGAACCAGCTTCTTTGAGAGCTTTTTAATATCTATCAGAATCACAGGGGTAGAAGCCCAACAATGTCTGTAATCCTCTTTGTCTTGGCCAGGAGCAGTACTGAACATCTTTGTCTTGGCCAGGAGCAGTACTGAACATCTGGCCATCTGGCCATGTTTCAGTCATGCTCTGTTGCGCATTGATGTTGCAGTGTCAGCCTTTTATACCACTTGTGTGGCACCATCTGCACCATCTAGTACAGAGCCCACCTGCAAACCCAGTACCTACGATCCACTAACTGAAGCCGTTACATCACAAGAACAGGTACAAGCAAAGGGGAGTCCAATCAGCCCGTCCAGCTCATGTGAGTTAGTTAGTAGTTAATCGATCCGAGGTTCTAAGTCACATTCCCAGCTGATGAATACAAAGCCATGGGCCTGTGCTGTGAGTTTCCAACAAGCACTCATCAGGCTCTGTGTCTGAACAGGTCACCGCCTTGTTCACAGGACTTCAAAGCCAATCACAGGCACACATGATAGTTGGGATGTATACTTGTAAGGAGGTCCATTAATTAATTCATTCATCATCCATTCATTTCCTAACTGCTTTATCCAGTACAGGGTCACTGGGGAGCTGGAGCCTAACCCAGCAAGCAAGGGACACAGGGCAGAATACAGGACTGCCAGTGAATCACTGATACCCCAATACATTTCTTAAATGCAGGGGGCCCTCATTAGCTTACACAACATTTTTTTCCAAATGAGAATGAAACACTGGCCAAGTGATTGTAGATTGCAGACCTGCGAAGCTACTTTCCATAATGGCTGTTCCCTGAGACAGCAGCCTGGAGAGCAGACTGATTTTCTGTGGGGATATTTTGTACTCCTGAGTCGCAGACCTTTTTTAAACTTCCATTAAGACGTCAGGAAATACGCTTCTTTAAAAAAAAATGGGGTGAAAACCGCCGCATCACTGTATTAAATTGTTTTTCTGGGATGAATGGGTTCAAATATTTGAGTCTGAAAAGTATTTTGAAAAGGGGAAAAAACGTTGTCTTTGTATTGTACATAAAAACACCAAGCCTCGTAGCACCCAACCCCCCCCCCCCCAGCCTGACAATTTCATAACAGAAAGCCAGGTAATGGAAACTGCAGCTGCTCCTGGAGGAGTCTAGGTCACGGGCAGCTTTGGGACCGAAACTCGAAAACTCTGCAAGCTTGTCGAGCGCGCCGGCCCGTGGCTGTTTCGAGCCGTTTTCCAGATAACAAGAAACTAAACAATATGTTTCTATATTAGTAAAAAGACCGAATGTATATACCAGCATTGGAGTATTATAGGAATGATAATAATGTTGTATTAAGAGTCCTAGAGGCTCAGCAAAAAATAAAAACGTGATGTTTGCCCATTGTGTGTGCTTATTATATTATCTAAGGCGGCTGGAAGGTAATTCTCGTGTTCTCACGCGCTTGTCAAAATGTATCAGAAGACTTTTTCTCTAAGCATGCATCTACTGTACTTTAAACTGCACAGAGCTTCTCTGGATCGGAAAAGGGTTTTGACGCCCAAACTGCGCGCTTGCAGAATGCTGCAGCAACCGATGGAAATGGCCTGACGCCTGTTGGGGAGCTAGCTGGAATCTCAAACAATCTAGCAACCTCCCACGAAAAAAGGGCAAATCCATAATTGTGTTAGCCGTGATCTCTAGAAATTGATGAGGTTTCCATGAATGTCTGAACATATGGCTGTCGAGGAGGAGCCAACAAAACACTTTATTGTTTATTGTTTATTAAGACAGTGACCAATGCGCGGTGGCTGGGGTTGATGTACAGCTAAAGTAGCCTGCAGGGTAAAGCACATGGGTCTAAAATACAAAACCACCTATCAAACCTACGATAGCGCGGCCCTGGAAAAAGGAATCAGATGAGCTCCTGTCTGTCTCCATCAGGCGAGAGTGGGTGAAGTTCTATAAATAACGGGGACCCGCGCGCGCGCCTTGTTCCTTTGAACTGGAGAGGAGAGAGTAATTGCCGCGCGCTCTTCCGTCCTTCTCTCCATCACTAGAAGCGGGGCACGAGGTGTCGAAACGGTGGTCCAAATCTCTATCAAATCTGACCTCTAGCGGTTAACCAGTTGCATAGAGACTGTTTTTTTTATTATTGCTGAATTGTCTTTCCCGTCTTCAGCAGGTAGGCTACAGCTCTGTCCGCCTATTAAAATAAACCAGCTGATTGCCGAAGGAATGACCCCCGCCCGCTCACTCATCTCTTGCAGTCTCCTTGTATCTTTCAGAAATGCATAGGATACTTTTGACGGGAGTAACATTTTAACGCGCTTAAAACACCCAGTGATGACTAATAACTGGAGAGTTAAGTGTCCTTCTGTCTCGGGGAAGCAATACTACCTTTACTTTCTCACCACTAAAACGAGAATCGCATAAGGTACACCAGTAAAAAAACACATTGAATAATTCAGTTACATACACCTAGCAAACTTTGCAGTATCCTACATTATTCCCCCGTGGAATTTACAATATATCAGGTATGCAAAGATCCTTGTGTTTCGCAGAGGTCAAAATCACAATCTACTTTGAAGTGTTTTCTAAATTTGAATAACGTCTCCATGCATGACACGACTGGGTGGAACTTGAGCATTTTGTTTCCCGTTCACCTACATAGATCACCTACATTTACGCAGCACCAACCGCAAATCGGCTCATTGCACACGTTCTGACCCCATTTGAGTCAACAACTACTGTACCTGCCGTCGGAATACGACTTCTAGTAGTCTAGTAGGGTTTCGTAATGTGCTTGTCATTTTAAAGATCTTTAATTTGGAATCCGCGGGGGAAATGCTTTTGAAACGATTAAATTAAAAGAGCTTGGTATATGTCTTAGAAGTGCTTTTAAATACAATGAAAATGTTGAAGCCACTTTTCGGCGTGTTAAACTCGGCATTTAAAAATCTTTACCTTCTGTTCTGAAGCTGAACAAACCACAGTGTTTAAATAAACAATCATGTGCACAGGGTCCTGATAAACTCTTGTATAATGTAATCTCTAAAATTTAATCTGGCACCGGGAGGCTGCGAGCATAACCGGCCGTGTATAGTGGTTTATGCTTCTAAATAACACACAGACAATACATACAGAACACAGAGGAAAATCCGACATTTATATCCGAAAATAATGTTATTTGAATTATTAAGAAAACTTTTGTAATCTCCGGTTTTTTTAAAAAACAAAACTGCCGTCAGTTTGAACACTGACTTTTCCACCAATGGTCAGTTAACGTCTTCAGAATTCCAGAAAAGGTATCTCAAAGGAAATCTCTCACGTCTTCTTCATTTTAAATGGCCAAACCGTGGAAAGCATGTGAAATCCCCTTTAAGCCTACTGTCTCAGTGGTGGCCCACATAAAGACAGAAATTACAGGCATGAGCTAAGAGAATGCGACTTCAGGGTTTGTCCTCGGCTGTAACCCAGTTCATCTGCTCTAAATTAGAAAAACAAATTCGTTTGAGTGGGTGCTTGCAGTTTTTTTTTCCAGTATTTCTGAGGGGACCTTTTAAATTGTAATTGACTTCAAACAACCCTGACACGGGCAATATTATATAAAACCATGAACAACTCCAACAAGCCCAACGTCAATACGCGATATAATCCTACGTTTTGAGAAGTCAAATGATGAGTGAACTCTTTGCGCAAACGCTGGGCAGCAGCCAGGTTTGCAGAATGAGTTTCAGGCGTTCCCGTTTCGTGTTGGAGCACAATACAGTACGCACTAACTGATCTGTGGAGTTCTACAGAAGGAGGAAAAAACACACATAATTCTGCTTTTGTTTGGCTTATGCCCACTTGATGAAAGTTTTCCGTGTGTGGAAGTGGAAAGGGAGTAGTGTTAGAGGGTGACGTCGAGCTTTCTGCCACAGAAACGTGATATCACCGGTGAGAAGAGTGCTTGTGCTGCTGTTTTTTTTTGCGGTGTCTTCCCCGGGAAGATCGCAAGCCGGAGAAGGCTGTAGTAATTCCCATTGCATTCACTTGTGACAGACCGTCGGCTTTACCCAGGAGTATTCTCAACTGGTAATATAGATAATGTGCTTCTCATCTTGTAAAGCGAAATTAATAGCAGATCTGAGACTCGCACCGTGTTTATGCAGTAGTGCGGAATCGATGGCGAAATGATCAAGAAAATATGTGAACATCATAAGCGACTTCGAACAAATCTCCGAAAGGTGGGTTAAAACAACACGAACCCCAAACCTCCAGTTCCTTTTGATTTGAGCAGAATTTTGATAATAGCAGACGGACATTTGTACGTCTTTCATCCATCACCAGCGCAAGTCTTCGTCTTACTGAGAAAGGTGACGTGTTACGTCAAAAAGAGTGCACATATTTTAAATAAAGTATGCGTTTTCATTACAGGTAGAATTCGTTTTAAGGTGTATCGGTCTCAGGAAAGAAACGTGTTCGCTTCAGAAATAAAAAGCCTGAACCTGGTAAATGGAAAATATCACAACAAGTGGGATGAGCCACAGATGAAGACAGTTTGTTGGGAGGGGGGGGGGTATAAATTTATCAAGAATGCCTTTTAAGTAAATATGTTACGCTAAGAAGTTCGACCACAGGTTTATCTCCAGCTTCCTGGTTTTTAGCACAACACCGCATTGGACCTGCCACAACACCTGCTGTCTGGGTAGACTGGAACAAATGGCGCAGGGAAATCAGCAACTAATAAGTACCAAGTAAAATATCTGACATATATCCTAGATACTGTACATCGGACCTTCAATTTTCGTGAGCAGCATGACCTACATAAAACCGCAGAAACAGTTCAAGGCGGCTGACTGCCCCTCCGGAAAGAGCCTGGGGTCTGGCTAGAGTAAGCGCAGATCCAATGTACCCCTCGTGTTGTCCTACTTCTTTGTCAGAGGGCTAGGAGCTCTTGGTATAAATCCCGTACACTGTACACAATGCAGAAGATGGGCTGTGAACTTTGTTAACGCGCAGCGAAGTCCAAACACCGTGAGCAAGAGCGGCGCTGAATTCCCAGTATCGCTCATGAACGCATCCGTTACAATCACAGACTTCCCCCCCGATCGATTCAGCCCGGCCTTTGACTAAACAACAGTCTACCACAAATACAAAATCCACAACACCCCCAAGTTTTTAAGCCGTTGTGTAAAGACAGGAGGGGAGGAATCCTTACCACTTGAGCGCCTGACAATATTTTCCAAAAAAGTGTTCTGCGGTGCCACCAGCCCTCTCTTTCCCCCGGGCATCCTGCGGTCGGGCAGCGTCGGGCAGGGTCGCAGGCTGTGCTGAAGCTGGCGGTGGTAGTGGAACAGTCGGGGTAGGTATCTGTCGGTGGGATGAAGTAGCTCATGGTAACGCGCTGCGCCGTGGCTGGTCGAGGCTCTCTGACAGTGCCACTGGCGCTCGCAGCTCTGTAAACTGCGGGCTCCCCGGCTGGGCGCGCCTGCGCACTCCCACTCCAGCGCTCCAGCCTGGAGGCGCTGGATTCTCCGGTGGCAGTAGAGGTGCCGTGGAAATAGGGGTGCGCAGCTAGCGCCTTGATATTTATGGGGGAACTGTCGCTTTCAGGCGAGGCAGAGAAAAATTGAAGAAAAGACCAAGAGTGCTTCACTGTTGTTCAAAGGTTTCTGAAATACATGTGTATGCGTTTCCTTTTTTGTTGGTACCCGAGCGTTACATGGGTAGCTGTGTTTCCCATGAGAAGCGCTGATTAAGACTGAAACTGCAATTAGGGAGAGTTCTATGGCAACAACGGACCTGTGGGGGTTACAGACAGGAGGAGCCGGTCCTAATCTATGAACATTTAGGATCGAGGCTGGCTGTTAATCTACTGCAACGCTTGATTTCCTTCTTAATTACTTCAACATCTGAAGCAAACACTAAAACCAGGCTGTCGACACTTAAGAAATCTGACTACAAAAAAATTGGACATAAAAATTAAGAATTCCTTAGGGAACCTGATCGTGGGAAAACACAGGTATGTGAAATTAAAATTACGTCTGGTATAATGGTGTGTGTCTCATAGGAGCCGGGAGCAGCTCCGCCAGTCTCCCTGACTGACTGGGTCTTCGCACCGGTCTCGCCTCTCTGGGATTTATTTATATCTGGAACATCAGCTCCATCATTTCTGGAAAATCGTTGATATGTCCGATCAAGCACATTGGTAAGTGTGGCGAACACGCGGACTTCTGACTGACTCAGACCTCCGTCCCTCGCTATTACTCACTTGACGGACTTTTTTTCCGTTCTTGTCTGCAGGAGACGACGCTTGTCTGTGAAAGAACAGGCTTACCGAAATTGTAAATACCAGGAGTTGTAGCCTAAATGTAAGCTTACACGCGTGAGGAGGACATGGGATTTTTGGGAAGGGCGTCTTTCTCTCAGAATTCCACCTGTGGGCAGTCACGTGAAATCAATCACACTTTGCAAAAAAAAAACCCCACCACCCTCAGTCGTGGCGCTCAGCATGTTGTCATATGAGTAAGAGCCAATCCGGTTCTTGGTTCAATCAGGAGTCTGGAGTCAGCCTTAAGATCAGATGTTTCTCAATACTGTAAGGGGTAAGCTTTACAAACATGTAGTAACCCTTGAATTGGATCATACGTTTATTAGTTTAAGAGTGCTGTAGGGACGGTGGCGCGGGAGTTAGCATTGCTGCCTCACAGCGCCGGGGCCCCGGGTTCAATGCCTGGGATGCTGTCCGTGGGGAGTTCGCATGTTCTTCCATATTGACATGGGTTTTTGCCGTGGGAAAATTGGCCCTGCTGCGACTGTTTGTCCGTGTTGACCCTCCGATGGACTGGTGTCCCACCCTGGATGTATCCCTCCTTGTGCGCCCTGCTTGCCGGGATAGGCTCGGGTGCCCACCGTGACCACGTGCCAGCCCTGGTCCTGCTGACCCACGTGCCTGCTGTGTTTCATTCTATCCCACCGTCACGAGGTAATCGACGCCTTGATGGATCTGAGAAGTTGCTCCAATTGAATATTTGCATTTTGTTTCCAGTCACTAGTTGTTATTGAGTCAAATGAGGGGTCAGATTGTGTATCTGAGGGCTCGCCTGGAACAAGAACCAACAGGTGTGTGTGGGTCTGCACGACCAGGACTGGGAAGCCCTGCTGTACTGGATAAAAGGGTTAGGAAAGGGGTGGATGGAGTGCTGCGAATTAATCAGATAACAACTTAGTACAAGTGCGCGATTCATTCAAATGTTACTATTTAAAAAACAAAGAAATGAAACTTGATATGTTGGCATATGTGTTTGTATAGTCCAGATATTTACAGTGAGGAAAGGTACACATTACTGGGATTTGTTTTACCATTGTTGGGTTGAAGTGATCAAGACTGCCCCCCCTCCCCCGAAATTCAACAAGTAGTGATTTAGACATCTGTTTAATGGTCCTATACGACCCCAGAGGTAGATGCACGAAACTTCACAATTCCACATTCAAGTCACTATATTTCGCAGTCCCGAAAGGACTGGATTTGCATTAGGAGATCAATTGGTTAACAGTGCTTAATTAAGAGCAGCTGTGGCTAATTAAGCTTTGTCAGTGGCAGGTGTGAATTAAACAGCTATGCAACAATTATCTTATCTTCCCTATTGTTTTCTGATAACCTCAGCAAATAACATTAGTGGGTCGAAATAATCGCTGGTAAACACTGGCTCGTGTTGTTCGGTGGGAGGTTTAGAGGAAGGTGATCTGAGAGTTTGTATTACCTTTTTTGTTCTTATACAAAGTGTTTTTACTTAAGTTGTACTTTCATTACGAAATCAAATATTTTCATTATATTAAACAACAGATTTCCTGTGTGTGGGTGGGTCTGCTCTGATTTTTCTCCACGTGTTAATCTTTGCACAATTTGCTGTAAAGTCTGTTCGACGACAAGAATAATTCCGCTGTATATCACTAAACGAACTTTTGCTGGTTTTCAAGCAAAAAAAATAGCTTTGCTGCTGCTGTAAGATCTCCAAACGACAGTACTGCTTATGACTTCCAGCAGCTGCCCCGTTACGCTGATAAACCAGCTGATATTAAAGACAGCTCTCCACACACCCTCCAAATCAGAGGAACTACAGCTGCATGTACAAAACTATTTTTGAGCTTGTGTTTTGTTTTTAGTGCACATTGAAATTTCTTTGGTGCACCGTGCTCATGAAACTAGTGTCAGGACAAGGTGAATTGCAGTCTGCTTCCCCTCCAGTTCCGTACATTATATTATTTTATAAAAGGTCCGTTTTCTTAGTGTTGAACTGAACCTGCTGTGCTATTCGTAGCTGTAGGTAGTAAGTAAATGATGTGCTAATGATGTGATAAAAGTGCGAAACATGTTTGAAAGACCTATTTGAACGAAAAGGTGAAGTCTCTTTTTTTTCCCCCTCACACAAAAACAGCAGCAGCTTTTTTTCCCTCCTCTTTCAGTTTAACGCTCCGCGAAAGGCTTCTCACGCTGGTAAAAAAAAAAATGCAGTAATTTCAGAAGCGGACGCGCAGACCTCAGTTTTCCATGCGGTGGTATTAAAAACCCACCGGCTGAAACCACCATGCACCGAGGAAGCGGTGCAACTTTCGAACTAACGGCTCCGCAAACATCTGGAGAAAAATAAAGACGCCTGGGCGCTAGATCTCTGAGTCGGGACGGATCCAGTCGATTCCCCGCCGTTCCGCGCGAAACGGGATTCTCGGCAGGCGATCTGAATCCCCATCCTTAATAACAGCCTGTTACCCGTCCCCAGCGCGGTATCGTCCCATTTTGAAGGTAGAAGGAAGCGGCGCCGGTGTCCTGGGATTTTCCTCCCCCAGCTCGGGTGCAGTTCCTGTGTTGGACATAAGGCACAGACCTACTATTGTTCCCAGCCCACTCTGCCTAATATGGAATTCGCTAGGAAACCCATGATTTCCTGACACTGTAGCGAAGCGGCGGAAAGCGATCGGGGAGGTCAGAAACCAATCTCAGGGAACTGGGGGGGGGAAAAGGAGAAGAAAAAGAGATACAGCCCGCAAAATAACAAAGAAGCGATCGCCCACCAAGCCGTTCTTCTCATTCCGGGAGACCCGCCGAGGATTTTAAACGGGATGCGACGCTTTTCTGAGCCTCACCGTGACAGCCTTCGTGAAGTTTTCTTCCCCGGCGCTGAGCCCTCGCAGCGACAAGTCCTACCAGCGCCACAGCCGAGGCTAGCCGACTTGAAGATTTTCTGATCCTCAGCTCAACGTGGGGGAAGAAGCGAGGAAAACAACCAAACAAAAACAAAAACAAAAAAACTTCTCGATCTCGTACCGGTCTTTCTGTAACGTAAGTGGCAGAAGTAAATCTTCTACCCCCCCCATCCCGGGAAAACGCGATGCGCTGCGAAATATACCCGCAGTAAGAAGTACAAAAAATATATAGAGAGAGAGAGAAGAAGTTCGGGCGACTTTTTCTGTCCATGCTGGTAGCGGGCGAAGCAGGATGGAAATTAGGGAGGAAGATGGCAGCGGCGGCGGCGGCAGCTTTCGGAATAATGTGAAAAAGATGCTGAAGTGTGTCGTGGTGGGCGACGGGGCGGTGGGGAAGACCTGCCTGCTGATGAGCTATGCCAACGACGCCTTCCCGGAGGAGTACGTGCCCACGGTGTTTGACCACTATGCAGGTAGAGTACGGTGCCGCCGACCGCGCGCGGTTGCCTGGACACAGCCGCCCCCCCCCGCTCCGATATCCGTGAGGCCAGGGGGTCTTCAGGGACGGGCCGGGCTCGGCGACGGAGGGCGAGGACGGGGAGACGAGCGTAACTGCTAGCCCGAGGACGTTACCCGGGCCTGGGGCTGGTGGCGGCAGACGGCTGCCTGCTAGAGAAGGGCTTTTAAAAATTCAAAGTCGAAACTTGACACGTGGTTATATATATATATTAAAAAAAAGAGAGAATCCATGGGGGCGCTGGGTTATAACAAAACAAACAAACAAAAAAGTTTATGCACTTTTCTGTGCTTTAGACCAACTGACTCTCAAAACACTCAAAAGTGGGGAAGGGTAAAAATACTTATTGGGTTCGATTCCTGAAAATGTGATTTCGACCTTTTCGGCTTACTGTAATTGTTTGGCAGTACGGAGTGGCGATTCAAAGTGAAAAGGTGAATTGTGAAGTATAATTAGATCATTGCGATTGCACACAATAGTGCTACAGTATCTTATTTCCTCCGTGTCAGCAAGGCTCGGGTTGTGGAGTACTTGCTCCCCGGACAGACGTGGGTACCGCTATCTGTCTCTGACACGAAATACCAGCTGTCATCATTGCGTAATGTTAGGTAACAAGGAGAAAAGCTCCTTTCCTCTTGACCGAAGAGCAAACGAAAACAAACCGTGCTATTAGTGGATCCCACTAATTATAACTTGCTTGAAGACGGGTCGATATTAACAAAACCGCTAAAATGCATCCCATAATGCTAATTGTGGAGCCTGTTGTGAAAATATTTTGAATTGCACTGGCCTTGATTTTTGTTTTTCCAAGAGCAACAAGCTGTGGTTGTTTTCACAGCTCAAACGAGCGTGCAGACAAAATCCAGCCACCTAAACACATTCTGACCCCCAGGGGCTTGATGTAATTATGTGTTTTTCAAAACTTGTTGAAAACGCTAAGAGTACAAATCTTAGAACATGCATTTAATACAACAGGCAGGTCAAAATGCTTATGAAGAAACAGATCCGAAAATGGTAATTGTTTTGCAAAATGCTTCTACAGTAAGGTTTTTCTGGAGCTTATTGCTAGAGAATTATTCTATAGAGTGGCAAAGTGCGTGTATACAATTATCACTTTATTGTTACTATCTGGATCTACTGTTCCTCTTGAGAATCTTGACATCAGTAGCTGCCTTAGTTAAACAAAAAGTAGAGAAAATAATAGAGAAATAGGGAATTAAATTAGACTTAAGTTTCTGTGGCAGACAGGACACTGGCTCTGGCCTGGAACAGTCTCAGTACTTTTTTGCCCTGGTCATATTGTACAGGTGCCAGGATGGGTGAGAGAATTATCCTGGGTGCAGGGCTCCACTGCTCTTTGGGTGTCAGTCAAACTGATAGGCAGCTGGTGAGACAGACATACTTGAATACACAGTCATAGAGTCTCGGACTGCTTCCTGAAAGATGGGAGGATATGGTAATATGACCGTAGTTCTTGTATCACTTCATTCCTGGAAGGACTGACATCATTTTTGAACACATGTCAGATCCAGAGGGAATATGAGAAAAGCAGGATTTAAATCACAGGATTAAAGATTCACATTTTTTTCCACTCATGTGAACTTTATGCCAAATGTCCACTGGCCCAAAAGGGGGGGTGTACGTATTTTCAGAAATCCATCGGACATTTCAAAGTAGAGGCTTCGATAACTAGTAAAAACATTCACATACATTTAAAATATTAACTCTTTGCAACCTTAATGAGCTGCTTGAAGATTATGTTCCAATATTGAAGTTCTTCTACAGTTATGAAACTTAAAGTCTCTCAAAAGCAGAAAAACACTGGCTAAGCTACATTGTATATGATATCTAGTGCAAGTTTCACATATTATTGTTTTTCTTAAAACTAGCAATGCTTGTGCTGAAATAAATAAAAATCCAGCATTTTAGGACTTTGATTGTCTTTACTATATGTCCACCTGAACTTGTTTTCAGCAAACAACTAAGTTTTAGTGATAATATGTAAGTGTGCTATCAAACTTTCAGCTAGGTGTCTTCAGTGCAAATATAATGTTTCATATCTAATTATTAATACTTCCTAAAGCATATAATTAATGGCAATATATAATTTAAAGTATGTTGTTGTTCATCCCAGGAAAGATAAATGTAAATCATGTTGTGCTTTGCCTGTAAATTCTTTTGAAAAGACTCCAGTGCTTTTCAAAAGAGTATAAACAGTGCTTGAACTTGTACAGTACTGGACACATCTACTGTATATCCACACTGGTGGTACAGCTAGCCACTGTGTCAACTTTTATCTTGAGAGCTACAGATTTTAAACAAAGCAGTATCTCTAGTACACTAATGCTGTTTTTATTACACAAAAGTTCCGTAAGTAATATGATCAACTTTCTAGATAAGATAACATTCTGTGTTTAGGTTATAATCTTGAAAAAGAAAAGCACTATACACATTTTGCTGGTCTTGATGGAAATTGTTCATATTTAAATAAGATGAAATGTTTCAGAGACAGAGGGTAAGGCTTGATAATGTTTTTAAAAATCAGGTTCTTTTAGGGGGGGTGGGACAGAATAACGTTTTCTGTATCTACCCTAAATTTATACAATACTATTTAATGGCAGAATATACACTTTTTAAAGAAAAGGGGGTTTGGTTTAGAATTATTACATTGTTGTGTCTGGAAAAAAAATTGCATGCAGTTGATTTTAAAGGCCCTGCAGTTTTCCAAACTAACTTCCAATACAGAAGATTCATTAAAAAAACAAAGCTAATTTAATAAGCCCCTTTGCTTTTTAGATCTATTTGTGTTGTCTAATAAACATTAGAATTGTGCTGTTAAGCGATGACAGTGTGCAGTAATCTGTAGCTTTTCTGTCAACACATTTCAATGGGGAACTGTGTTGTCACTCAATATACAAAACTGCGTTTAATTAAAATCACAACTGTTAATGTAAGAAACCACGAAATCATGCTGAATAAATAACACAACAACTAAGAAATGAGGGGGTAACTATAGTTTGGCTAAACAGAAAGAAAGGAAACGATGCTTTAACTTCAAGGAATGCTAGGAGATTTTAGAAAGTTGTTCTAAGCCTGAGGCTGACACACTGTGTACAGGTTTATCAATTAACTTGGTGATGCAGAATGCAAGCCCACATAGGAAATACCATTAAAATGAACTTTTCTGTGAGGATGGTGACTGTGCATGCATCAGAGTCTGGGAGATATCCAACACAGCAGAGCTCCCTGGAGAGAACTTGTAATTCTGTGCAACAGTGGAAGAGAAGTCTGACAGCCTCCAAGGTTACATAAAAAAAAGTTGGACGATGGACAACACGGAAGAGATGGTCCTGGCGAAACATCATCAAACCGAGGATTATAAATGTAGGATTATGTGTTAATATGGCAGAGCAAGACAAGTGGATCTTGTCTTGAGAGCATCATCCAGGTGGATGCTGCACATTGGTGGTGGTGGAGGGGTGTCCCCATTACCTGTAAAGCCCTTTGAGTGGAGTGTCCAGGAAAAGCGCTATATAAGTATAAGCAATTATTATAATTATTATTATTATAAGTGTTTATGTAGGTCTGGCACCTCCAGGTTTTACATTACTTTCACGCTTTGATGTGAGAGTTGATCAAGAATTTGAACTTCTGGAGAATCAGCCCTGTTGTTCGTGTTAAAAATATCAGTTAATCGTGTATAGAAAAAAAGTCCTCAGTGCCAGTGAGAGAGGTCACATTGAGCCTGTTTCCAGATTTCAACACCACGAGTTGAGGGGTCAGGAGAAGGGGTTACGTTAGGGGAGGGAGGACTGAAGTTAGGCAGGGATGAAAATCACCTCTGTAAGGAAGATTGGACTTTGTATAAAAACAAGAGAAAGGTTGTGCCTGTGTGGCACTTTTTAGATTGCTGGGTGACCTCAGCTGCAAAGACAGAAATGCCAGTTTAGCTGTCATTTAAGAGGCTCACTGAGCTCATTAGGGAAACAAAGCTGCTCAGCAGCTATGAACAGAAAAATGAAATAAATGAATAAAAACATTTTGTTCTCTGGAACATTTCTTGTAGGGGAGAAGCTTAACACGCCATCATTATGTAATGGCACTATTGTGACAGAATGCTTTTGTGTCACAGCAGACAAACACAATGAATCCTTTATATTTCTAAGAGCGAGTAGTGTGTAGCAGCAGTGTAGTATATTAAGTGCTATGCTCTCGCCTTTGTTTCCACAGCAAGTTTTCGAAACCCTTAATTCTGCACTTTAAATGCTTTCATTGGAGCCACGAACTGACAGGAATGGGCAGTAAAACGTGTCCCAAGGCGGCTGTTTAAAACACATGGATGAATGTGTGGAAATTGGAAGATATTAGGGGTGGATGAAAAGGTGTTGTGCTCCCCCTTACCCCAGGCAGAACATAATAGTGGGCTGTACGTCTGCCAGAATGCATCTTGCCTCCACATCAAACACGCAATAGGACCAGCGAGGCTTCAGGATATCTGGCGTCTGTTTTTAGCTGAAAAATACTTCGCAGGGACGTGTAACTGCTTTCCCCAGGATTCCTTTTTATCTTCAAGGATTTTCTGTGTGCATCCGAGCCCTGCCTCACTGCTTTGAAAGCACGGGGGGAATTCAGAGTCTGTTCTTTTTTTCTTCTTCAGGACGTCTTTATCTTAAAAAAAATAAATAAATAAGAGGAAACACCTGTTACGATCCTGCACACTGTACTACGATGGAGAACTAATACATCTAAACGACTTTGCCAAGTGGACAGAGGTAGCCTTCTTCTAAAAAGAATTCTGTTTGCCTTATCCGTCTGATTTTATTCTGTAGAATTAGCTCCACACTCTCGCGATGTAAGTGCAAACACATCTTGTTCATTGTTATTCAGTTTGCGCAGAAAATAAAACCCCATTGTAGGTCCTTGGTTTTCTCCTGTGGCAGTGCTGTCCCAGTGGGAGTTTCCCCAGATCCCAGACCCCTGTCACAGTGCCACTCCTCCGCTCTGAAGATTTAAATCGTTCTGCTTCTCAGTTCACCACACTGCTGCCAAATGTAGGCAGTGACACCTTTGTCTTCCAACCTGCTGTGCAATGAGACTTCTATATAGAATTATTTGAAGACTATAAAGCACGTCTGAACACTAACAGAGTGTGCTTCATTTGGCGTGACTTGGCTGCGCTCAGCTGTTACACTCTCTGTTCTTTGAATAGTATGGGGTAGAGTTAAGTCCTCGCTGAATTTGTTTCAGCACAGAACGCAAAACCAACATTGAAGCTCTGTGCTTCAGTCAGACGTTCGCCTGTTGTAATCCGTGGCCAGATGTGTTCAGTTTTAATATGGTCGACCTAATAATTCAGTTTTTCAAGATCTTATGTTCTGTAATCTGCAAATGTATCAAAGCAAGATCGGCCACATCGCAGCATTACGACATTGGGGTTTCTCATGCTGGACTGTCTAACATACCCCTTTTAGGCCAAAGAGTCTCTAGGACACCTTCTAAATCCCTCTAGAGTCTCTCGAATTGTTTTAGAGACAGAATAGTGTAATTAATCATGTAAAAGTGAACAGCAATCATGAATTGCATCAGTTTTGTTAGTTCTGAGATCACCGTTCTGCATTTGTCTGTATTTTCGATATATTCTGTTATATAACACACTGAAGTCAGTTTGGACCAGTAGGCCTTTGGAGATTCACTATATTCTTTAATTACAGGCAGTGACTCTCATTAATTTGGTAACACTGACAGTGTATTAAACAGTAACAGTAAGACTTACTTCAGCTGGAAGATGTCTGCGCTGTATAAACTCAAGAGCCCAGTGTGGCCAAGTGAGAGGAAAAATACAGGGTAGCCAAACTCCATCTCGGCTTGAATTTAAAGTCTGAGGTTAAGTTTGTCTCGAACTTGCTTTTTGTGTTTTCTGAGCCTTTGAATGTCTTAGAATCCAAGATCGTTTCTGGTAGCAGAGTATATGAAAAATACCGTTTTCCTGTTCTTCAGAAGGTTTCAGAAGTGTCATTCCTGCTTTAACTCCACCTAGTTAGAACATTGTTTTCTACTGCAACAGATTACCACTGCAGTTTCCACTGATCTCTAGTACTGCAAGGCTGTATAAATACACTCAATATAAATAATTACATTTTCTACATTTATTGCAGTCCTTTGCCAAGAGCAATACTTGCACATTGCTGAATAAGCCAGCAATAGCCTGAAAGATAGAGTCTTGTGAAGAAGATTGATCCTTCAGTATAATAATGTTCACTTACATCTTAAGGCATTTTTGAGTATTCATTGACACATTTAATGTGACTCTGTACTGGCATTATTTGCATTCTGCTAATAGGGTTAAATATGAGGCCAAAATGACAACTGAGCACCCTTTGGGGCCAAAATCTGTCTGCATGAGTCACAGTGAGGTGAAGGAGAAAAACTGAGCTGAGTATGTCGGCTTCTGTACAGTACATTCACATTGCGCTTTTTTTACCTCTGAAAGTTCTTCCTCTCTTAAGATCAACATGCAAGAGAAGCCTAAAAATGCAAGTTAATTTATTTTAATCATTATTATTATTATTATTATTATTCTTTTCATTGTTTTTTTAGATGTCATTGCCCTTTATGGTCACAGAGCTTACAGTGACTGATGAGCACAGAAATCACGGTTTCACGGGCACTGTGTTTTGCAAGATATTCTATGTGTAGATATCCACCAGCAATGTGGATAAATGCTTGTGCATTGCTGATCTAACTGGGGAAGATCAACTAAAATGAATCAGACTCACTTTTATTGACTCAGTTCGATGAGTTCCCTGCATTTGTATAGCATTTTCCATCGCTAAGCCCCTCACATACAGGTGGTTATCCACATCATCATCCACTGAGCAGCAATTCTGCACCAGCAGCCCCACAGCACAGCGGATCAGGTAGAGACGTGAGCCTTTGATTCACCAGCTGAACTAAGAGGGAGTCCAGATCGGCAAAGCCCATTGTAGAATTTAAACACTAAAGGACACTAAAGTCAACATCCCTACTCTTCCAAACAGCGCCGTAAGATCTTTACGGGACCTCAGTTTAGCATCTCTCCAAAGGACGACAGCTCCTACAATGCAGTTTTTTATACAAGAGGAAAGATCACCACCTGCTGGTCCCCAAACACTACTTACAGCAGCAGCCTTTCTTAAGCAACCTTTGCATGCATAGGTTAGAAGAACTAACTTCCCACAAAATGTGTTTGGAAACACATATTTGTCTTATACTTCAAATCTTGTTGTGTAATCCATAGATTTATTTGGTCTTTCTGTTACATTATAGAAAATGCCCAAACACTTTTAGCTTTGTTTTACATCTGGCAGAAAAAAACCACAGCTTTGTTGCTGTGGATTAGAGTTACATCTTGAAGCCCTCTGCACTTTTCTAGTATCTGTCTTTTCTAAAACATGCATCGCCCATTATTGCTGCCTGAACAGATTGTGCAATCTTTCTGTGGCTGTGACCACTAAGGTCCTTAGGGAAGCAGATATTCTTCAGCTCAAGGGTCTGTTATATGCACGTCAGTAAAAAAAAAAATGTTGGTCCTTGGTGAGATGTTAAGTCCATAATTGCAAGTGAAGCAGCAAGATTTCCTTAAAGGGATTTTATGATGCATTACATTATAGAAAAACTTTTTTTTTGCTGTTGGAGTACAATTGACACATCATGCATTTTCATCCATAATATGCCATCACATATTAGAACACTACAATAACACCTCATTTCATACTGCTGATTTGAAGTGGGTTTGCATAGTCATTTTCTGAATCTTGGAATGTCCTGATCTCCAGTAGTCTTGAACTCACAGGAAAGAAGAAGTGAGTCTTGAACTCAGCCCCTTTTATTGTATCGTAACTTAGAATACACAATGTCATTTAAAGTTATAGTAATAAAAATCTTCCTGTGTACAATAAGCAATGCAGACTAGGGACATGGTGTTTATCAGGGTTAAGTTACTGTCCAGTCTGAAGAGCTGTAGAAACTTTTGTGCACTCTGTAAAGATCTTGTTACTCATCAGATTGTGTTCCGTTTTTGCATTTTTTGCGATTCGAGAGCAAGTTTCTTATATAGATTTGGTGGAACGCTTGGCTTTCTGACCCCGTGGTGATGTTCGACATCCAAGTTGGGGGAGCAATATCCTACACTCTCATCTAGAGATCGCCGCCCCCGAAGACGTGCTTTTCAGAATGTTAGTTACGCTAAATGACACAAACGGAACCTGCTGGGTTACACAATAGAACCGTGGAGTGTCAGAGCAGCATTTGCAAACAGTTGACTGCTCTGGGCCTGGGATGTTACAGTGTGGCTCTTAATTGCCATTTATTAATGCCAGTGCCCAGTAATAAATCCTTATATCGTTAATCAACAGGGTGCAATATTACCACACGTAGCCAATGTGAACAGAATTCACCACTACAGCTGTTCAAAGGTGTGTGAGAGGGTGTCTTTTAGTTCTGTTTGCATTCCAGTAATTTGTCTTTTGTTGCTCATTGTTTTCTGTGTCTTAATGAGGTCCTTTTAGTGACAGGAGGAGGGATTGTGTGTCCCCCACAATCCTTTCCTTTTTTCTGTTCTGACAACAGAACATAATACAGGAAGTGCTGCATTAAACTGCTTTTGGTTTTTTTTTTACTAAGTAAAGCCAAATTTAACTGAAGCAGCTGTGTTACTAGACGCATGCTTTTGCGTATTTCTGTGAGCTTTTTATGTTTTAATTATACATCAAAGAATTATTCAGTAGTAGCAAAAGTACAATTTTGTTTGCAGAAATGTACAAATGAATGAAAAAGTGTCCAAAATGGGCTTTAGACCCGGGGCCTTTTGATCAACACTTTGAAGGAGGAAGACGAATGGCTGGATTTTTTTAAAGAGTGCATTCTTAGAGTTAAACTGTGCAAAAATTCTGTGCAAAATGGCTCAGAGACTCATATCTAATTTCTACCTCAGGAGTTTGAAAGATAAACAAGGAGTTCTAGAATGCCATGCTCCTGTGCCATTGTGTAAAAAAAAAAATGCAATTATTTGATTGTGTTCTCATGTTCTGTCATACTGTATACTGTATGTATGTATCATGACCTACACTTGCATTTAATTTTTTTTCTCTTGCAGTAAATGTGACAGTTTCGGGGAGGCAGCACTTGCTCGGTCTGTATGACACTGCTGGACAGGTAATTAACCACAACCGGGTGATTTAGACATTGATCACAGGTGCCACCTGACATAGCACGTGCCTCTGTAAGGAAATAAGAGTGTGTTCACTGAGCGCACCAGCTAGCCAGCATGTAAACAGGCCACCACAGACAGACAAGAATAATCATTCATTTCACCTTAGAAGTCATCATCTCTAACAGGTCCTCATCTTTGTGAATTTAAGGTCCATCCTGCACAGAGATGATAAAGTAATTTGAACTCTCTTAGCTAATTTTAGTGTGTCAGCAGAACCATAAACCCAATAATTAAAGAAGCAGAACAGGATTCATCACATGGCATTGCAGAGCAGTTATTGGCAGAGGATAAATAGACCCTCCACAATTCTTCACAGCAGGACTGCTTCATGTTTAGGGTGAGAATCCTGCTATCTCAATGTGTCTCAGTATTCTCTGGATTTATAACGGGGGCAATATGCACAGCTCACACCCAGAATTCTGGAGAATTTGTCTCAACATCGCAGCATTGATCCGACATTGAAATAATTAACCCAAATCAGCTGTTGCACCTATAATTTAATCAGGACATTATAGCATAACCCCATTTTGTTTATTAATAGAACAAATATATCTAAAGTAAATTAAGGCACATGACGTCCATATTTAAACTGTCCTGTTGAAAATCACACTGCAGCCTGTACACCTGTGCAAAGACATTTCCATCCGACAATTTTGCGCTGTTGAATTTTCACATTTCCCCAGTCTATTTCCAGTGATTTATGTGAGGAGGGCTGTTTTGTCAGCTTTTCTTGGCAACATTAGTAACACATGATTTCACCTCCCTATTAGCAAATGTAATTTTCTGTTTTAGAAATGTAATTTAATTTAAAAAAATGGTCTCTTTAGCGTTCATACAATACTGAGAAATGAATATCGCATTTGCCTGGGAGTCTGTAGCATTGAAAGTAAATCGTACAGAATTATAGTTTGACTCTGATCTCCACCAAAATGAATACAGTTGCTTTAATTTACAGCACAATTCTGGAGGTGCTTTACTGTCTGATTTCAGTTGCGCATGCTAAATTTGACAAGTCCTTTACAAGTGCTCCTCTGATTCACTCCCATACTGACACTGTGCCACCTTCATATGGGTCCAATGGCCTCCTCTCATTTGTCACTTTTTATTTCTGTAGCCTACAGTCGGCAGATTCTGCACGGCACATCTTTTTATTTTTCTGTGAGCACATTGAACCGCTCATGTTCCTGGCCTTGCTTCCCCACGTTCCGTACATCTGTGTTTCAGCGTGGTGCTGTGTGGCAGGGGAAATGGAAACAGCCTTGACAAGGTTTGGAGATGAAAACCTGAAAGGCTTTTTTCTGTACTGGCGTGCACCAACTGTACAACAGGACATGCTCCAGACATCCTGCAGACTGCAGTTACTAGTCAATAGGGGGTCTTATTATTCACAAGCAGGGACGTAGGCAAGGAATTGAGTTTCTGAAAAATTGTAACCAATTGAACGTCAGCATTTCCATTGTAGCAGAAGTGTATAAACCAGTTCAGTGAACCACAAACGAGGGGGGGCCTTCAACGTATTCCTTTTACAGAATCCCAATGTTTCCCAGGCATTTCATAAGTCCAAAATAGCCATTTCAAGGAAACGCCCTTTCTTGTCACTGTGCAAGTGACACGTTCGTTCCTTGAGTTCGTTCGTTACAAACTCAATCCACGCATCTGCACTTTGCAAGGCAAGAACAGGAAAACATTGAATCTTTCTGTACGGTGCTATTTTTAAATATTGATCAGAAATGGAGAAATCGATAATGCTTGAGTGATGAAGCAGAAGCCTGGAGTCGGCAATAGTGTAAACCTCACGCTTTCGTCCTCTAACCATTTGTCTCCTTAATTCAATAAAAGGAGCTGCTTGAAAGTGGAAAATGAGATGGTGAACTGCCTGTGGAATCAGAGATGTCATCTGATAGATGTGACTTCCCCTGGAACTTCATGTGCAAAAAAGTTGTAAAAGCTTTGTTTTTAAAGCGTTGAACACTCAGTACATATTTAAAAAAAAACGTTTGCAAAAAGAACTACACGTGAAGGCTTAAAATCAGTGAATTTGCAAGTGCTTAAAAGCACTAACAACTTGGTTGCTGAGGTGATTCATTCTTCTACAGAACATGCACAAACGGCTTGGACACTTCCTGATCCTGTCCTGGTCTCGCACTTTTCCTTAGCTGTCCTGGAGACACTTCGGAACGTGCATAGCGTAGTATCCCAGGGGCTTGCTTTCTCCATTGCCACGCCACGCAGAGTGCAGGGTGGCTCTAATGCGAGGCCAGACGCAGCAGGTCAGGGTTCGGGACAGGGCCAGGTCAGTGGCTGTGGGGGGTTTGTGTTTGCACCCACGCTCCTGGACTAGGCAGGGACGGCTCATGTAGGGAGGGTCTGCTTCTGGGGAAAGTAAGGTGATCCTCAGATATGCAGCCCCCGACCCCTCCTGCCTGGCCTGAGGGAGTGTGTGGGGAGGCCCTGAGATCAGGAAGCAGACCTCCCAGGCCATTTCTAGGCAGCGCTGATTAAGTTAAAGGTTTCCATTCCAACTCCAGATGTAAAACAGAAGGGAGGAAAATAAATTAGAGAGAACACGCACGGAGTGGATTTCTTCCAGCTTTAGAACTGTGTCTGCTCTGTGCTGACCCATTAAGGGCTCAGCTGGGGCTGAACTGAGAGCTCTGATTTTCTCTTTCCTC